>NC_051180.1:150545103-150878517 GCF_013339695.2 Rhipicephalus sanguineus
AGTGGCGGCGTGCGCTAACGCAAAGCTTTGCGCACACAATTGTAAAACTGCATAGCTAGAAGTGACGGCATGTGTCATCCGCTTTATTGTGTCACTGATATTTGTGGATAAGAGAATCATTGCAGACCAGCTCATGGTTTCTGCAACAGTGCTATCTGCATTTAACGAGAGCCTGGGCACGCTTTTCTGACATTTGCGAATCTCTAAGGACATGGGAGTCAAAGACGCGTTTCACAGGGAGGAGTTCAGCATTTTAGATGCGAAGCATCTTTTGCTCGGGGCTGTGTCCGGTGGTGACGTCCGCGGTCCACTGCGCATGCGCGTGCCCGCCCATTTCTCTCCTCTCCTACGCTCCCCCCCCCCTCCCGCGCGCTTCATTCTCTCCTGCGCAACGCCGCGATGAGTGCCAACGCATGCGCGTCCCCTCCAACTCTCTCTCCTCTCCTATGCTTACCTCCCCCCCCCTCTCGCGCGCCTCATTCTCTCCTGCGACGAGTAGGCAGCAGCGAGGCCTCCGGCGTCTTCATGTGGCACGAGCGGCCGATGGCCGCCTGTGCTCATGTAGCTCTAGACGCGGGGTGCTCGTGCTCTCCATCCCTCGCTGAAGAATCCCACGACGACACCAATGGCATGGACTGCAGAGAGGCAGACGCACATATTCTGGTGACTTTGCAGGAGTCGAATACCTCGGACCCCGGCAGTTCCACGCAGAGGGAGCTGGATGAAGACTGGAAGACAGCGCTGATTCTATGCCAGAGGTAGGCACAGGCTCGAGAACGCAAGAAAAAAAATTACACCATCTCGCGCTCAAGCGAACCATCTCCCCGCTGCTTCGCATCCACATATGGTTTCCTTTAAAGGGAGATAGTGTAAGTTTTTTCTCAGTGCTGTCTTGACTACCTCGATGTGCTTTCGTACTTGCGATGTAAGTTTTGTCTACTCTGTGAACCTCCTCCTTTCTCTTTAAAGCCGGCAGCTCTTAGCAGAACCAAAAGGTTCTCTTGCGCGCCTCTTGTGCCTGGTTAAATATAGCAGCCTTGCTCCCTGTCGCCGTACAGTGTTATCGAGTTTTTAACTTTTCACACTGTCCTAATTTAGGTGTAAAAGCAAATAATGAAATTATCTTTTCTCCTATTTATTGCAGGTGGTACTTGCCCTAGATGTTAAGGGACGCGCCTGGTTAAACATAGCAGGCTCACTTTCTGTCGCCCTAAGGGGTTATCGAGTTTTCCACTTTTCACACCATCCCATTTTCGGTATTATAGCATGTAATAGAGTTATCTTTTCTGCTATTTATTGCAGATGATACTCGCCCTAGATGTTTAGAAAGAAAGGCTACACCAACCAAATTATGACTTTCTTCTTTTTCATGGGGTGACCGGCACGTTTTCGTATGAATTTTATTGGATGTCGAGAGGATTGCATTTTCCTCACATCATTGGCAACATTAAAAAATTGAAAAGTGAGAATTCATGACGCAGCTCATAACTTTTTTTGACCACATGTGTTCATCGGCAACTCCAAGAAATCGCACTAGGGCTATTGTATGAAAATATGTTTGATGTGGAACGCCGCCGCATGCTAGCTGCTAATAGTACAACTTTCATGCCGCTTGCAGTGTTCTCAGCAGACTTCCGGAAGTGCCTAGTGATTTCCATGAAGTACCTGTCGTGAAGCCATGTGTTGAGAGTGCCTTTCCACACATTGTGATATGTTGACAGTGACCAATGTGATGTAAGAAGTGCAATACCCTGACCTGCCTCTGACAATCCTGAGGTTATAGCTGTGTGCTTATTCGGCACAAAGAGGGGGATAGTTACAATTTCTTTACCTGATGTGCCTTATCACTGTATTTTATTATTAGCCTAACGTTTTTTATTACTGGGCATCATAATACAAACTTGGTTTTTGGTCAGGCTGTTATTTCCATATTCCTAAATTTCAGTTATCCATTTTAGTAAGTGGTTCATTCATTGCAGTTTCTGTGGTCAATTCCTTTACTTTCAGTTCATATATATATTTTTAGCGCTACTATTGGTTCAGTTGTGTTTTTGTTGTATGTTGGTGCAATTTACAGGTTCATATTTTCTGCTAGCCATGGCACATTTCAGGTTAACTGGTGCGCTCTCTAGGGATGTCAGACTATAATTCCTGTGCTAAGTTTTGTACACTGCATTAAGAAGCCTGAAACCATTGCTTATTCAGTGGGCGCAGTTTGAAACACGGATGCTGCATCCACAAATATTTTTTTAGCTAACGTTTAAGATCCGCATTTTCTTCCGAACGTCTATTCTTACTTCTGTAATGATGCCATAGTCTTACAACATGCCAACAGAGGCATGTTGTAAGAAAGTTTCAAAAAGTTCCATTTTGTGAGCAATCCACTTCCGTAACAGTGATAATATTATTTCGCAGGTTTATTTTCTTATTAGTTTTGTCAACACATTGGAGTCGATTTCCACAATTTCTGGTCTTACGTAGCACTGCTGAACCATTGTTTTTAAACGAAGAAAGACACACACCAGGTTCTTGATGGAGGCCTCCTTTCCTGCTTATAATGATGTGTTGGGTGTGGCTCGGTGTAGCGTCAACTCATTCAGCTATCGGATTGGTATTGCAGATTCATCAATGTGCGATAACCGCGGCTGTGTAGAGACTATCGATAATCTCCTGTGCCGCTCTCCCCAATTAAAACATCGCAGGACTCTCCAATGTGCCTTCAGGTAACTTGACGGTCGGCCTTTTACCGAAGGAAACACCTTGGGAGTCTGGCTGCACAGCACATCAGCCCAGAAAACCACACGAGCCCTCCTGCATTACTTCAACGCAACAGAGTTGAGCAACCACCTGTGGTACGTTCCTCTGGGTGTGTGTTGTGAGATGTGTCTCTTTATATTTTTAAAGACGATAGTCTTTCTTGGGGAACTTAAACGCAGAAATTTTGGTCTGTCTTTCTGTCTGTCCTTCTGTCTGTCTTTCTGTTTGTCGGGACGTCCCTCGATTCAGCCACTCGGCCAAAGTTGAACCACTTGCCCAAGGGCCAGCCATCGTGAACGGCTGACTAGGTTCATACTTGTGTACATTGTTGATCAAAAAGCAAACATTACGCATATCTGAGGCGCAACATCACTAGGTAAGCATTAGGCGGTGTGTTCCTTTAACAGAAAATACATAGATACGCAATTTTGAAGACCTTGATGGTATGCGTTTAACGTTGAGACAGTAACGCCTTTATTAAAAGATTGCCACAGCTGAAGCGATCAGCGGTCCAAGCCGAGCAAGCGCGAGCGCCAACAACAACCGTCTTCGTCTTCTTCTTTCGCAGGCGTTCTTGTCTGCGCCCTACCATGTTACAAATCACTCCCCCTGGAAAAGGAGCCATCCTGGCGACCTAAGGAACAGGTACAACTGGTGGGTCATAATGCGGCTTCAGTCGATCGACGTGAACAGTCTCGCGGCCGCGACGACGGCGGTCCGTAGATTATTGAACAGGCTCAATCATATAGTTAACTGGGGATGCTTGACGTAGGGCGCGGTAGAGGCCTTCGTACTTAGGCAATAGCTTTGTGGAAAGGACAGGAGCGGAGGAGGGAACGCGAAGCCAAACCAACGTTCCAGGCGAATACGACTGAGGAGGCAGGTTTTCGTCGTGACGGTCCTTCTGGCCCTACTCGCCCTAGTTTCTGAAGGTGCGCTGAAAATGCGACTGCGCTGAAACTTGTCTTCCTCCGTGCCCTCTGCACAAGCTCATGTTGTGTTTCGGTTTCGGTTCAGTATTGCATTGTACGAATGACAGGGGGCGCCGCAATGGCATTCCTGTTTTACCCAGGCGACGTGTAAGTAAGAGAGTTTGTGGAGAGTACTCGTTGAGTGCGGACGTTTCTTCTCCTTCGGCGCATCGCGCCAAACAGCGTGTTCGGGCTGGCCGGCGTCCCCACCGGTCGCGTTGGTCACCGCCGGTCTTCGCCTGCCGCTGCGCCGGGACTACCAGCCCGCAACACAGCACTCGTGTTTCCCGACGTATTGCCAGATGGCGTCCATATATCACGCAGCGCCTCATCCATCGTCTTTAGACGACATTTGCAGCGAAGCAAGCAGATACGCGGCCAATTTTTACTCTCTCATTTCTCTCCCAGTGAGTAAACTGGGCACTCGTTAACGTTCCTGCCTATCATCTATTCCTTCTTTCCCTCTCTCGTTCTTAAAAGAAAAAAAGTTCAACTGAAGAAGGAACGTTGAGGAAACATTTCAACATGGAGGCTTGTCGTCGTCAGGGCCCTGACGGAAACTAGTTCCCTTGTCGACTCGTTGACTTCAGCAACATTAACTTTTCCAAACTTTCGCTTCACTTCATCCTAGTATTTTATTCAGTAGAACTACTTGAGATGGCGCTTACATATTGCAGAACGGCTGTGTTAGATCCCAAGTTTTGTCATATTGCATTGTTAGTTGTTTGCCAACAATTTTGCTAAGCATGAATCGTGCATTTTAACTACCACAACATTTTTGTTATTTTGCCGCTTCGGTATAATGTTGTCTAGTCACGGGCTATATCTCATTTTGTGGTTTTTACGTTTCTATGCTGTACAAGAATCATTGTTGATTTACATAATAAATTTCGACATGACCACATTTGTCTGTGAATTTATGAGCTCTCACTCTGCGCTAGTATTTACTGGACAAAGTATTTGTAATTACTATAGCAGAGGGGGCTCTGAACGTGCACTAATTACATGCACAAGAACAGGACAGCAAAACGAAAAGAGATCCTACATGACTTCTTAAAAAGCGTCTAGAAAAGATCCTTTCAAAGACAATGCTATGGGATATTTTGAGATTTGAGGAATCCCTTTTATAGAATGGTATTTTTTGCGGCGTTTTTAAAACGTTTTCTGGATGGCCCTAAAACAGTCTAGCCGGACATTGGACGATTTATACACTGTTTTCCAGACATTTAGCTTCTATTTCGTGACGTCTTCTAGACGTTTTTATTGTCTCAGATAAACGTTTAGAAAACGGCAGTTGTGCGTTGTGTGCTACCTGGGATGTAGCCAATTAACTCTAACTTGCACCCGAACCATTGATGTATGTTTTTTAGAAGATTTTTTTCATAAGTATCTTTAACACAGGAAACAAGTGCTCTACTGGATATGCTTGGAAGAGAGACAAAAGTGTCCCTCGCTGCTAATAGATCGTATTAGTTGTGACGGTTCTCGAACCAAGTGTCCCACTCTTAGAATCTGAGTCCATCAACGACTGGGCAACGTACCACGTTTGCAGGTGTAAATATATCTCAAAACATATGAATGCGTTGCGCCGGTGGTACGAAAAAAAAAGTAAGAGGAGAACACTTGGTACAAACGTTTCGTGGTGGCGGAATAACGCTCTCACACGTACAGTACATAAAACCAACAGAAATAACTGATTCTGCGCATCTGGAAAATTCTGCATTGACATAAATTTGACGCAAAGCAGTCTGAATATGCAATGCGTGCTGGTGGTCGCAAGAAGTGCCTTCTGTAGGGCCGATCTAGGTGCTGACGAGCGCCATGAAGAAGACGAAAGACGCAGTGCTGACGCCACCGGACAACAACGTTTCACAAAACACCGCAACGCAGAGCTAGCGTTGGAAACACGAGCGCGTGATAATGGGTGTCACCGTGAACAGCGAGCACATTCTCGCCTACACAGTGGTCGCTGTTGTTGTCCTGGGGCTCGCAGTAAAATATACTTCTCGAGCGAAATTGAAGGGGGTCGGCGGACACGCATCGACGTAGTTATCTGAACAGACCCAGCACATTCTAGCCTCAACAGATAATCATACACCGACGAAACAGCGCGTGTTTAGCAGCAAACATTAACGCATCCCTCAGTCAACTACCAGAGCAATGTTTGCGTGGAACATCTAGGGAAAATTATATTTGAGCAGTCAATGAGAGCGATGAGCCATGATAAAAATAGTCTATTCAAGACACTTCTTGTGCTGCTTGCTATATTCTACCGTTGCGATGCTCTTTCAGCAATAGCGGCTTGAATGCTTTTCATGCACACACGTTTTCAATATCAAGCTTTCTCAAATGCCACTCCAGCATTTCTCTCTTTCCATTGACCCCCTGTTTGATTTTAACATTTTAAATTTCACTTGGAAGCACAAGCACTTAACAAAGCTATGCACGTCAAAAGAAAAACCTGCCATACTATACACTTGCTACAAAAAAAGTTCGTTGAAACCTTGGGCTTGATATACTTACCCGAATTTTCGTCTGTTTTAAGTGTATCGTACATTAGGAATCAACGCAACACACTGAGCACCGTTGATAACACTTTGTTTGTGTTCGGAAATCCAGGAAAGTATTTCTGCAAGTCCTCTGTGCTTACGCAGTGTTTCGCACACAAGAGGGCCTCGCTCCTCCATCTATTCGCATTTATTGCGTTCGCTTCACAAGTGGCGCCAGCAAGTATCGTCGTACCCAGAGGCTCACTTCTGGAAATCACGCTTCCGCGTTTTGGCACGCGTTTTTTCTTGCGCGTCTTGAGAATGAACCTTAAGAAGCCCAAGCACACACACCACTCATGATGTACCACTCATCACGGCTTCGGTCGCCGTACGCCTCGAGCGCGTACTTAGCGCGCAGCATCGATCCCCCCCCCCCCCCCCGCCCCATTTTGTTTGCAAACGTAACTGAATTGCGGTGGAGGAGCGGAAAACACTTCCTCAAAACTACGTTCACGACACGTCTCGGCCCTAAATTGGATGGAACTGAAGAATATTCTTACGGAGAGGTAAAAGATCCGGCCCATGAAATCAATGTTGGAGGATCTGTGTGGCTGCCCGGATCTGCCTTGCACCTTTCGTTTAGCTTTTTTTTTCGGGGATGGCTAGCAGGATTAATAAATAATGCGCGGCAGATGAAAGCACGCTGCTTTGTTTTGGTTTTGTTTGTTTTGCTGCCGGGGAGAAATGCTTTACGCGGAAAAGCTGACCATGGGCGTTCAGTTCAATACCGCTTTAACGTCGGTTACAGGTGAAAGGTAAACATCAAGTGAAATTGAAGGGCTCTGCAAGAAAAACCATGGTGGGATATCAGGCAAGGCGTAGTGGGGCAGCTCGACGTGATTTCTACATCCTGAATTTTTTTATTTTGTACCTAAATATACCAAGATAGGAACACGACGCTTTGACTTCCGTTTCCTCTTGTGTTGAATAGCATATGGTGGCGAAATCACAGAAAAGAGACTGATGAAACACTAACTTATCTGTCTAAACATATTTCACTTTGGTGTACCTTTATTGTCCTTTTAAGATGTGCGAGGGAGAAGCTTGCAAGTGTGTGTTTAAGAGAGAGAGAGAGAGAGAGAAAGAGACAAATGCGTGAAAAGCATGGGGGAAACAGGAAGAGAAACATACGATTCGCTATTCTACAATAGAGGAAAAGAAAAAGTGGAATAAAAAGCACGAAATTCAAAAATGATAAGATAAACCTTCCTAGCACCTAAGGTCGACCAAGGCATTTTCGATTGTTTTACGTGGCGGTTGCCATCTCTAAAGCATAAGCCATCTGTTCCTACTAGCTTGAGACATTTCGAAGTACATGAGCCTTAGCTTCTACACCTCACTGTCAGCTTTATACTTTACTGAAGGACAAGCAGATTGGATGGCGGAGCCGGTGAATAACAATTAATCAATCAAGATTTCTTGTTCTCATACGAACGCACAGCAATACTTCTTCAGAAAGAAGTGCCATGTGATATGGCTGCAAGTGGACCTCCAGTTAGAACGGGAGTGGATATAGATGAGTACATGTTACGACAAAACAGCTTTACGTGTTTCGCTTAAACAATGGAAAGAAAGAAACGGGCAAAAATACCTTAGCAATATCAACATACTCGCAATTGCTCAATTATACAAACCTAAACAATCAACGAAATTCTGTAGCAGAGGATAGCAACAAACTGTTTAGGAGTAAAGAGGGAAATTTTTCCACAAGTGCTTGATTTTCAGTTACGAAGAGCGATGTAGGCACAATATTTAGGCCACTGCACTACTTGATATTACTAAAAGCCATTCTATTTTTACACAGCCAGTACCCACTCCCTTTCTCTTCTCTTTTCTCTTGCTCTTGCTCAATATCTGCTACCTTCTCTCTATTTACCATTACTTCAAAAAATCAGCTTTCACAATATATTGCTCTGTTTTCGTATTTTAGCTCTCGGCTAACGCTTACGAACTGCGCCCGGTTAAACTTCACCTCTCTTAATATTGGAATGCTTTTTATTTCTCATTTTTCGACCCTGTGTGGAGCTCGCTTTCTTACTTTTTTAAGGTCTAAGAAGATGGCAAACAACTTGATTTATGCGCCTCACTGCCTGCTTTCACTGCTTTTCTAAGAACCAGTGGACGAATCACAATAAGCCAGCACTGTTTTGTAATAAATGAGCCTAAATTATGCAAGCAACAGACTTATTCAAGATAAGAGAAAATAGGTTGGTTTGAAACACCCACAGCCGCATGAACAAAAGAAGATCTGCATGCCATGTGATAAAGTACGCCTGGAGCTCCGCACAAGAAGCCCTAGCCTTGTATGACTAACCGTATAATGGATGACAGGGCTGCGCAGCGAACAAGGACAGCATAAGAATATCGCTGCAACATAAAAATGAATGGGTCAGAGTACACCGAAGAAGCTTATTTTAGCACTCTTGAAAAATATCTTGCTGTTCATTATTTGTTACCTCGCTAGATGTGCACCATCGCAAGTAAGCGAAAAGCGCTACTAGGCTCCTAAACGCCATATCAAAGAGAGTTGAGGTTAAATTTGATGAAGGAGATCACTTTGGAACCTGCTCACGTAGTAGCCGGCATACGAAACGACATTACACTTTTTCTGTTTTCGTTCTTTGAACCTATGTACTTAGGCACTGCACATGGCGAAGTGGACTTTTTTTTTTTTTGCTGTTTGCGAATTGGCTTCCGTAAGGAAAGCGTTGTGCACGCGGTAATAATACTGAGGCATCAAAGCAACTGGCACGCCTCTCAAGCCTCTCGGTTGCCTCATGGTTCTGGATAACACCCCTCATATCAGTGTCCAAGTATTTCTTTTTTGTGGAAATCTACTTGCGTACCGGAGAAGGCAACGTCGTATTATTAAGGCGAAAGGCTTAATGGGTTGTGAATCGGAAAACCCCACTTCAGGTGCCCCCATAAACAGTAATGGTAAATAGGATTCGTGCGCTGCGTCGAAAATAATCCACGTGATAACGCGTTCATATTATAGTGGATTAAAGACAACTTCAAGTGAATCATCATTTTGTAAGGTAAATGAGAGGTTATTCAACGCATAGTAAATGCAACCAATAGGGAATCAACGAACATTAGGGCAATAAGAGTGAATGAACATACATGAAAATGAATCGAACGCCTTAGGTGCGAATCAAGAATGAATCAAGTCACGTAAGTGTGAATGAATAAATTACTCGTCTTAGGTGCTAAACAAAGAAGAATTAAGTGACCTATGTGGGTTCCAATGTATAATGAACTCAATAAAGAGTGAATGAACGAAGATTAAAGTGAAACAAGGGTGACTCCAGTGAATTAAGCGCGCCTGGTAAAGCTAGGCTCTCATGTGTGATCTCCTTCTCATTAGCCGTAGGGAGACTATGCCTTTTTGCTTGCAACAAAAGTGCCCAAGCCTTTTTTTTTTTCGCCATGCAAATATCTGCAGTGAATGACTCTAAAATCAAGGATTGGTTGGTACACTGGAGTGACACTGCTTTGCTTAAGCAACCAATCATCATCATCAGCCTGACTATGCCTACTTCAGGGCAAAGGTCTCTCGCGTGTTCCGACAATCAACCAGGCCCTGTGCTTGCTGCTGCCACATTATACCTGCAAACGTAATCTCATTTTCCCACCTAACTTCCTGTAAAACTTGCTGCCGGGCGAGTTGATGTGGCAGATCATACTTGTGAAGAAAAAAATGGTTGCACGCAAACTATAGACAAGGACGCAGAAGCCACGGACGACAGCAAACTTTCAACTAGCTTTATTTCTCATCGTCTCAGTCAATACCTGTGCTCTATTCCCGCAGTAACAACGGCAACAACGGTAAGAACTGTAATCACATTTTCACGCTCTGCATATTGCAGCAGGCCACACAAGAACCTCATTTTGCGATCCAACAAAAAAAATGAAGTTTGGCTAACACAGCCGTCCCCTCTTGTCGAGATATATAAAGCGTCCATCAGTTCCCGGGCAGTGCTACCTTGGCTTTTCACCCAAAATTTTGATTCCTCGGACATTTGGAGCACACATGCGATGCCGGACGTGCTCAGGCAAATGAGCATTCTCTGTATTGATTATTGATAATTCATGTTCTCTTTAACAGAGTTGACTGTTGGGCGAGTTGGTGTTTCGACATATAAACCATCGTGAGTAGCGCAACGACACAGGACAACAGAAAGGAGCAGACGAGCACAGGCACAATGCACAGGCGCAAAAAAATGCGCCTGTACGTGTATGCTCCTTTCTGTTGCCCTGTCTCGTTGCGCTACTGACCACGGTTCATGCAGCCTTGCACGAACGTTGATGCATCGTCCGGTTTACCTGATGTAAGACTTTCCACACGAAAGCGAAAGCTCATAGACAACGCCAACTAATGCTATATAAGGCAGCTCGTACTTTTTCCCGCACCCTCCAGGTTTCTTCTTAGTAGAAGACATTTTCTGGCACAGCCTTTGCAGCTTGCGAACGGCAGAAGAACCATCGGCACATCGTCCCTGCTCACAACCTTTTTCATATTTTGAGAAGTGCCGTGCATAGAGGGCAACCGTTTACGGCGGCTCCTAGATTGCGGCACGGGTGTCTCACCGGAACGGGGTGCTTTTGTCTCACGCAGAAGAGCCTATGTGGTTGCCGTAACAAACGTTCCAGGGTACCCGGCTTCCAACACTCGCCGTACTTGATCATGAAAGCTATCCTGCATACCATGTGGGCATGACTTCATGAGCGCACAACGCAAACAAAGTTTTACAATCCCACGCTTAACTAGTTTTGACTGCGCAGTCGTATGGCAACAGTGCCTTCTGGGCTCGGGGCCTGTATGAACAACAAACGTGATCGCTTAAACAAAGCTGTAGATCTAAAAACTGCAGCGAGTTATTAGAAGAGATTTCTTAAGCGAAGCTCGCACCCTTTCCACACTGCTGAAAAAACGTCAAGAAAAAAATCAATAGCCTTGTCTAGAGTAAAAAGAATGGGTTTAATAAAAAGTAATCAAAAATCCTCTAAACATCTAAAAACTCTAATGACAATGGTTTTCTCTAAGTTCCTTAACAAACAACAATCCACGTCCGCTAAAAATATATTGTCCAAAGCAAGCGCCACGGAGGACCCAACGCAAATCCCTTCCCACTGCAGATAAAACCGATTCTTGAAGGCAAGAAATGTGGAGGGAAGATAAAATTTTTCCTAACTTTCTTTTTCCCCCTCGCGCGTTTGCCTTCTCTCGGAATCCAGTCAGTTACTCTTAATGAATAGCGGTTATCTTGCCTACAGGCTACATGCCTTGGCCATGTTTATTTCTCCTTGATTGCGACTAAGATGTCCTAAACACCCGTTTCTTCCCTGACCCTCTCTTCTCTCTTCTTGATCTTTAAGACTACACATATCATTTTCCTTTCCATTGCTCGTTGCGTAGTCCTAAATTTAAGTTGAACCCCCTTTGTAAGCCTCCATGTTTCCGCTCAGGAGGCAAGTACCAGTAAGATGCAGCTGTCATATACCTTCCTCCTGAGCGATAGTGGTAAACTACCATTCATGATTTGAAAAAGCTTGCCGAATGTGCTCCACCCTATTCGTATTTTTATAGTTACCTTATTCTCATGGCTCGGCTCCGCGATCACTATCTCTCCCAAGGAGACGTATTCCCTTACAAATTCCAGTGCCTCGCTAATCATCGTGAACCGCTGTCCTCTTCCGAGTCTGTTGTACATTATTTCATTTTTCTGCATACTAATTTTCAGACCTACCATACTGCTTTCTTTTACAATTCCGTAATCATGAGTTGCAATTCGTACTCTGAGTTACTCACCAATCTTAGGTTACAAAGGTGCCCTCCATTTACTCCTATCCCCAACTCTTCCCAAACTAAGGCCCTGAAAACCTCCTTTAAGCACGCGGTGAATAGCAACTATACCACTTTATTCAATTCGACAGATCTGTGCTGTGAAGAGCTGCCGTGTCAGGTCGGGAGATCATGGACTAAAACATTTCCGGTTGATTCCTAAGCATATTCGTGTGAGATGAGAACAGGAAAGTGTTTCTTTGTCTACGTTATTATATATGAAAGGTGCTGCAAAGTGGTGTTTCTGAGGTGTGCTGAAGGCCAGCTGATACAGAGGAGAAGGGCGCGCTCCCTTTGAAGATGCTAAGCCGGTGGTCACATGCTGCAGACGTCGGTGCCCTTGCGCACAGAGTTCACAATTCGTATAAGCTTTCCTCCCCCACTTCGAGCCGGGAGATCCTCTTCTGAGGCGGGGATGTCACTCTCCTTCGCCGCGGCGACAGGTGTTTGCTGCGGAATACTGCAGTGGACGATGAGCTTCCCTGCGGCGACCGCAGCTGTGCGTGAGTTCCGATCGAAGAGGTCATGCATTGCGGACACGGCTTTTACGGTCACAAGTGCACACTTCCACCAACGTAGCAAAGAAGCTCTTTCTCGTGAAAGCACAAAGATGCACAGACCACTGTAACATTTACACAATGAGGTGTTGCAGTATAGGGTGCCTTAACTGTACGCGCACATATCAACGTGAGCATAGGTGAGCAAGATTTGTGGATTACACGTAAAGAGTTGTATATCACGTATAGTATATACGTATCTAATAAATTTCTTTAATAGGCTACCCCGGATACAAGAATCTTACAAAAAAGATGCACTAAGAAACTATAATATAGCACACACGTTGACCACATGTACCAATTACTTTAACAAATTTACAACGCAAGAAAAAAGTTTAGGAGCCATGAAGTCTTCATAGGACCCACGATTATTTATATATCGAGCATTTGTATTTTATCGGTGAAGAAGTTCTTCTGTGATAATGATGTTATCACGGTACGAGCTACTGCGCGCTGTAGAAACAGAATAACTTTACTGCTGTCGTAGAAGGCATGTGTTCTGACGTTCTGACAAAACATTTCGCTTACGAAAACGCGCTGCACTGTGACACCTTTCTAATTATTTAGGCTGTAATTTTTGGTTTTGTATTCTTTAAAGGCTAATCTCTCCAGTACTACGCAACAAAATCTCTATTTCTGATGTCACCGCTTATCACCATTCTAAAATGTTGTTGCTCAAATGGCCGCAGTAATTCTTTGGATGCGTGCTTTACGGTATCACAAAACGACTTTTATTGCGATAGCAAATATATGGACAGTCTCGGCTGGTTTTTGCCGTCGCCGTCGTCATGCTGCGTATATGTATAAGTATATCGAAACAGCGCCTTCTCGATCCGCAGCGCGTGGCTCAAACCACTATGCCACGAAACGCAGATCGTCCAGGTGGCTAAGGGCGAGCCTTATATACACACCCTTTACCGCAGTACTCAGAGACGGCAGGCGCTTATAAGCAATTCTTCATTACTAGCGAGATGGCGCTAAGAGCGCAACGGGCGCTCTTAAAGGCGTCGGCAAGCTGACCCCGCTCTTGAGAACGCCGTTTCTCTTCGCCCTCCATGGCGTGGTCCCATGGGGGGGGGGGGGGGGGGGGAGCGTAGCTTTCTCCGCGATGTCCGCGCTGAAGTCACAGAGCGTACGAAGGTCACTTCGCTCGCAGCAGCGGCCGCGTTTGCGAAAGGAGCACGCTGTTCAAACAGAAATAAGTAACAGCTGTGACAGATAGTTCGCGCTCGTCCTCTGTGTACCTGTTCGCTCTTTTCGTGCGTCTTATTTTATGTGTGAGCAGTGCGCTTCAAGTGTCGAGCTGTGACGCATGATAATTCGCACTCATCATGTGTCAATTCTTTTCGTGCGTCCTTTGCGCTTGAGCGACGCGCCGTAAATTTTGAGCTGGTTTCCGTCCTTCGCGTTACATCCCGATTTGTTGCTATCGCATTCATTGCTTCGCCGTTGCGGCGAAACTGTGACTTTTTTTTTTAAACTTGATATAACCGACACACGCTAACGCCCCTTATCAAGGATTCATTCAACGCAGCTGTTTCCATAACTCAGTTCCAATTTCAGGCATCATCGTTACATCTCGACCTTACCCCATGTGCTCTGCAGCATTTCTCAGCAACGTTGAAGCGCCACCACGCTACGTGCCTTCATAAAAAACAGCTTCGTTCGACTTGAAGTAAAAAATATTTGTGCTTTCACACACTGGCCTTCCAGCATAGTTCTCGTTATTTGGATTATGAAAAAACCCCGTTCTCTTTCGTTATTATTTGTGTACGCAAAAATTGTTTAAAAAAGCCGGCAGATCCCACGCAATGTGGGAGTCGATGTAATGCGAAGCAGCCAGCAAAGAGCTGCATATATCGTCTTGTTTGTCATTGAGGCAAACGAAGTCAATCATGTCGTGACATCTAGTTCAGTAGATATCGCGAGTTTGTCATGAATGCATGCATGTACAATCTGGTATATGTCATGATAATGAAACGTATATTCTGGTATATATATATATATATATATATATATATATATATATATATATATATATATATACACGATGCGTCATATTCGACACGCACTCCTGTCATGCCATACTGATTTTGGTGTATAACCAGTTAACAAACTGGCCGCGAGCTGACCAGGAACTCATGCCCTACATGACATGCGCGCCATGAGTGTCATATTAAATCCTGTTATTTATGTTCGTCACACAGTCACTCGCGGAATACCAGTTTTGGTGTATATCAATCCAGCGAATGGCCACCAGCGCACCATTAGCTTGGCACATTAGTCATGCTGTACAAGACATCTGTACAAGACATCTATCTATCTATCTATCTATCTATCTATCTATCTATCTATCTATAGTGTCACTAATCCCGTTAATCGGGATTGCAATCGCCGGGCGGATTCTAAGGGCTGGCGTCAAGGCCCTCCGAAAACGCACCACGAAAGCGCGGACAATTTAGAGTTGGTCCTTTGGTGCGCCAGCGGACGCCGGTTGTGGTCCAAAGACCGAGTCAGAGCCGAGAGTCGATAACACAAACGAAAACGAAATATATTCTCAGTTAAGGCAATACAAATAATACAAACACGTGCACACTCGGCTGGTACCAGTTACAGCTTCACAATATAACTCAGATGGTGTTTACACAACGGGAGCTAAACAAACAGATCACACGCAACCAATGCAATCACATGCATTAACCTATTCGATGACCGTTAAAGTCCTGAATAGATAGTGGCGTATCCAGTCCACAATACTTGGACGGTAAACGAATGCTTCTCTTCAAGGAAACACTCACGCCAGCTCCAGCGTTGATCGTCGTAGCTCAACCGTCGTCGTGACTTGTCACGGCTCACACGGCGTCGTCATCGGATTCTTCCAGATCCACGAGCGATTGACCGCACACCATCATAAACACGTCTTCTTTGGCTAACGGAGCCACACTTAGCGTAACTTCACCATCACCGGGCCGACTGACTCGCTCACTGACTTGCCGACTCCCTTCACTGACTGCACTGCCTGCACTGACTGCCTGGCCTCGTCGTTTGCACGCTTTTATCCCTTCTTCCCCGGTTTCTAGAAGCGTCGGGATGTTTCTTCTGCGTGCAGTACAGCTAAGCCTGGGGAAAGGGCGAGAGCTTTCTCGTATGTTCGAATCGCGACGGCATCGCTCGCGGATGCGTCACCCTCTCCTTCTAGAAAGATCCAGGCCTTGCCAGGCGTTCGATCGTGTTTACGGCGTCTGGCTCGAGTGGGTGAGGAGGATGCGGCGCGCCGGCGTCTTTTGATGCTTGTTTTTTCGTCTTTCGCGCTTCTTGGGCGCGCGATTCGCGCCGTTCTGTCTCGTAGCAGTTTGAAAGCGGCCTCGCGCGCGCTTTATAACTCGATCGTTTGTGACATATAGATAGATAGATAGATAGATAGATAGATAGATAGATAGATAGATAGATAGATAGATAGATAGATAGATAGATAGATAGATAGATAGATAGATAGATAGATAGATAGATAGATAGATAGATAGATAGATAGATAGATGAAGTTAAATTGATGGATGAATGGATAGATGAGTGGATGGATAGACTGATGGATGTATGGATAGATGGATGGATGGATGGATGGATGGTTGAATAGTTGGATGGATGGATGGTCGCGTGGCAGGACGCATGGTTCATGTGCTTACGTAATACCGAATGCACATATAGACATGTCGCGCAGCAGTTATTCGCCTTCCCGCTGGCTGCTTCCGCTTGAAAAGCACGTAATACACCTATGATCGTCTAGAAACACTGATTCTACTCTTCAATACGGGACAGGAATATTTCTGCACAGTGTCGTCAAATTAAAACACAAAGAGTGTCCAGCGCGTTTCCGACTCGCCGTTGTTCTTTATGCCTTGTACTGCTCCGCAAGCTGTGTACGAAACGCACGCTCTCGCCTAAAGACAAACTGGCAATTTTTCAAGATCAGTAGATCTCAATGAAATTGGCTGGGTACGTTCCTTTGCACGTTTCCGCCATTTATGCCATATTACAGATATGAGAGGTACGCAGATTGGTTACAAATGGATTTTATTTCTTCCCTCGAATCACCCTCCTGGCTTTCCACAATTATTGGCAACATTGCGTGTGAAGTCCTTCATGGCAAAGTGATGGAAGTGAAGGATCCGAGGTACCACTACAGCGTCTGCTCGACTGCTGCGGACCATGTGTGCTCGGCCAGCGCTTCGTAGGTTGGGCGTGAGATTTTCATTTCCATGTGCGCGGTAGCGAAACTTCCATAGAAGTCGATGTGTCGAGCAGTTGGCGGCTCGTTACCACGGTCGCGATCTGCGTTTTGCGGGGACAGCTAACAACACAACCGGAAGCGGTAGCCACGTCACGCATTTGCACAACATGGTGCGAAATTGAATTTTTTTTTGTTGCTGCTTTTACACGCATTTCACAACTAGGCGATTTTATTGTGGTCTTATGGCTCTCCAATTGCGTGTGCGAGTGAAAAGCAAGATCAAGAGAAAGATTGGGGAAGCAAGCTTGTTTTATTATCGAAACAGCGTGCTTGCAATATACTCTGAAACACTTTGCAGGGGAAGAAATTATGATACAATGGCTAATAATAATAATATCTGGGGTTTAACGTCCCAAAACCAAGATATGATTATGAGAGACGCCGTAGTGGAGGGCTCCGGAAATTGCGACCACCTGGGGTTCTTTAACGTGCACCTAAATCTAAGTACACGGGCCTCAAACATTTTCGCCTCCATCGAAAATGCAGCCGCCGCTGCCGGGATTCGATCCCGCGACCTTCGGGTCAGCAGTCGAGCGCCATAACCACTAGACCACCGTGGCGGGGCATGATACAATGGCTGACGAGCACAGTAGCACAATAGTTCGAAATCTCACGTTGCCCAATCGAAGAAAGCTACTGGAGCGGGACAGCAGCCTTGACAGTATCCCTTTGGCAACCTTACAGTCCAGCGTTTCTTCGTTTAGCGTGCCGCATTCACCGTCACGAACGGCGAGGGCACGCCGGTCATGGAAAGCAGTCTGCAGTCCCAGGAGATTCATTCTGTGAGGTAGTTCAGCTTCTCTGAAGTGTCACGCCAATAAACCACACATAAGCAAACGCATGACCTATGGATTATACGCCCGAAACAACCGCGCAAAACTGAGCAATGCCTCGTTGACCCGACAATGCGCAGAACCAAACAGAAGCCCACATTAGCAGACTGCCTGCACACGCTCCCATTTCTGGCGCTCGACCAAAAAATTTCGCAGTGAGATATTTCGCCAAGTACCAGATAATCTGTAGAGTGCTAGCATTCTTCGGAATCTTTAAAATTGAGAATATTCGAAAAAAAGATTCCAGTGAATTCTTGGTTTTCTTTATTTGTCCCCTCCTCAACTATTCGCGCTTTGATTGTACGAGAGCTGTCGATGTCTGTGGCAATATGTTTCCTACCACTTTTCGTTCCAAGTTTCGCGAACCATATCACTTCACCTCGGTGGGCGGGCATGCGATCGTTGGCAAGTGCAGTCGCGTTGTTGGCTCCACACGATTCCCTTATATTTTTTACAACTCTCACTAAACACTCGCAGCTTACGATTACCCTTCGTCTCGATAGCAAATTGCTTTAGCTAGCAGTGCTGGCTTACCACAAGGAAATTACGGTGATACCATACCATTTGAAGAGTGCACATGCGCAAACTTTACTGCACTAAAACACTTTCGGTAACGTATACGGGGTCTACCAGGACCTGGTCTATCCGTATTCGGTAGGCTGTGCATCATGAGAAACACGCTTGGCTTATATCAAATTTCATCAATCCGATAGATGTCACGCGAAACGCCGCTATTCACAAAATTACACACTCTTCTGAAAGCGCTGAACATGTTTTTGCGCGATACAGAGCTCGACGAAAGACTGTAAATAGTTTTTAGACATTCAAGCACTTACTTCGTCGCCACTTTTTTCCATCATCATCATCCGCATCTTCTCTCCGCTCTCTATACTACCACTCTCCCCTTTTCTACTGCTGAGTAGCAGGCCAGAACATTGATTCAGGCCGACCTCTCAGCTTTTCTGCCATATTAAACATTTTCTCTCTCTCTCTCTCTCTTCACATCACAGTAATAAAAAAACTTCAGCTTGTCCACAAACTTGGCGTTAGCATTTCACCCGATCGCGGCAATCACTAACAAGGGCGGCATGGACATGTGGTGTCATCTGGCAGCGTTATGCGCAACTAGCCAAGAACATAACGTAAATAAATGTTCTACTTCATCAAAAAGGCAATGCGCTTCTAGCCTGCCTCCAAATGCGCCCGTGTAGCAGCCGTCATTGTGCTACAACTTCAAGGAGCTTGTGCACATGACACGACGGGTAATAGACATGGTACGGCCGGCGCGGTGTGGTCAGCTTTCCGCTGAGCGTCTGCTCTTCGCGGCTGTCGCTTCTTTCGTACTGCGCGGTGGCGGTACCGGCATAGTTTGCACGATTTCCGGATTTTACAAGTTTGTACGTCACGCGAAGCCCATTGCTCGGCTCGGTTTTGGTAGCGGTGGTGAGCTTTCTTGCTGATTTAAAGTTATTTTCCGACTTGCTCAGTATTTACGCTATCAGGACCATGGCAGAAGTGTCTCAGGTACATAGAAGCACCATTATTTCGACAATGCCCAAAATCGCCGGAGTTGACATTTAAAGACAGGCTGTGAGCAGTACACAGTAGCCGTACCTGCAGTAGTCGCACGTTTGAAAAAGACGATTAATGTGTTCGTTGCAATGAAGGAGTTAAGTTACACAAGCAAATAGGGAGAATGCGGGTGGAGTGTTTTTTAGCCGGGCACATAAACCAGTGTACCATGATTAAAACATTCCAAACAATAAGAACACTCTACGGTGTCCGATGAGCGCAGATGCGTGTTTGTTCAACTTTATGAGCGAGAAAAATTAAGGGGGATATTACGCCACAAATAGTTGGCTAACAAAAGCGATGGTCAGCCGAATGATGCCTGCTGGGTTTTCCCTTCTATGTTCACAACGCTTTGTAGTCTCTCGTAACAACCATAGAACATGCCTTTTCAGATTGATGCGGATATTTTTTTTCTTCACGGCGTGGGTTGTTTTACCACAGGATCATTGCGTTTTAGTGGCCCCGGCAACGCCCTGAATCTTAAAAAACATACGGCACATCTATGTGGCAAGCTCCATGGAAGCCCCAGTAAAGCTGGTAAGACGCTCTGAATGCTGTGATTACTTTTCGGCCATGTAGTATCATCGCTGTGCGGATGTTACTTGTTAACGCTTTTACCAGCCTGTACATTGCGAAATGGACTTATTAACACTAGGTAATTCGGCGCTAGTTCTGCGTCAGAAAAGCACCGTCTACCAGCTTCTGAAGGAGCATTGGTTGATATTACAAATGAGATGATATAAACATGCACAGGGCACATTTTTCTAAAGGTATCGGCAGCGATAATACGCGTATTTCCTTTCCTGTGAGGCACAATGAGAAGCTTTCCGAAAATAAATGTGTCAATAAACGTAATGCACTTCGTGGTACAACGGCACAAGTACAGTTTCGTTAATTTGCTTGTGACTTTTGTAGGAATTACTTTAAATTGCATTTCTGCCTAGCTGAAGCGTCAAGCGGAGATTTTTCGATCTCGAAGGAAATGACGTACACGAAGCTTTGGGCCCACATCCTTTCCCAGATGAAGTTTGGCCCAATCGTCTGTATCAATGAAGCCACGCTGTCAACCTCTAAGCAAGTTTGGTCTATATTTATATTCACAGTTTGAGTAAATATAGTGGAGGAGTTTAAGCTTTAGATATGTCTATTTCGAGCACTGCACGAGCCGCGGGGCCACGTTTGCACAATTATGTTGAACAGTACGTGACCCTAATTTTCATCTAACTGGTAGATAAACTGAGCACATTGACGTATATGGGGATGTGGCAGTTGAGAGGCATGAAACAACCAAATAAATAAACTGTGTCAGTAGGTATTTTAGAGCCGAAAAAACTATTCCGTGTTTGCTACAGGGATATTTAACACAGGCTACCGAGTTTCCAGAAAAAAATAATCGGATATGCGTCAAGTATTTTCGGCAAGAAATATTAGGCCTGCATCAATATAGGCAAAGTACGACAACAACGAAAACTAAAGCTCATTGACCAATGTAGAAGTGGGATTCGCACAAAAAGAAAGAAAAATATTTTTGCAAGTACATGACTTACTGGGAGAGCCTCTAGGTCTTTTTCCCTCCCGAACAAACTTCCGAGAGGTGAAAAATATTATTCGAGTATTGAGAGCACAGGTCCCCCGATCACGGAAGATGTGGTGTTATAGTTAGTGATTGCACATATATTACTGCTTGATTTATCCTCAAGGAAAGCTAACCAAATAGGCTTTGTTGGCGGCGCAACTCCTGACCACGGCTACGCGAGTCATTGCCTCACGCAGCTCACGACATGCACGTCTCATGTCGGTCGAGCACGTGGGAGATTCCTAGCCATTTCACAAATTAAACGCGTATACCTCTCAACCTCTGTCCGGTGCGCCTGCGCGCTGCTTATACGATCATTGTCAGGTTTGTCACCACTATGCTGTTTTCAGTTTGCGTTTTATTTTTTGGGGCCACTGATGATTTTTCTTCGTTATTCCAAATGGTCAGAGTGTAGAGCATGTACACAATGTCTGGCTTAGTTCGTCGGCGTAAGCAGTTGTGGTGGATCCAGTGCTTGTTTTATCGAGATGTCGGTACACGACTGGCTGTGCGCAGCCGTTTTGTTTGTTTTAGCGCACTTCATGCTGCAATATTTCTTCTGCACAGTGCTCTGTAAGGTACAGACAGCCTCGGCATACCGTAGTGCTTGTTCCAACACCCTTTCACGAACTGTAACATGGAAAACGCATCACAGAGAATGCAATAAGAGAAAAAGAACTGCGGCGACGCAAATACTGATCGGAGAAAGACATCTCACTTTCCCGGCTTCCTCACAGCGAATTTTTTGTTGGAAAGCTCGAGATAAATAATTTTTATGTGTAAGGGACGAATAAATTTGGAGTTAGATACGACGTAAAAATATACACAAACACTTTTCCTACGATGTGTTTTTATTCAACCATGCGTTCATTCTAACTACCTGAGATTCCTGTATTTTTCCGTACTTTACCTCAAGGAAATATGAATCTGTTTTTGTTAATTGTTCCGTCAAACCTCGCTTAGAGAATTTCTTCTTGATCTCTTTATTTTTGGCAGCTGTTTACTAAGGCAGTTGCTGATATTTACACTTCCTTTTTTTTTACGTTTTCTTGGGATCGTCTACGAGATTTCCGGCTATGCATTTTGTTAAGAATAATCAAATAAGGAATAAGTGCTTGCATATGTTACAAACGTTGTCCGTCTATTTGCATTTTCCCCTCGGATCCCCAAATGGCAACGTACGTCTTCAATAAAAAAAATATGTATCTTCTCTTGGAGTTGTATAAGTTATTTGTAAGCGTAATGTTTTATTGTACGTTGAATCCTTACCTAGAAAGTTGTTGTTTGGGTGGCATGGGCATGGCATATTTCATCTTCTCTCATCATGACGTCGTCATGGTGTCATTCATGACACCATGAAGAGGCCACATATTTCGGTGCTCTGTGACACGTAAATTTTGGGCTCTTCGTGTTGCCGATGCCGTTCGATTGGTTCCTAGCAGCGAAGCTCTTGTAGCTCGCCGTGGTTTTGTGCGGTGTTATCAGAAAACTCAAGTGGGTATGCGTCACAGGAACCGGGCAAGCCCCTGTACAGTGTAAAACAGGTGCGAGTGGCAAACGAAAAGGACACGTGAAAAAGAGAGAGAGAGAAAGAGAGAGAGAGAAAGAATGAAAGAAAGAAAGGGATAAAAAGAAAGAATAAGACAAAAATAGACTGAAATAAAGAGAAGAAAGACATAAAAAGATAGCGAGACAAAGAAACATAGAAAGAGGGAGAAAGATATAGAATGAAACATACATGACAAAAAAAAATACAAATATTGTCCCACGTAAATTATTTTGACATTAATGTCTATTGCTTTAATCACGTTGTGTGCAACAAAAAAAAAACTAGGTCTTGATCTATTCTTCTTCTGTCGTTCAAATTAAAGGCTGTATATGATGTTCAAGAGAACTGAAGCACCTCTGGAACCATCGCATTTTTATTTAGAAAAGAATTGCGTGATTGTTATATGCTGTTGTGTTTCAAAAAAATTTGGCCGCGTATCTGCGTGCTTCGCTGCAAATGTCTAAAGACGATAGAAGAGGCGCTGCGTGAGATATGGACGCCATCTGGCAATACGTCGGTAAACATGAGTGCTGTGTTGCGGGCTGGTAGTCCCGGCGCAGCAGCAGGCGAAGACCGGCGGTGACCAACGCTACCGGCGGGGACGCCAGCCAGCCCGAACACGCGGTTTGTCGCGAAGCGCTGAAGCAGAAGAAACGTCCGCACTCAACGAGTACTCTCCACACACTCTTTTATTTACACGTCGCCTGCGTAAAACAGAAATGCCAGAGCGGCGCCCCATGGCATTCGTACAGTGCAATACAGAACCGAAACTGAAACACAACAATGAGCTCGTGCAGAGTGCACGGAGGAAGGCAAGTTTCAGCGCAGTCGCATTTTCAGCGCAGCTTAAGAAACTAGGGTCTTTAGAATTACGTATGTATGCATTTTCTATTAAAGGAACACACCCCCTAATACTTACCTAGTGATGTTGCGCCTCAGATATGCGTGATATTTACTTTTTGATCGACAACGTTCACAAGTATGAACAGCCGTACCAGTTCAAGATGGCTGGCCCTTGGGCAAGTGGTTCAACTTTGGCCGAGTGGCTGAATCGAGTGACGTGCCGACAAACAGAAAGACAGACCAAAATTTCTCCGTTTAAGTATCCCAAGAAAGACTATCGTCTTTAAAAGCTATCACGCTGACTTCTTCAGGTATTTGGTAAAGCAGCTTTTACATAAATCCCTCCTTTAAAAGCTATCACGCTGACTTCTTCAGGTATTTGGTAAAGCAGCTTTTACATAAATCCCTCCTTTAAGTTGGCAAACCCAAAGCGCAAATGCGACCAGTCGGCTCTGTGAATTCGAAAAAAAGGACACTGCAAGCGCAATTTTTTCGTCGCCGTTGCCGTGAGGTGCAGCATAAGGTACATATCAATAACTCCACTCCGCGTGTCGTATGTTGTATGTGCGAGTCAAAGTGCTCAAAGGCAGCCGACTATCGCGGATCAAGTGATCTTGAATCCCGCCACCCGTATTTTGTCACTCGAAAGGCTCATTTAGGGTCTTGGATGGGAGGCTGGGTCGCTCCACTAGAGTCGGCTCTTGGTAAATGCTTCATTCGATGCTTTTACAAAAAGACTTTAAGCGCTACTTCTACGAGCGTGTCAAGGACACGGCTACAGCTTGCCACACTGACCCGGCAAAAGAAAGAAGCGTGCGTTGATTGAGGAAGCGGTACGATGGGTGGCGGAAGCTTGTAGTGGCAATCATTCATTTCATTCAATTATTGATACTGTGAGCCCTTTTTGGCGGGCTATTACAGGAGTGGAATGGAATCATATTAAACAGAAATGTGCATAAGAGAAACATAAGAAAAGGAACCTTCACTACTGGAACCCATATCATTTGACAGCACATATCAAGATACATATAACTAATCTATCATAATTGCTACGCATGTAGTTTAAGCAGAGAAGTCCGTCAATGAACAATAAATAAAGAGAGCATCACTGCCGCAAAACACATCATATTTCGTCGACTGTTGTGGCAAAACTGTTCGAGAGCTACAAAAAAATACCTTTGTAGTTCTTGGCTTAACTTTTTCATCTACACTGAAAAAGAAAACATTGAAAAACGTACGGTTTGAGAAATAACGCATTTAGTTATCACATTTAGCAAGTGCCCCAAATGCTAGGTGCTTTAAAGTTTTTTGTTACTGTAAAGGAGCATTTGCTTCCGTGGCAGTTAAAGTTTCACTACTGATTAGTGCATCACGTCCAGCTGCTGGACGTGCACTGGCGGCGACCCTTTCGCGTGCATAAAATGCATGAGCGATTCTACATTAGAGAGAGCGCGGTCGTCGGTGTCGAAAACGGGCCAGTGTCAGTTCCGCCGTCACTGTCGCTGCTATCGTCGCCACCATCGCACAACGACACAGACTCGACGATCGCCTCGTGGGTGACTTCCTCGCAGCGCACAGCAGCGCTATCTGTCCCTAGAGGAACTTCTATATGTATGCACCATCTGTTTCCTCGCCATTTGCAGTGTGCGTTCATTACCCGGCGATGTTGGCAGCTTCAAGCATGCTTGTTTCCACATCCGGCAGCTGCCGCCCCAGTGTACAAAACTCACCTTCGTGAATCGCAAGGGTTTTCAGGTGGGCTAGTTGGTTCATGAAAACTACGACAGAGCAGTGTCATAATTCGGTTGACCCAACCATCCCACCTAAGAAAGTGTTTGGTCCTGCGTGCCTGACTGTACCGTACCTTGAGCTGTTCTACAACAATGGTATCGGGATAATTTCTCATGGCCGTGTCGATAACCTTTTACCGCGCTCCATAAACGAAGCGCACAGCCTTCAAAAATTTATATGTAAGCGAGGAGCCTACCATGACAAGCCAGGAGCACGATCATTACCAAAATTGATCCGTTCAGAACGCGCCGCCGGTACAAATATTTAAAATTAGCGATCTCGTGAGCACCCCCTGCGGCACTCCTGCCTTAGCATTGGGTGACAGGAACACCAACTTAAATAACGCTCGTTTTGAGCTAACACTCTGAGCGGTGCAGCTGTCAGCAACACAACCGCACGTCCCTTCCTTGCCCATCGATTGTTTTGTTGAACTCGCGCAGCCATTCTTCGAGAAGGCCACGGGTCATCCAGGCATTCTTGTTGTTGCCGGACTGGGATGTACTCGTTTCTGAAGCATGTCCGCTCCTCAGATAGTACTATGATGAAGGGCTGGATGTAATGACTACCAGCTATATTTGAGCACAGTGCAGTAGCCTTCGATTTGGAGTGCTTTCCGCCGGGGCACGGAAGGGCTATGTGCGCGCGTCTTCGTCGGCAGCATTCCAAAAAAAGTGCTGTCTCATCGCAGTTGTAATTGTCTCTGCTGCGGAGCGCTCCAAGGCGGTTGACATGTTCGCATGCAGCCACTCTTCCTTCATCTTCGCGCCGGACGACAACGCTTCCTAAGCCATATTTTTGTAGGCGATGCAGTGCCGGTCTTTCAGTCGCTGAAACGACATCCACCAGGTACGACGTGTATTTTTTTTTCAAGAAAAAAAGCCAATTCCTTCGCCTTTGTGGGTAGTATTGGTCCACTGAAGGGCACATTCGGCGCACTTGCAGTGAGGAACCACTAATGCAGTGCCTCCTCAATCTCGGCGTACAAAAGCGTCGCTAACTTTCTTCCTTTGGTCGGCATGGCCCTCCGTGATTGCCACGCTCTCCGTTTTCGAAATCGCCGATATCCTCGATTGCAGAAGCCCATATGTCTTGACTAGAAAGCTCACTATGAAGTCACACCGAGAGCCTTCTGAAATCTGTTGCTTCGTCTCCTGCGATGCAGCTTAGCGCTTGCTCGGCAGCCTTCTCCGACAAGCCTCGTTGCCTCTGCTTCTGCGCTTGTTCTCGTTCAGGCGTGCGAGCACACGAGCACTGCTTCGCTTTCTTTTCCCCCTCACTTTCTCTCATTACCGCAGGCGACGCCGGCGACACCGGCGACACCGAGATGCGGAGATGCGCGGCTCTATTTTAAGCAACTAACGCCGCCCTGCGGCAGCATTAGCCACTCTGCTGATTCCTCGCTCACCATGCGTAGCGCGCGGGAGAATCAGTGGCAGGAATGAGCCCTTTTATGCGAAGTTTTCACCTCATAACTTCGTCGTTCGGAGGAACTTCAGGCCGCGAATTTCACGCTCAGCATGAAAAAGTTCTGATCGTTGTACATGATATGCGGTCACGAACGTATCATTATATGATACGTTTGTCACCGCGACAACTAAGCTCGCTTAGACCGGCTTAAGTAATAGCCGCGGTGGGCCAGGGCCGGCCTTGGGCCACATGCTCGGGGCTCTGGGTCAAGCCCTGATTTGAGGTATCACGCTCAGCTTGGACTGAGCTTTCTCTCTCCTGGTTTCTTGTTTCCATTCCTTACGTTCAGGGCGTGTCAGACTGTTCGGAGAGCACTTCGTCCGCTGGGCATTAAAACCGTTTTCAGACCTCATTGTACCTTGGGAAACGTGTTCACCAAGCATAAAGACCGCACCCCTGCGAACGATCAAAGCGGGGTTGTCTACAAGGTACCGTGCGGGGACTGCGACGCCACATACATCGGCGAGACAGGCAGGAAGCGGTCAACGAGGTTCAAAGAGCACAAAGGGGACGTCGACAAAGGCACCCATGCCACGCATTCCAAGAACGAACTCGTCGAACACTGCTGGACGACGGGGCATGCCTTCGACTTCAGTAATGCGACGACGCTGGCTCGGGAACAAAGGTGGGGCAAGAGAAAGCTTCTCGAGTCGTGGTTCATCCGCCGTGACAGGTCGGCGTGCAACAGCAACCGTGGCCCCCTACCGGATGTGTACAGAGACATACGAGACTAGAAAAAATAGACGGGGTTACCTTCGCTCATTCGTTGCCAGTTCATACTGAAGATGCCACCCGCATAGGTGGCGAAACGTCTGTGTAGTTTCTTGTTATATTTTGTTGTGTCAAGTCGGAGTATCTGTTTTAATCATGAACTCTCCCGGCTTTTGGAACATTTTCGAATATCGACTACGAAAGTGCTTTCCTTTTAAATGCGAAGTATTTCTTAGCGAACTTCTGCGACTTTGAGCGTATCTATCTATCTATCTATCTATCTATCTATCTATCTATCTATCTATCTATCTATCTATCTATCTATCTATCTATCTATCTATCTATCTATCTATCTATCTATCTATCTATCTATCTATCTAGCCGCCTACGACTTTGTGGTCTCCTGGTCGCTTGGTTCATCGAATGTGCACCAAAATTGGTATGGCGTAACATGACTGTATGGCGAACATAAATGACAAGTCATACCATGAAAATCGTGACACGCATGTCATGTACAGCATGATTTAGATGCCACGCTCGTGGTGCGCTGGCGGCCGTTTCGCTAGCTTGATATATTCCGAAATTGGTAAATTGCGACGTGACTTTCTGACGAACATAAATAACACACAACTTAACATGAAAATCATGACACGCCTGTCATATACAGCCTGACTCACGTGCCACGCTCATAGTGAGCTGGCGGCCGTTTCGCTAGCTTTATATAAACCAATAGTGGTATCCTGTGACTTGACTCTGTGACGAACATAAATAACACGAGTTAACATGAAAGTCATGACACACATGTCATGTACAGCATGACTTACGTGCCACGCTCATGGTGCGCTGGCGGCCGTTTCGCTAGCTTGATCTACCCCGGAATTGGTATTGCGCCACGTGACTGTGTGACGAACACAAAAACACGAGTTAACATAAAAATCATGACACGCATGTCATGTACAGCATGACTTACGTGCCACGCTCATGGTGCGCTGGCGGCCGTTTCGCTAGCTTGATATACACCAAAATTGGTATCTTGCGACGTCACTGTGTGACGAATATAAATAACAGGAGGTAATATGAAAATTATAACACGCATGTCATGTACGGCATGACTTATGTGTCACGCTCATGGTGCGCTGGCGGCCGTTTCGCTAGCTTGATATACACCGAAATTGGTATTTTGCGATGTGACTGTGCGACGAACATAAATAGCACGAGTTAACATGAAAGTCATGACACACATGTGATGTACAGCATGACTTGCGTGCCACGCTCATAGTGCGCTGGCGGCCGTTTCGCCAGCTTGATCTACTCCGAAGTTGGTATTGCGTGACGTTACTATGTGACGAACATAAATAATAGGAGTTAACATGAAAATCATGACACGCATTTTCCTCAGTGACGTATAGGACGATGTATGGAACTCTTTGCTGGCTGCTTCGCATTACATCGATTCCCACAATGCGTGGGATCTGCCGGCGTTTTTTGGCACGTCAATACGTTCATCAAATGATCTGGAACTTGACGCACTTAAACGAAGATAACATCAATTAGGAGATACTAAGTGACTTGTTTCATGAAAACAAGACTCACGAAAATTGGCACAATTTTCCGTTAGTTAAAAGTAACAATGAAGGAACGAGCAGTACTCTCACACGAGAGAAATAACGTGCTTACCTCCATCCTACTCAATACTGTAATCAAAGTAATTGCTTCCTTGTGCGCTTTTACAGCAGAGCTGTTAAGGTCAAGGTTGGCCGTGTGTCGTACATAGAAAATTATCGTCATCATGAACCGACACGCGCTATCTTCGTCCTCTTCTCCCCTTCTGTTCCCTGCCAGAAAATGTGCGCTGGTTTGTCCAGCGAGCGATGCAATAACTTGATAGGCGAGAGAACGAGTACAGAGAGAAAAAGGAAAGAAATACATAGAAAGAGAAACATATATATATATATATATATATATATATATATATATATATATATATATATATATATATATATATATCGACACGTTTATTGAGGAAGGAAAAAAAGGGGTCCAGCGAGCGGGTGGGTGAGGCCCCTATTCCAGGGCTACACTGGCTTGAGCGGCCCGCCGCGCCTGGTTGAGGATTGCTAGTTGCACCTTCCGATTTTCTTGGCCACAAAAAATTTGCGTCGAAGCGAGAATCCAACTCGCGTATGCACGATTTTAATGAGAGTGTCTTAACCACTGGCCATCCAGGCACGCTGCCAGAGCAGAGCCTTGTATAGTATAGTACAATAAGGTAATGGGAAAGGGAACTGAGCGTGAGGAGGAGCGATGGGGTTCTCTGAAGAAAGGCATGTGTTTCGTGCAGGGGCGGTACGTGACACATGGGAGCCAAGTTCAACACAACAAAGAACAGAAAAGTTTATTCAGCGCTGCCTTTTATGCATTCCCGCCAGGAAGGAAAGTCCAGATAACGTGGCGCCACAGAGGGTGCGCAGTGACGTCAGAGCACGGGACTTGCACGTTGAGAGCTCGGGCTTTATCACACGTGCATCCCAACAAGATTACACTGCGTGGCACGTACAGACACGATACATCTTCCTTTCTTCAATTGACTGAAACACAAAACAAAAAACAACCAAAAAGTACACTCAATTCTCGGCCATGCTGTTTACGTCATTTGCGCGAAGTTATTCCCGTAACCCAGTCTCTGCGGTAGTCCCCGGTTTCGGGTGCTCCGTCTCGGTCCAGGGCTCTCAGTCGCAGACGCTGCATTGGCCGTGGAGGGCTGCTGCTGGTTGACGACGTCATCACTGCAGCTCTCTTCGTCTGAAGAGTCTTCCGTCTCGTCAAATGATTCCGCTGTCTGCAAGAGGTGTTGGCGGTTACGCCGGAGAATGTTGCCCTTCTCGGTGATTACCGAATATGATCTCGGCTGTATCCGGCTCAGAACTTTAGCCTTTGTTTCCCACGTGTTCCCCTGCACTCGAACCACTTGCCCTGTGGTCAACGGTGGAAGAGACAGACGCCTTGGTTGTGCATGTCAATACTTCGGAACGGCTGTTCGGGGGCCCTCGTTGAAATCTGGTAGGCGCGTCCTCAGTTGCCGACCTTGAAGTAACTCCCCTGGGGACCTTCCGTCTTCGAGCGGGCTGGACCTGTAGCTGAGAAGACCCATCCAAAAGTCATTTTCCCCTTGCATTGTTTTTTTCAAAATTCTTTTAACAATTCGCACGCCTTTTTCAGCCAGGCCATTAGATTGTGGAAATCTCGGACTTGGCGTTGTGTGCTTAAAGTTGTAGTCTTTTTAAAAAAATGGTGAACTCTCGGCTTGCGAACTGTGGGCCATTGTCAGTGCATACTTCTAGGGGTATGCCGTACCTAGCAAAGGTTGCTTGCAGGCTTTCGACAGTCGTCACCGCCGATGTATCATGGAGTAGTTCAACTTCCGGAAAGTTGGAATGTGCATCGTACGCGCACAAGTAAGACTTTCCGCCATACTGGAAGATATCTACGCCAACACGACACCATGGTTGATCGGGTGTCGCGCGCATTATCAGTGGCTCGCGCGGCTGTTTGTAAGCATATTTTTGGCATACTGTGCACCCGGCAATCACACCCTTAATATCTGTATATAAACCTGGCCAGAACACAAGACGACGCGCTCGTGCCTTACATTTGTTTATTCCCATGTCGTCGTCGTTAATGCGTCTTCGCATTTCGCGCCGCATACTTTGAGGTATCACCACCTTGTTGCCTCTAAACAAGACCCCATTTATGACAGACAGTTCAGCTACGAAGGGCCTTAACTGTCCTTCCACTGGTTTGTTTTTCGCCAGCTGCTCCACAGCGTCCTTCAAGTAACCGTCCTTTCTTGTTTCTCTCGCCAATCTATATTGCATCGCTTCGCTTACAAATGATGAAACAACACTTACGGCATGTATTTCGACGTCTTCATATACTCCGTCTCTCTCTGGACTTCCAACGGAAGCCTGCGACAGCATATCCGCCAGGACCAGCTGTTTTCCTGGAATGAACTGCAGTTGAAAATCATATTTCAATAAACGAAGAAAAAAACGGTGCAGTCGAGGCGGCATTTCTCCGATAGCTTTCTTCGAGATTGCTACCAGTGGACGGTGGTCGGTTTCTAGGACGTCGTGACGTCCGTACGCAAAGTGATGGAACTTTTCACATCCTACTACGACCGCCATTGCCTCCTTTTCAATCTGAGAATACCTTTTCTGAGCATCTGTCAATACGCGAGAGGCGTATGCGACTGGTTTCCAAGAGTCACCATACTGCTGTAAGAGAGCTGAGCCTACGTCATTCTGGGAGGCATTCGAGGTTATTTTGGTGTCTCGTTTCGGATCGAAGATTGCCAACTGCAGTTGTCCACTAAGACATTTGCAGAGCTGCTCCCACTCACTTGCGTGATTCTCAGTCCATTCGAAAACTATCTTTCTTTATAAGGTGGCGTAACAACTGGGTCTTTTCCGCGAGCGCGGGCACGAACTTTGAGAAGTAGTTGATCACGCCTAGCATTCGTTGCACTCCGGGCTTGTCAGTAGGCGGTGGCAAGCTAAGAACAGAGGTTATCGATGCGGGGCTCGAGCGTATCCCTGCCTCTGAAATGACATCGCCAAGAAAAGAAATTTCAGTGACGCCAACTTCACACTTTTCGAGATTGAAAGTCAGCACAGCGTTGCGCGCCGTTTCTAAAACACTTCTTAGCCTTCCGTCGTGTTCCCGTCTCCTGGAACCTCATATTAGCATGTCGTCCACGTACACTTGCACGCCTGTTATGCCGCCGAAAATTTCGTTTAACGTCTTCTGAAAGACCTCCGGAGGTGACGCAATTCCAAACGGCAAACGAAGGAAACGATAACGGCCGAAAGGTGTGGCAAATGTGCATATTCTCGACGTTTCCTCGTGAAGCGGAATCTGATGGAAACCAGAGTTTGCGTCTAAACGTGAAAAAAAATTTTACGCCTGCTAACTCTGCCTCTATATCTTCACGACGTGGCATTTCATAGTGCTCGCGCTTCAGGTACTCGTTAATTCTTCTGGGATCCGTACAGATCCTTAGTTTGCCATTTTTTTCTTGATTATAACCAAAGGACTTACCCAGTCCGTGGGCTCTTCAACTCTAGTGATGATGCCTGCCTTGAGCATCCTTTCGAGTTCTTCTTTAAGGGGCTTTTGCAACGCCAGGGGCAGGCGTCTCGGCGTTTGGACGCTTGGAATTGCACCTTCTTGTAACACCATCCGATATCGTAGCGAGTGTCGTGTCCTTTCTGTTTCTTTTGTCCCCGTCGAAAGTGCGCTACCTAACCTTATAGGCATAATGATCAGTCACCAACTAGCCCAGCTCTCAACCTTATTGATATTCACGCTGTACACACCCCATCCCTTGGAAAACGTCTTGGTACGCTTGGACCAGTTGCTCGTTGCTGTTGGTTGTTATTGCGCTCACAGATCGCGTGAATAGTCCCAGCCGCTCACTGGCGTGTAGCCCCAGGATGGCCTGACGCCCCTTTTTCACAATGAAAAAGTCCACATCAGAAACTTGGTCACCTATTGCAGTCTTCAACTCGCGATCCCCAGGTGGTTGATGACTGCTCCATCATATGAACGAAGAACAGAGTTGCTGGACTTGAGCTGCGCTTTTGGCTGCAGTCTCTGCCACGTACCATACGGCAGAAGGTTTGCTTGGGCACCGGTGTCCACCTTGAGGAAACCTTGCGTGTTGCCGACTTGCGCTGGCACCATCCAGTCAGGTTGCTGCTTGCCGTTTGACACGTTCAGAATTTCAAAGCTGTCGTCTTCTTGGGCACCACTTCTGACTTCCGATACTTTCTTCGCACTCTTGCAGCGCACCGCGAAGTGGTTTTCGCCCCCACATTTTTTGCAGATGCGTCCAAATGCGGGGCAGCTTCGCGGGGCATGTATGCGTCCACATCGGCTGCACCGGAATTCTTTCTGCCGTTCCCGGGAGGACCAGCTTTCTTTCATGGGGTCGACCTGTCTCTCTTGTGACCAGACTTCTTTCTGCGCTGCGGCTAGTTCCGCCGCCTTACATACTTGCTCGGCTTTAGCCAACGTCAACTCTTTATACCGAAGAAGTTTCTCACGGACCTTTTCGTTGCTTGTGCCGTACGCAATCTGGTCTTGAATCATAGATTCTCACATTGTGCCGAAGTTACACGACTGGGCGAGTCTTCTCATGTTCCGTATGAACTGTTCGGCTGATTCACCTTTGACTTGGACTCGCTGCCGGAACACGAATCGCTCAGGACTTCGTTTAGCTGGGCCTCGCAGTACGCATCAAATTTTTTAACCACCCTGTCGAAGTCGTTCTTGGATTCACCCTCGGTGAAGATGAAGTTATAAACCTCTAAAGCCTCATCACCGGCCACGCTGAGTAGCAGTGCAACTTTCGCCACCCCAGTCCGTGGTTTCCCGCTTGCCTTCGATGCGGTGAGGAACAGCTCAAACTTCTGCTTAAACAGCTGCCATCTTTTGCTGACATCTCCGTCCAGGTGAAGGCGGTCTGGTGGCTTCAAGAAGTCCATGTCTTGCGTGACAAACGCTGGTTGCAGTGGTTTCCTGAGGCTTAGGCGTGGGTACAGGCTTCTGACACCATGTTTCGTGCAGGGGCGGTACGTGACACATGCGAGCCAAGTTCAACACAACAAAGAACAGAAAAGTTTATTCAGCGCTGCCTTTTATGCATTCCCGCTAGGAAGGAAAGTCCCGATAACGTGGCGCCACAGTGGGTGCGCAGTGACGTCAGAGCACGGGACTTGCACGTTGAGAGCTCGGGCTTTATCACACGTGCATCCCAACAAGATTACACTGCGTGGCCCGTACAGACACGATACAGCATGGAGGATGGGAGAACGAGTATATAGAGAAAGGCGCAAAGAGAGATAGGTAGCTAGAAAGAAACAGCGACAAAGATATATATAGAAAGAAATGGAACAAACAGAAAAACGATAGGAGGCGAGACACCGACTGCACACAGAGAGAGAGAGACAAAGACATAGAAAGAAAGAGAAAAGGAGAAAGAAAGGGATGAAAGGAAGAAAAGACAGTGAGAGAGAAAGAAATAGACGGAGAGAGAAATAGATGCAAAGCGACATACACAAGTATAGCCATGTACAGCACGGTATAACAAGTATACTTCGCTATGTGGCAACGAAAAACTATCATATTCAAGAACCGGCAAGCGCTCTTTTTCTTATATTCTTTGCCTTCGTCCCCTTATTCCTCTTCTGCTTCTAGTCCACCAGCTCTGCTGTGGCCCAGCCTTGTGCAAGCTGCGCTAATTTTCTTGCGATAGCAAGTATATGGACAGTCTCGGCTGGATTTTGCCGGCGCCATCGCCGTCATGCACCGTATATGTATAAGTGTGTGTATATAGTAACGAACATCGACACCTTCTCCGCGGCACTTCGTTAGCCTTTGCAGACGAAATAGCCAACGTTCGGAACTGCTTCACATCTGAAACAGTGGAGACCGTGGATACGTCCCTGGGCAATATCGACATAAATCCTGATCTTTCGTCCGCTAACGAGAAAGCACTTCGACAGCTCTTGCTTGAATTCAACTCGTGCTTCGCCAGTTCTTCTAAGGTCCGCCAGACTTCGATCACTAAACACAGAATCCTGACGTACGACGACGCACGCCCGATACACCAGCAGCCTTACCGCGTGTCAACAAAAGAACGCGAAGCGATTCGTACGCAAGTCAGAGAGATGCTTGACGACGGCATCATCGACCCTTCCAACAGCGCGTGGTCGTCTCCGGTCGTTCTAGTCAAAAAGAAAGATGGAACGCTACGCTTCTGCGTCGACTACCGGAAGCTGAACAACGTGACTAAAAAGGACGTGTACCCGCTGCCACGCATCGACGACTCGTTAGACAGATTACGCCGCGCCCAGTATTTCTCCTCTCTGGATTTAAAAAGCGGGTACTGGCAGATTGAGGTAGACGAGCGAGACCGCGAGAAAACGGCCTTTGTGACCCCCGACGGTCTCTATGAATTTCGAGTACTTCCTTTTGGCCTGTGTTCAGCACCGGCAACTTTCCAGAGAATGATGGATACTGTACTCACTGGACTGAAGTGGCAGACTTGTCTCGTGTACCTCGATGATGTAGTCGTCTTTTCGGAAACATTCGAGCAACATCTTCACCGCCTGCGGAGTGTACTCGAGGCTATACGATCAGCAGATCTCACACTCAAACCAGAAAAGTGCCACTTTGGCTATGAAGAGCTCAAGTTCCTCGGCCATGTAGTAAGCGCCAGAGGGGTCCGACCCGATCCTGACAAGCTTATCGCAGTAGCCACATTTCCAGCTCCCACCGACAAGAAGGCCGTCCGGCGCTTCCTGGGTTTGTGCGCCTATTATCGACGATTTATTGAAGGCTTTTTGAAGATAGCGGAACCCTTGACTCGCCTTACAAGAGACGACACGCCATTTTTCTGGGCTAATGAGCAACAGGCTGCCTTTGCCGAACTACGACAGCGCATGCAGTCAGCACCCGTTCTAGCACATTTTGATGATGATGCCGACACAGAGGTGCATACTGACGCCAGTAATATTGGACTCGGCGCCGTCCTCGTCCAGCAACAACGTGGAGAGGAGCGAGTAATAACCTATGCCAGCCGCTCACTGTCCCGTGCCGAGGCGAATTACTCGACCACAGAAAAGGAGTGTCTCGCAGTCATATGGGCGCTCACAAAGTTTCGCCCTTACCTTTATGGTCGCCCCTTCAAAGTGGTGACGGACCACCATGCCCTTTGTTGGTTGGCAAACATACGCGACCCCTCAGGACGACTGGCACGCTGGAGCTTGCGCCTACAGGAATATGATGTCACCATTGTCTATAAGTCTGGCCGGAAGCACGAAGACGCCGATACACTGTCTCGCGCGCCCACTGAATCTGCAAGTCAGGAAGGAGAGGATGATGACAGCTTTTTGGGCGCCATTAGTGCATCTGACTTGATGAAACGACAGCGTGAAGACGCAGAAATTCGCCCGATCATCGAGCGCTTAGAAGGTCGCAGCGCGGTTTTACCGCGCCATCTGTCCCGTGTGTTGGCATCCTTCTGCCTTCGAGACAACGTTCTCTATAAGAAAAACACCCATTCTACGAGCCGCACTTACCTCCTCGTGGTTCCGAGGGACATGCGGGACGACGTCCTCTTCGCTTGCCATGACGAGCCCACATCTGGCCACCTCGGCTTCTCCCGAACACTCGCCAGAGTAGGCCAGACCTACTATTGGCCCGGACTTAAGGCAAGCGTCAAGCAGTACGTCAAAAGCTGTCGTGAATGCCAGCGCAGGAAGACACCATCCCGTAAGCCGGCTGGGTTGCTTCAACCAATTGACCCACCTCTCAAGCCATTTGACCAAGTCGGCATGGACATTCTCGGCCCTTTTCCTCTGTCTACAGACGGCAACAAGTGGGTGATTGTCGCAACAGACTATTTGACACGCTACGCCGAGACGGAGGCGATACCACGAGCCACAGCTTCCGAGGTAGCGCAGTTCTTCATGTGCCACATCGTACTGCGTCACGGTGCTCCCTCTACAGTAATAACAGACAGAGGGACAGCGTTCACTGCGCAGCTTATGGATGAAGTCTTTCGACTAAGCAACACCAGGCATCGAAAGACAACTGCTTACCATCCGCAGACCAACGGACTTACCGAGCGATTAAATAAGACCGTCACAGACATGATCTCTATGTACATCGACGTCCAACATAAAACATGGGATCGGATCCTGCCTTACGTGACGTTCGCGTATAACACCGCCGTTCAAGAGACAACGCGATTCACACCATTTCGCCTTCTCTACGGCCGCGAAGTTCAGACGATGTTAGACGCTATGCTTCCTTGTGAAGACGCCGATCAGTTAACGACTGACGCCGAAGAACTTGCAGAGCGTGCCGAGGAAGCTCGTCAGCTCGCATGGCTGCACATCGGTCTGCAGCAACAGGCAGATGCACGGCGCTATAACATCCGCCACAGAGACGTGTCCTACAGTCCAGGAGACCAAGTATGGGTGTGGACCCCTGTTCGTCGACGCGGCTTCTCCGAAAAGTTGCTAAGCCGCTACTTCGGTCCCTATAAAGTGCTACGCCGCGTGAGTGGCGTAAACTATGAAGTGGTTCCGGACACTGCGTCGTCAACACGAACACAACGAGGACAACCGAGCTCCGACATAGTTCATGTCGTACGCATGAAGCCATATTTTGCGCGTTCGTAATTTCTCCTACCACTCCTTTGTTTGTTTTCTTTTATTTGTGTTGATGACATCGCCTCATCGTTCATTGACTGTGCGCGCTTGACATTTCACCATTTTGTACCTTCGCGTTGTCTAAGCTACTTCAATTCATTTTTTTTTTCTTTACGCCTACCCTGGAGCATCGCGGCAATGCCTTTTTTTTCGCGGAGGGGGGAATAATGCCACCTGTAGTAGTGGGTGAAATGCATGGGCGGAGGCACAGGTCACGAAAGAAAGAAGTGCGCGTGCTATCTCTCGGGAGAGCGAGCTTAGCGGACGCGTTTACCAAAAGCCCTGCTGCTCTGCGACCAATAAACCTCGCCTGGACCTCTGAAGCGACGTGACAATATATATAAAAGCCCCAAAGAAAAATAATTCCGAAAAATGCTTCCGAAGCGCAGAATCGAACCAGGGACCTCTTGCTCCGCAGGGAGTGGCGGTAACGACTACGCCACGAAACTGAGATCCTCCACGTAGCTAACGGCGAGCGTTATATACACACCCTTTACCGTTGGACGGACTCGGAGACGGCCGGCGCTTATACGCGTTTCTTCATTACCAGGGAGATGGCGCTTGGAGCGCGACGGGCGCGTTTAAAGGTCGTTGGCGAGCTCGCTCGCTTCTTATATTTCCACAGGGAGAACCTTGCCCTTCCGCTGTCAACTCGCGCGGTTTCCTCGTGGTCAGGGGAAGAGGGATGTTTCAAGCTTTCACCGTGATGTCCGCGCTAAGGTAACGGAGCGTGCAAAAGTCACTCGAGCTCAAGGGACGCCGCTAAACGGACAAACAAAAGATGAGCGCGAATTATCAAGTGTCACAGTTCGACACCTGAAGCACGCAGTTTCCTTCGCTGCTTCGGCCGCCTTTGCAACAGGAGCGCTGTTCAAACTGAAAGTATCCATTGGCGAGCCTCACTTCGTATTCGCAATGCCCACGAACTATAGGTGGCGCGCCGTGCTTTTCAAGATGGCGCCAGGAGGAGGGTCAACCCGTTTGTTAGCATAAGAACAGATAGTAAGTGCGGAAGTACGGCCCATGTCACTTTCACATGATGAAGCCATGAGCTGTGCTGAATTGGATATGAGACTAAACTATTTTCCCAAACCATAGAAAGTGCTAAGTACTCGCCACCTAATTATTTGCTGTGGCGTGAAAAGCTATATTTCAGCTCCGTTACCGTGCATAACGATGCTTTGCGAAATCCTGTGCGTGCAACATAAAACTGCATGAACTAAAATTGACGTATGAGCAGAACGGCACTCCGAGGTAGTACGTACCGAGCCAACGTTTATAGATACGTTGTACCGAGCCTGCCTTACGAATTTGCCGCAGTAGTAGGCCGCCAGCGAGTAGCACCATCGCTGCTGCACGGGACCGCACGTTTAACGTGGTGATGGTTTGCAAACATAATACGCCGTCGTCATTACTTGTGCAGTCGGGAACGCGGAGTTACGTCTTCAACGGAACACAAGCATTTAACTTCCCATTCAGTAGCGCTTGTGTCACAGCCATGCTGAGACTCTAGCCGTGTGCAATTCACTTCACTCGCATGTTGCAGGCTCGATCAGCACGATCGAAACACGAATATCGAAAAGAATGTACACGTATCCTTTTGGCAACGTCGAAGAAGTTAGCCGAGAGGCGTGGATTGTGGCTGTGACTGCACGTTCCGACGCTCTAACCATTTCGCTTCTCTGGTCGAGCTCGAGCGTGTTGGCGGCATGCGGCGCTCCATAATATCCACAATAATTGATACATGTAATGCACAAGAGGAACTATGCTTTTATTTTGATCTCGCTCAAGGATATTATACATTAAATAAAATCAAAGTGACTTATGAGCGTGAAAGTACATTAACGCACGAGGGGACGTGAAGTGCAACTCCCTCCTCGTGAGTTAGCAGCTGATCGTTCACCGTCGCTGTCACTCTCGGTGACTTCACAGTCTTCTACGTCCAGTGAAAAATCCTCGTCGTCAAGGTGGTTTATTTCATCATCACTGCTGAAAGCAATCTGAAAAATTTCCTCCGCCGAACAACTTCGACCACTCCGCGTCACCGCGTTTACAATTACAGAGACGTCTGGGCGCGGAGAACATTTCACTCTCAGATCGGTCAACGAGCAAATCGCTTGCAGTGTGCTGCCACCTATCAACAAACGTACAAAAACAAGCGGCGCAGCGCTGGCTATGAAACCAACACACTGGCGAAGGACGGTGTGGAAAGCGTTCGCTCCACAAAAGGCGTGGAGCAGACGCGTCCTCGAATGATTGAAACGTCGCTCGAACGATTAGTAACAGCGCTTTGCTGACAAAGGATAGAGGCATATTTTAATGTATCGACCACTTGAGATCGCTCAGTTTTACAAGAGCACATCGCGAGCCGACGCGACCTCCCGCGTACAGTGTTATGGGATTCATGCTCTGCAAGAAACACTGACCAATGCTATATACAAGAAAAACAGGGTGTGATTCAACTGAATATGTCAGACGATAACATTTAACTAACCTACGTGGCTACAGAAAGCTTCGCGAAGCTGATAGTATGCGTACGCTGTGGGCTAGCATTGAAAGCGCGAGTCGCCACGTATTTTCACGAAAACTTCGCACCTCGCAAGAACGAATCAGATTTCTCGTGTCACGGAGAGCCCGGTTTGTTCACTGATGCAGGGAACATGCCAAGTCGTAGTGTTCCTTCCTTGCCAACGCGTTAGCAGTGAGGTTAGCACAGCCGAACAAGGGAGAGACTGCGTAGAGCTGCCATTTTGTCGTCTACTAACCCTCCTCGAGAGGACGTTTCTGAATTCCGCTTGGCGGCGCGACAGTCTATGGGCATTGCGAATAGCACTAGTTTCTTGCTATCGCATTCGTTGCTTCGCCCTTGCGGCGAAACTGTGACTTTTTAAAAGTATTTTCAGTGGTGCCTAAAAGAACAATTGTTTCACGTCAGGACCGCAATGTTCAACATAAAACTTGGCCTACTCACACTATCTCCAGTTAAAGAGGCGTTGTCAAAAATTTATCAAGTTCTCGGGCCTTACAACGGCACGTAATCAGCTGCAGAAGGGTACTGCTTATGAGAAGAACCCGCTTACGTGCTACTGGGACCAGTAGCCAAGTCAGTCGGGACATTCGTCATCATTGCGCCAGCGAACGGTTTAACGGGCATGACGCGAGACAAAATATCGCACATGACAGTCCGTGCAGTACTCGTCGATGTGGAACAATGTTAAAAAAACTTATCATGTAAGATTGATTTAGGAGGTGCTTTGTATTCCAGATCAATTATTTACGGCCACCCAAATAAAAGTTACTTTACTTTACTTTATATTCCTGCTCCCGACCTGGGCTCCAGGTTTCGACCTGGCTACAGGGGGATAGATGATCCCCATTTACTACCCTATTGTCTTCCATCTCCTGCGCCGCCGCTCCGCAATACCAAGAGCACAGCGCTGGTCACCATAGGAGTTAATTGCTTTCGTGACTAGCTCTGTGCACAGAACCAGGTAATGGCACCAGGACCAGGACGAACATGAAAAGCCAGGAAGAAGTTTTCAACTGCCTCAGCTTTTCTTATAAGATAGCTGTATGGGTTTCTTTTGTAACTTAGTACATCACGTGAATGAGTAACAGCTCTTCACTTTAGGGAACTTTTCTATAACTTGCGGGCTTCTGCACAACAATATTCTCACGTATACCGCGTCCCAGTCCATCGAATTGCAAATTAATTCACCCTAACACTGCGATATCCTATCAGCTTGCTTAGCCGAGATGGTAGACAGCACCTGGGCGAACATTACGTAGTATTGTTTTGGTATTGCAGCCAAAGAAGGCTTTCTTTTCTTTTATGATTGTCTCCCCACCATGCGTCCATAATGAGTATTCATTTCCGGGTCCCTAGCAATGCACGGATTGTGTTTCTTCATCTTTTCGACATGGCCCGTGTTATCTCTGCCACTGAGTCTTACCTAGTCATTGATTGAAATAACATACAGAGACGCCGACAAGCAAAAAGAGCGCTGAGCAGAGATGATGAGGCGATCGAATAGCGTCGAAAAAAGTAGCGTTCTGAAATGCCAGCCACGTGCTCACATTTTCTTTTTGGAGAGAATCGTACCGCAGCACATCATCTAAGAACCACCTGGCGCGCTTGCTGTTCTTTTATCGTCGTACAAAGCACGTCTGCTTATTTTTCTCAGACGACTTTTACTTCCGGGCTCGCTCATTCCAAGGCACGTGCTCCATTTGCCCAGATGAGACTGTCGCACTGCCTCCTGCTGAAGAGTTGTCCCTGTTGTGTCTGCAGTAAGCCTACATTTCGCAATTTCCTCCTGCACTGCGCTGCTTGATTTCAGTGAACGTCCTGCTCCTCATTTGACAACTATTAGCGGAATCAGAGGATCGTAGACGACATTACGAACAAAATATTTGTATTACAGCGAAAGCTGTTATGAGCTCATTTCAACGGCCGTTTTTGCTGCCGTAGTTGTCCGCCGCCGCCGCCGCCGGTGTCCGTAACCACTATCGCACGAACTAAGAAAAAAAAAGGAAACGAAAAAATTTCCAGGATGGAACGAGGTTCGAACCTGGGCCCTCTGCGTGGGAGCCCTGTGTTCTACCTCGGGGCCATGCCGGTTTTTTTTTTCTTTATTGCCTGCTTTTGACAAGAAACAAACAAAAACAAGAAGAAACGCTATTTACAATACAAACACTGCTTGCGTAAAAAGGGAGAGGGATCGACAGGAAAAAAAGGAAAGGCCATACTGGGACTAATGAGGACGCTCTAAACCTCCTTCATTTGCAAAAGAAGCTCTACACGATCTAACCAATCAGGAACATCTTCAAGAAGTTTTTGTTCTTCAACAAAACGGGTTACGCTTTCTTTGAAGTATTGACGCGCCGGACGGGCGTCCGCATCAGCGTGCCGTATGGCCATCCTGCACTTCCATATGCTGTGGAGTGTAATCAACATTATCAGATCAAAAGGTGTCCCGTCATCACTTTCAACAGAGAGATATCGAATTCCAGGGGGGTCTAAGGGGAAATCTTTTTTGATGGTACGCTGCAGTACGTCCCATAAAAACACAGCGTCCCAGCAGTCGAGGAACATGTGGTCTATTGTTTCTACTTTTCTGCATATTAAGCAATCGGTTCCCCATGGCACAAACATGCCTTTTTCCTCCAGCCAAGGTTTGACAGGAAGTGTACCTGAATGTAGTTGAAAGAAGAATGTTTTCATTCCTGCAGGTACCAACATTCTTTTGACCCTTTTTAGTACATTTCTCCATCGACCCGCAGGGTACATGGTTCTATACAGCGGTACAGGTAGTACAACGTCACAAAGGTCTTTGTACAATTTTTTTCCGTGTCACAGTGGAAAGATAATCGAGAGAAAAGCGAGCGGACAAAAAATCACTAGCTAAAACTACTTCTTTTAAAAATCCATGTAAGCTTCCAGGCAAATATTTCGTGGATACAACAATGTTCGGCAACCGTTTGCACAGGCGAAGCTGGCACACAGTGCGCAGAAAAGGGTCCTGTACATTGCGTAAGAACAGAAAGCGATTTACAACCTGGCGCAAAAAGAGGTGTGTCAATCCCAGCCCCCCCATTTCTGACTCGCAAGAACAAATTAGTCCGACTTGTCCTTTCCCATGTTGACCCCCACACGAACACTGCAAGAACACGGTGAAATTTTTGGATGTTAATTCTCGAGCAGTGAAGAACCTGAAGCACATACCAAATCTTACTGACCAAAAATAAGTTACATACAGTTGCTCTAGAAAATATTGACCATTTCCATCCATTCCATTTGTTCGTCCGATCACGCAACTCAGCAGCCTGTTCCTGCCAGTATGGGTCACTGTCCTTGTAGTGATGTAAGGGCGCCCCGAGATATTTCACGGGTTTGTTAACGAAAGGGATATTAGCAAAAATTTCAGGGTTCGCGGACCATTCACCATGCCAGAAACCTATGCACTTTCCCCAGTTCACCGTACTTCCGGCTCCATGCCGGTGCTTGAAACTGCGTTGTAAAAAGACACTATACAGGCTTCTTGTCGGGAAGGAACCACATTAACATATGTATTGTAGTGTGGTAGAAGAGTAAAATAACAACCAGGCGTCACACAAACGCGAATTCTGTAACCGGGCGTCACACAATGCAAATTGCGCAACGAGTGGGTTGTTGAGTGCTTCCAACCCATTACAAAGGTCTCTACAATAATTCTTCATCGTCATCAGCCACAGCATCAAGAAAGTGCACATAATGCCTTACAGGTGTTTAGCGAGTACCACGGTTCTCCGCAGAATGACGAAAAATTGCATATGGGCTGCTTTCCTACTTTACAAAAAGTATGATGATTTATAGCGTAGTGGGTTCCTGGCAAGTGCACTTCTATTCGTTGCCAAGGAAGCCCATAAGGCTCCCATGATCCATTTCCTCAGGCCCTCAATAAAGTTAATTCCTTCTCTCTCTCGCTCTCCGTTTCTCCGGTTAACGTATGCTATAAAGCGTGGTGGCACAGTTAAATAACCACCGGGCGTCACACAATATGAATTACGTAACTAGTGGGTCGTTTAAAGCTTCCAACCCATTCATTACAAAGGGCTCGGCCATAATTCTTCATCGTCATCAACCACCGCAATAACAAAGTGCACATAATGCCTCACAGATGGTACGTCGCTTCTCCGCAGAATAACAAATAATGTAGTGGTGGGTGCTTCCCAGCTTCCCAAAAATTATGATTTGTGGCGTAGTGGGCACGTTGCTAATGTACTTGTATTAGTAGCCACAAGATAGTTTATAAGGGGCTAATTTTCATTTGTAAAATTTTCATTTGTAAAAGGGCTCCAGCTTGCTTTTAGATGCGAAGTATCTTAAGGCGGAGCTCAATCCGGTGGTGGTGATGTGCGGCGTGACCACCCTTACTGCGCATGCGCGTACCCTCTCCACACACCTCCTCTCCACTCACGCTCTCCCCTCCCCTCTCCACTTTCCCTCTCCACTTTCCATGTCCCCTTCCCCTCTCCACTCTCCCTCTCCCCTCCCCTTTCCACTCTTCCTCTGAAACGCGGGCTGGACATGCCGAAATTCTCTCCTGTGCAACGCCGCGATGAGCTCGAGCGCATGCGCGTACCCTCCGCTTCTCTCTCCTCTCCCACGCTGCCCTCCTCTCGCCCGCCTGTCGACCGCGTTCCCCGCTCTCCCTGTGAGAATTAACGGCCACGCTAGATGGAAGATACGACGCGCGTAGCGTCCCTCTTCGCGTTCCACGACGCGAGGTCGGTAGCATGCCCAACGAACGCCAACGGAACGCGATCGTGCAAGTGCTCCGGCTTTGCATCGCCTCATGGTCCCCTTTAGCGGGAGGTGGTGTAATTTTTTGCTTTTATCGTGGTCAGCGTCTTATGTTATTTGTCATGTCTGTTGCTGACCAGACGTGCTTCCGTCTAACTTTCGACTTCAGGTCCTAAGGTAGGTTATTCGATGAATCGAGCCACATGAATTCTTACGAACTGAACGAATCGACAGAAACGATCTGAAATAATTTTATAACTTATTGCTTAGTATGACTGATCTATTGTAAACACTTGCGCTTTAAAAAACCATTGATGGATGTTCGCAAATTTCAAAACATACACGTGGCCGTTGTAGCGAAAATATATTTAAAAAATGCAATATGTCGCACAGCATCTAAAAAGCGTTCATATGGTTCTTTATTTAATATAATCTCAGGTCTAGAAAATTCGCCTCAATTAATTTTGCGTTAGTGAAAACGTAACAGAAATGACAAGAAAAGTAGATTTCTGAAACAATTAAGAGGAAGTTTTAAAGAACATTAAGCACCACAATAATTATTTTCAATTTTGTATTTTCCTTAACTCTCTTTCATCAGCATGATATTGGTTTTTTAATAACGTTTAGTCGTTATTTATCATCGGTGCCAACGGGATGCCAGTGCCATCAGGTACACGCGAAGCTAGCGTGTTCAGGCTGTTACTTAAAGTTCATTGATAAGTTCGTCAATAAGGAGTGACCGTTTTTATGGTGTTTTTTAAGGCAGTATTTTTCGAGAGCATTAAAATATTGTTTATTGAAAGATAACGAAACATTGCGGTTTATGTGCTCAATATTTAAGGTAACGTGTTCATATAATGCAGTTTACAGCCTAAATTACGGCGACCAAATATGAAATATTGATCAACAAGTGCTTTACATCACCTTCTGCAGCACGAAAACGAGAGTGATCAAATAAAAGAACAACATATCCGCGCCAGTGGCGTGTAGAATGCTCTATTTTTTCAAGGAGACATGTGCGACATTGTATTCTTTGTGTTGAGGAAACATATATAGAGAGTGTCAAAGCAATAAAATTGCTTTGTGAAAAACCAGTAAGCCGGTTTTTATTTATGATAAGCGAAAGGCACTTCTCCGTTGAAGTGCGAAGTTTTAAGTAGCGACACCATGATATGATTATGATGCGCACCATAGCGGCAACTCCGGAGTAAGTTTAACCACCTGGGGGTTTAGGTGGCCATCTTAATCTGCGTCAGATGTCTCAACGTCATCGCAGCGAGCGGGCCACAGTGACGACATGTAGTAGCGCAAGGGCAAGGGCAGTGATGAAGGTAGAAGCGGGGGCGGGGGCAGCATTTCTCCAAACATTGCCGTTGGAAGTGCCAATATCTCATCTATGGGTCTTTTTCGAACGGATATGCACTTAAATGGCCAACATCACTTTTTTTACCGCCATCGCTGTACCTAGCCGTGTCGCGCGCTAAAGCCTCCTGCCAACCATCCTACACTACGCATGATATACAGATAGCTAACAATGCTTTATTCGCTACAATGCAAACAGGCAAAATTTATAACCCAGCGCTAAGCTACATTCTCAACGACGACAGGCTTGCATTTGACTCAGTGACAGACTCGTACTTTCTCGTTGTGAGGCAGTCCTTACACGCAGCAATTGTCAACGTAAATGACTAAGAAATACCGGTAACGTGTACAGGCCCGTACACACTCGTCTGACGTTCTTATGCCCCGATTGCCCACTATCAAAGCAGATACAAGCAAGAATTTATAGCAGCGACCGCAGTACGATTCGGACACAAGCCTCCAACATGACGCCGAATAAGTAGCTTCGTGAAACCTCCGACAGATGGCAGCGATTTTGCATGAGGTTTCTAGTCGGTAGCCGTAGAAAATCCGAAGTCGCCAAAAAGGAAGGAGATTCTGCGTGGAAATACGTGTCCGGCGTGTGTTAGTTTCCCCCTTTGACCCCGCTTTCCCCAACCGTTTACCGTCTCATATGTAAATCGAACTGCTCTGTTGAGTCTGTGATTCACCAAACCAGTAGAGCTGCTCATTGTGAGTCGTGCTTAGAACGGAAGGTCCTCATAGACAAGTTATCGCACTTGCGATAACATATCGTACTTATCAGGCTACACTCCACTCACGATCAAAATTAACTGCCAGCTAAACTACCAACTATAAAAGTCCAGTAACTGTAATTTTTGTCGTTGGACTAACCAACATCGGAAAAGTTGGAATCTTGTTCCCTGCAGAAAAGAATCACCAGGCCTGCGCAGAACACGCAGCACAGTCACATCGAAATCTGGAAGAGCGGTTTTTCCAGAGGTCGTTGTAGACTCTTGGGGCAAAGATTTCCGTCCTCTCTTTGGCAGAGTTTACCACTACCCCTCAACAGTGGGAGACCACGCTGCTCATCTCCGGTCCGGAAACGCAAGTGTGGGTCACGGAGCCGGCAGAGGCAACCGCCAGTACCCAACGTCTCCCTGCCGCCTGACCAACAGTGTACTCTCGCACGCTGAACATAATCTCCATGTATATGGCACCCAATAAATGTTTCCCTCCTCCTTTCTTGGGGCAACATAATACAGGTGCGCATGCAATGTATCCACTACTCCATAAATCACCGTAATTTTCACGAAATAGGGGAGCAATCACTATGCCATTATTCATCATTCTGCGGATGAGCGATGTAAGTCGTTATGTCCACTTTGTTTATGCTGTGGCTGATGATGATGAAGAATTATCACTGAGCCTTTTTTATTGGGTTAGTAGCATTCAACGACCTACTCGTTGCGCAAGTCGAATTGTGTGACGCCTGGTTGTTATTTTACTCTTCTGCGACGTTATATTACATATGTTGACGCGATTCCTTGACCGAAATGTCACATGTATAGGATGTTTTTGCAAAGGAGTTTCAAGAACCCGCGTGCCTCTGTGCTAGAATACTCGACTGCCACGCAGATGGACCGGGTTCAAATCCGATTCGTTCCTAGGAATTTTTCTCATTTCATTTTTTTTTCTTATTTCTCGGAATAGCGGTTAGGGGCTCCAGTGGCGGCGGCATATAAATATGGCGCCAAAATCGGCTCTTGTTGTGATCTCATAAGAGCTTCGCTGTAAAATATAAGGGCCTCGAACACTCCCACTGCCGTGAGAGCCATGGCTGAGAGTGGCTGCTCGCCAATGAGTAGGTAGGTGGTGGGTGGAAGCAATGTATAACATCGACCGACGGTGGCATCAGCCGCTCAGGTTGACGCTTCGCTTCATTGAGAAAAGCGAGGTTGTTGTTAGAGGTGCCAATGCTTAATGTAATAAAGCCAAGCGATTTGTGGAAAGTGTTTGATGGAATATCGGAAGAGGACCTCTCTTTCGCTGACATGGGAGATTTATGCGTTTATTTGCCGCAAAGCATACAGTAAATACCTGCCATGTGAATGTGTTTCGAGCTGATGACCCCATTCTTATAAAAACAACAAGCTAATATGAGCAACTACACAGCAATTGCGAAATCGTTGAAGAGTGTTGTGACTGGAAGAGCATTGTGGAAGAGCATTTTTCTTCGTCACTATAACAACAGGGCAAAATATCCTTTCGGTTCGTTGTCTTCCTCTTAACACTTGTCGACAGGTATGCGGAGAGTGTACATGTATATACCGATGGTTCCACAAACACCCACTGTCCCTCCGGTGCAGCGGTAGTCCCAGCCATAGGTGTTACCATCAGCTTCAGAACTGATCCCTCCAAGACGTTGACAGCTGCGGAGCGAGCTGCTCTGTGCGCTGCACTTTGTTTCGTCAATCGGGAACCACCTCAACAATGGTCAATCTTCAGCAACTCAAAAGCAGCCGTACAATCTGTGCTATCTGCTGTGCGTCGCGGGCCATACCAACCGCTTGTATGCGAAATTCGATGTGTGCTTCATACTTCACATGAGAAAGGGCATACATGGCGTTTCAGTGGCTGCCAGGTGACGGTGGCGTCATAGGCAACGAACATGCCGATAATGTCGACCGTGCAGCTCTTGAAAGAACACAGGAAGATACCATACCACTTTCGAGGTCTGACCCTGCCAGCAGTCTTCGAGGGCTTGCGCAAGAGTTCACGCTCGCTCTATGGTGCCCACCAAGCATCGAAACCAACCGGATCAATCGTCAACGCCACCTATCTTCTTTGATGCATCTCTGTATGCCAACTGGACTCCGCCGAAGAGAGGCGACACTGCTTTATCGTTTGTGGCTAGGGGTGGCACTTAATCCTATTCCTTTCGCATTGAAATGACCGACAACGCTCTTTGCGATGCCTGTCGTTGCGAGGAGACGCTACACCACATCATGTGCGACTGTCCGGTATATAATATTCGGAGACAGTCACTGGCGTCCGTTCTAGCGCACTTGCACGATAGACAAATGTCTATTGAAACTATTCTTCCATGTCGTCGACAGAACGCATCGCAGCTGAAGGCGACGATGACACTTCTGAGGTTTTTAGGAGAAACGAACTTGGACAAGCGGCTGAGACCGTAATGTTGCGTACCAGGCAAGAGTGACGGACTGTGACTGTGACGCACTGTGACTAACCATCTTTCACTCTCTTTTGCCTCTCTATCTTTCAATCTCGCCTACCCTGTTCCCATGTGCAGGCTAGCAAACCGGTTTTCCTAAATTGGTTAACCTCTCTGCCTTTCCTTCTCTGCTATTTTCTCTCTCTCTTCTTTGTCTTATAAACCGCAAATGCAAATTTAAGCCCTAGGATTATGAGGCTGCATTAGTTAACGCACGAACAATCGTCTAAGAACGTCGACTTTGTTTGAACTAAAGTTTGGAGCACCTTGTAGCAAGAAAATGCTAAAATTGACGCATTTTCTGATAGCCAATCATAATTTGACGATTGAACGTGTGATGGCTTGAGAACAAGTTAGTCTCTTTTTTCACGAAAGGGAAATAACCAAGCTTGTTTTATCTCGCCTGAACGACGTGCAGGTTGACTTGAGGCAGAGTTCTACAACATTTCTGCATAGGACGTGCCACGCGTACATTTCCTAACCTCAAGTGCATGCCCTGAACCCAGTTGTGTTTATGTTGGTCGGTGACAAAGGAGCGCTTCGCCCAACCACCGTCGCTTGTCACAGAGGGGTTGTTCTAATACTTTTCGCCCAAGGGAGGCTGCCAAAAGACGGCATTGCCGTGAAAAGGCTGGCGTGCAAGTCGAGGAAAAAGAATGTGCAAAACAGAAGTTTATCCCTAGGGCAACCACGCAATCCTCCAACTATTTCGAAATCTGTTGTCGGCACCTCTTTGTTTCTACGTTGGCAGGCAGCTACAAAACGGTGGCAAAGTGCGAATGCTTCGCAGCGTAGCTCGATGCAGAAGTTTGTCACATTAAGTAGATATATTTTCCTTGCGTGCAGCACAGTTGTGTGGTGTTTTCTTGTATTCAAGACGTTTATAGATAGGATTAGTTTACTCTTTTTAATTTGTCCAGTGTGCGTATGTTTTTTCTCTTGTTCCCTAAAGAAAGAGTTCCAAGAAACACTCCTCACTTCTTGCGAATGGAGAGATCGGGAACTTTCTGCGCCTGACAGATACAGTTGGCCTCGAATTTCGAGAGATGCTTGCCTCTCTACAGTACTGCTATATGCTATGCACGTCAAGGATGGAAGAAAGGGGTTTATACGCAGAGCATCGATCAACCAAACTGGTCTGTATATCTAGCATCGTAATAAACTATGGGAGTGCAATGCGTTCCTACTCGATTACTTTTTTTCTCAAGCAATATTTCTGCGGTAGACATGCTGCCAGGGTTGTGTATGTTGTATCATTTCGTTATAAATGTTTGAACAAGTCTCCACGGACGTTTAAGAATAATAAAACAAAAATTTGAGGGCGCTTGAGCTTGGTCTTCAAACGTAGAATGGCATAAAGTGATCCGGCCCCATTCGCATCGTCTTCCCATCCGCATGTTACGTTTCGCTTCTCATGGGACACCTCAACCGTGTAGCGAGGAAGAGAAGTTCTGTGCGCTTAGCAGAGGCCGATTCAAACTCTCCTAGAATCCATGCCATCTCTCCTAGAATCTATATTTTTGTTGGGATCACTACACTGCCCATGAATGAAGACATTCACGAGTATGCACTAGGGTGCCTCGATGCCATCATCACCAATGCCAGCGAGCGCTGCCATGGAGGCACCCTAATACGCGGAGAATACAGTGAAAGCGGGCGCTTAGTGGTTGTTCGGGAGCACATATCGGCGCTTTATTATTTTGCTCTTAAAGCACTCTATTTTAAGACGACTGCCAGACCGCGTTACTTCATAATCAAACAAGGAACTCCTTCGTTGTTGACCCTTTGCCAATAAACCTTCATCCCCAACACAATAAAGATCGAAGGCTCCCGAGCGCCAAGGTTTTCTTAAAGAACACGTCAGGAACGGAGGCCTTTGGTGACACGGCGCGACACACCAGCGGCAACAAGTTTTCTGCCGCAGTCATCAATAACAGGCGAGAGCTCCACTCGGTAGCTTAGGTGAAGGCCTCCTTGATCGACGTTGCGGAACAGGCTGCTGTAGCTACACCAAGAAGACGACTGGGTGACGGCCATCACAGACCCCATACAAGACGTTCAGCTCCTGGCTGTCCAGAGGGCCCCTGAACCAACGGAGAGGCACGGCCTCTCTGTTCCAACATGGGACCAGCCAATGGCTTGGTCGAGACCTACCTAGTCGGTCCCATGCCTAGCTCCCAGGACCTAAATAAAGTTGTTTGTCTGTCTCTCTGCAATTCTTTAACAGCGAAGCTGTTTAGCTCACCCCGTACCAAAAAACTATCTGTTGAAAATAGAATAGTGGGGCATATTCTTGGGGGTAGGAACAGGGACCAAAGGAAGAGGGGAACGAAGGGGGGATTCGGAGCTAGCCTTCATGAAGTAAAGACGTGTTCCTGATCTACGACCACGGGTCCTCGTTATTTACATTTTATGGTGCCGTGAAGCCCGGGAACAGGTCAGTGCTGGACAACGATGTCTTCGACCGAGCGTCTTCGGAAGGTGCGTGGAACTGTCAGGGCCAGCGTCTCCCAGAATATTACGCTCCTGACAGGACTGCTGCAGAACCCCGACATCGAGGCGCGTGAGGTCAATACGCAAGTCGCCGTTTTAAATACGAAAGAAGCTGAGCTCCGCCAGCTAGACAAGGACATTCTCGATCTCACGGAAGACGAGGCTATTGAAGGAGAATTTGAGGGCGCAAACGACTACCACGAGAAGATTCTCTACGTGATTGCTGATGCGCAGTTCTTCCTGTCACAGCGTCAACAGGCGACCGGTCTCAGCGGCCCGTCTAGGAGTGAACCCAATGACAACCGGGTAGCAGCCACCGAGAGCAACATCAGATCTGCTGGGGCGCCGCCAGGACCCGTCAGTACGCCACGCTACCGGTCGGTCGCGCTTCCGACGCTTCAGGTCCCGACGTATGCCAGAGATTTACGTCAGTGGCAAGAATTCTGGGACCATTACAGCGCCAATATTCACGAGAACGCCGAGTTGCCGCCCATCGAGAAATTTAAGTGTTTGCTGACGTACCTGACGGGAGCGGCCAAGCGAGCTATCCAAGGCATCAGGCTGGCCGACAACAACTACGACGTCGCTGTGAAGACATTGAAAGAGCGCTTCGGTCGACAAGAACTTCTGGTGAACGAGCACATCAACCAGCTTCTTGCACTGTCCCCGGTGAGAAGTTCCAAGGAATTGGAGAATCTTCGGATGTTGACGACGCCGTGCGTTTCCGCGTAAGTGCGTTCGAAGGCCTGGGTGTGCCACCTGATCAGTACACTGTGGTGCTTAATCGCGTCCCGATGAGGTGCTTGCCAGAAGACTTGGCTATATTGTACCAACAAAAGAAGAAAGAGGGGAGCACCCAGGATGGTGACGCATCAGCTGAGCACACAACCCCTCAAGCAATAACGCACAAGGCGACCGACATTTTGTCTTTTCTGAAAATGCAGGTCGAAGTGCGCGAAGCAAGAAGCAATGTCGTTGCATCCTCGCCACTCGACCATGATACCTGATGACATGAATTCGCCGACAAGATCTGCACATGCCATTCCATCAGCATCTGCGCTGGTCGCGACGGAGTCCCTACAGCAGCGTACTCTGTCTTGCGTACTGTGCAACAGCAGAGCTCACAGCCTCGCAGAATGCACAGCCGGCATGTCTGTAGAAGAGAAAGAGCCAGGTTGCGCAACTCTCGTTGCTGCTACAGGTGCGGAACGCGCAATCATGTCGCGCAATTTTGCCGAGTTTCCCGGAATCTCACGTGTAACAAGTGCCGACGCCGACACCTAACGGTCCTCTGCGAATTGTCACGCGCTGTCGCAATGACCGCTTCCCCAAGAACGATCCAGCAGCTGGTTACGACTGGCACTACTTCACTGACAGTAACCACGGCCTCAACTGGTGAAAAGGGAGCCAAGTCTGTGCTGCTTCAGACTGATCGTGTTTGGGCGCACAGCGGACCACGACGACTCCTGGTGCGGGTGACGCTGGACAGCGGCAGCCAGCGTTCGTTTATCCGCACCGACGTTGCAAAGAAATTGCGGTGTAGAGCCCTTGGTATCGAAGAGATCATTGGTGACGTTCGGAAATGCAAAGCTGCAGCATCAATTGCGCTGTCCACGCGTTTCTGTCACGCTGCGTGGACGATTCAACGACAGCACCGTTACGTTGGAAGCATTAGAGGTACCTGAGGTATGCTCCGCGACAAGTCCACCGCTGGACACTGAATTGCTCGAGCTGTTATGCGCCAGGAAACACGATGCTGCGGATCTGTTCGATCCACAGACTTGGCACCCAGATGACATCAGCATCTTGATTGACTCAGACGCTTACTGGAAGTTTGCCACCGGAAGCATCGATCGCCTCAATGAGGAACTCACTGCGGCCGCAACGTCTTTTGGGTGGACCCTACAGGGAACAAGCTCACCTCACGAGGCTACGACTTGTGCCCTCCTCATGTCAGCTGGTGTGGAGTGCCCTGAGCAGACATGCTCGATGTTACCAAGAGCCTTCCGTGATTCCGGAGCCTCGTATCCCTGACGATAGCTTGCCCACCCGCAACGACGACTGCTTCAATCTGCTGGTCGGTGGAGCGAACAGGCCCGCTGTGCTTCCTGTGGTATTCTCGTCGTTGGACGCACAGCCTGAACATGAGGACTTGGAGGAAGTGGACTGCTTAGAGGAATTCAAGGAGGTTGTGACTGAGCAAAGGGAGGAGCGCGTAGACAAGGAAGAGAAAGCGCTGCTTCTGCCTCGGGAAGAGAAGTGGAGGGTCCCGAAAACAATGTCGAAGCAATATCGCCACCACGCGAACCTACCATGGGAGCTTCTGAACGAGCATATTCCTACAGAGCAGCGGGAGAGCCAGGCGAAGGTACTCGCCACTGACGGGGTAAACTCATCCGAAGAGCAAGAGTCGATTTCGGGAACCTTCTTGAAGTTCGAGATTTCGCAGGGTTCGGGACGCAGCAAAAAACGTCGCTGCAGGTATCCAGGCACTTCGGGCAGAAGACTCCAAAACGCTGCAGCAAACCGCCTGCAGGAGAACCTGAGTGCGCATTGCACCAGCAATGCCACACCCAGATGTTAACGCCGGAGGTGGAAACGCGCATCATTTAGATGTCGGATCAGCAAGCTTCACACAGAATGGCGTCTGAGACGCGGTGACTGTGCAAGAACAGCTGTCCAAGTGACGTGATTACATCACAGACGAGATAGTCAGAAGCTGTTCCGTCCGTGTGGCAACGGCCCACGTGGTGAAGCACCCGATACAAAGGTTGTATACATTGGAAGCAGCGAAGTGACTTGTATAACGTCCGTGCCCTCCCTCTCGGAGGATGTTGAAAATAGAATAGTGAGGCATAGTCTTGGGGGTAGGAACAGGGACCAAAGGAAGAGGAGAACGAAGGGGGGATTCGGAGCTAGCCTTCATGAAGTAAAGACGTGTTCCTGATCTACGACCACGGGTCCTCGTTATTTACACTATCATCATCATAAACAAATACGCACCACAGAAATTGGGTAAATCCGTCTACTCACCACTGGTCCAATATACATGAAGAAAACTATCGTCATCAAACGGGTATGTGCCACTGTGCGACCTATCAGAAAAAAATCATCATCGTAAACGGGTTTGTTCCACAGAATTGGGTAAATCCCACAAAAGAGAACTTCAAAAAAAAAAAGAATTGGCCGCGTATCGGCGTGCTCCACTGCAAATGCCGTGTAAAGACGATAGAGGAGGAGCTGCGTCTACGCTGCATGAAATATGGACGCCATCTGGCAATAAATCGGGAAACATGAGCTTGTGCAGAGGGTTTCCTTCCTCCGTGGCAGAGGGCGTCCGTCGGCGCGCATAGCATGGCACTTTCAGCGCAGCCGCAGCCGCAGCTAACGAAGATAGGGTCTTTAGAATTGTGCATCAATGTATTTTCTAGTAAAGGAACACACCTCCTAATACTTGCCTAGTGATGTTGCGCCTCAGATATGCGTAATCTTTACTTTTTATCGACAACGTTCACAAGTATGAACAGCCGTACCAGTACAAGATGGCTGGGCGGTAAGCAAGTGGTTCAACTTTGGCCGGGTGGCTGAATCGGGTGACAGACAGACACATAGAAAGACAGACAGAAAGACCAAAATTTCTGCGTTTATGTTCTCCAAGAAAGACTATCGTTTTTAAAAGTCACAGCTTCGCCTCAAGGGCGAAGCTCATGAGCTACGTTGCGCGCTCCGGTCAGTGAAGGATGCCTAGAAAATAATATATCACATGAGCAAAATCATTCTTTGCAAAATGTAGTTTTGCTAGAGGTTGTTAGTTCATATAGCGCAAATTACGCACGTGTTTAACTATTTCGCGCAGTCCAAGCTTTATTCCTGCTACCTCTCAGCTAGATCAGTCGCCGTGCATTGCAACACGCAAATGGCAGTCATATCAATGATTTCCGAGGATACAATGATCATTCGCAAAGCAGATGTGTTACCGTTATGCGAGTGTAATTGTTACGCTCGCAAAAATATATTTAATCGAGAAGACGACGTACTGAAAATCATGTGTTTCCAAACTTCAGTAGGCGTCGGGACGCATGACGTTTCTTTTGCTGCGCGCAGCTGGGAACGTTACAGCTCACGTAGCCACCTGCATTTTTCGCTTCAGTCAGGGAAATATGGCTCACTAACTGGCGGCTTGCAAAATAGTTACTGCACATATGCGAACAAGTTTGTTTTCCACACGAAAGCCTCAACCACAGACTAGCAGACGAATAATTTTTTCCCATTCGCCACTAATCTCTGCCTTTCCTTTCTTTCGTTTGCCCCTTTCTCTCGGTGGAAGAGGAAACTTACAATGAGGCGTGACGTTCCTGAAGTACGTTCTGAGAAACCTTGATGCTGATCCTGCACTTTCGCTGGAATGTAGATGGGTGAACACGCTTAGAGCGAGAAAAGCAGTCAGGGAAGGAGAAGTTTTACAGGGGTTTGCAAAGTGGGCGTAGGGGCGACACCCTCTACGACGAAGTTGCTTTGTCACCACACTACGACGGAGTTGCTTTGTCGGCGCTTTCGGGAAACGATGCCATGGAAATGTGTCTGTCGTAGGTGGAAATCAAACCCACGTCCACGAGCTAAACAGTGCAACGCATAGCCCGCTAAGGTGTACCATACACGGCCGGTCGGAGCGAGCGTATCCTGCCAAATTTCCGCTTGTAGCCTAATTTAGCAATTTGATAGTAGGACAAGCACGGCTGAACGTAATGGGTTTCTTTCACGACACGCACACTTGCCACGCCGTTTTTTTTCCTGGTCCGAATGCTGACGACGCATAAATAAAGGGAAGCCCACAGAAAAGACATTCTAGCAACCTACATCTGATTGACGTGGAGGTCTACAGCTTAATTGTGTTTAATGAAATAAATAGGCAGCAAGTACAAAACAGTGTTCTTGTCGTTCCTTTAGGTGTGCCTCGTCTCGTATTTGTGCTCTTTGTGCGGTGGATTCATGCCAACTAGCCCACCTAACCACACATCTGGAAAACTATACGTCTGACCGAAAAAAAGAAAAACAACGAGGTAATATTCACAACATACCTCGCCCACGCACTTGTGCTGAGTTCGCTCGTATCGCACGTGCACTTTCCCTTCGTCTGCCTTGTTTTTCTGTCGCCGCACACCCCTCGCTTTTTCGTGGTTGCCCAAGAGGGGCCTCAGACGTAGAAGCCACAAACACACGCACACACATAAATGGGACGTCCCAAGAATTCGGCCTTTCTTTTCGCCTCAAGACATACAACCCCATCCCTGCAGGGTATTTTCAACGGAGGGAAGGGTCACCTTCTTTCTGAGCTGTTCCACGGGAGTACAAAAACTGAGGTCGCAGTCTCGGCTGTGCATTTTTGGGTGGGTCACGCTTATTAAAAACAGTCCAGGTGAGATAGCGGCGCGCAGGACCCTTCATTGACAACGTGCATACTCTACTCCCCACGCATTCCAATCAAAGAGACGCAGAGGGGAGGCAAAGAGAAATGACTTACAGATGGTGGCGTGGGGTTTGAAGTCAGAAAAGACACTTTCCCTTGAGGTAAAATGTTTTGCACGCCACACTCGGAGAGACAGAGAACTTTCAAATTCAGCGCTTTCGTTTTGTCCGTCTAGGTGGTGGTAGAGGATGATTTCCGTTTTAGTGATAGGACTAATGTAGATTTCGCAGTATTCCTGCAGTATTTGTGTGTCAACCGTGTGTATAATTATATCAGGAGACCGTAACTGCTATATTTTAAGCCACGGATGCTCAGACTTCAGCCCTGTTTGAAGATTACACCAGTTTAGATGGCGTTTTCAGCATGAAAAATTTAGACAGTTTACGAGCTTCGTATCTCATTTCTGCTTGCTTTATTGAAAAACGCTGCAATGAGGAAAGAGATCGCGGACTCTAGTTTCTCTACGTGTAAGTTCAGCCACAGAACTTCAGTCGCTTTCTACGAAAATGGGTGAAGGTAGGTCCCTATATTGAGAATATTGCCAAATTTAGGTGAATATAATTTTAAAAATAGCCCGTGCACATCGGTGAAATTAAGCATTCAGACGTAAAATCGTATGCTGTACATACACCCCGAAAATCAAATTTCTCTAACACACAGTTACTGGACAGTCTACATCGAAAGTTACAAAATTCGCCTGTTTTAAAAAGCTAAGCAACAAACAGTAGATGTCCAACATGAATTTGCTACGTTGAGCAAATAGGTAAATATATCTTGAAAGTGCTGCCCAAAGAAGAGCGCTGTAACTATAGCAGATTTTTCAAAAAATGGTCCCTGCTGAGGGATAGTGAGCCAGAACAGTGTAACTTGCGCTTATTCTTGGCTATCCATCCCTAAATACTAATGGTTGACTTGCTTTTGGTAAGTACACTTAAAAGACCAAGAGCAAGCTTTTTCATTATATATAAGTCAATTATATCAAACACGGAAAAGACCCGCCGCGTCAGCTGGAAAAGTGACAAAAACGATGTGTTCGTGCCGCCAGAGTGAGACCGCCACATTAAATAAATGCTCGAAGATGGAATATCGCGGAATCCAGTGACGCTTCCTGCTTACCATATCTCATTGCTTCAGGCCTCCATCTTATACTGAAATGCTGCGTTGTTCGAGCTTATTTTTATGGCGTTTTAAGAAGGAAGGATCTGTTAGCTAGGAAAGCAATCGCGGCGCATGCTTACCGAAAAACAAGGACAGCTCAAACGTCTGATATGGTAACGTGTATTTGCTCGCATCATACCCAATGCTATGGATACTGTGCACTTCGTCGATCCTCTGCGAGTATATGGGTCTTGCAATCTCTTTTCCTACAGAAGCTCTCCCGGAAAACATTCCTCTCTGCGTCTCTCGCAGGCTCGTTCAATGCCGTCGATAGCGGTTGCCCAAAGTGCAGCGCCAGCGCCAGACATCCTCCCGGAAATTGCGTGTTTACTTTGTATACCGGTACTAAGAGCTAAGCCTGAGTCTCGAGCAGTTGCGAGGCATTTTCTGGCACGACGTGGTAAGCAACCACACCATGACGTGCTCTGTGCTAGGCGAAGCGGTGTGCTGTGGTTGGCAGGTTTCACCAATAAAGATTAGTCCGGCTCTATATTACGTGGGAGCGTCTGCAATATTACGGGCAGCCATACGAACGATGGATTGCATAGTCGAGTGAACGTATCGCAAACAGAATGAAGAGAGCCTTCTTAAGCGCCGCCCTCGATAAATGAACGTTTCCGATTTCCCGGTGCTATCTAGTAATACTCACCTATGTCCACCACAATGTACATGCTGTGTAGCTGACTAGGGGCAGAAAAGAAGTTTTATGCGCAGATTTGTCTCTAGACTGCGGGAATTGAATTGTTCTTTCCACTCACATTTACGTCCTTTCTGTACTATTCCTTTATTGAAGTAATCAAACTTCATTAACGTTTGCTTTGGCTCTCATTGTTTGGTGGCCTCGTATACTACAGTATAGAATGTGCGTGCCTGTGCTGAATTTTTGCGGGTCCGGTTGGCTGCATGAGGCTGCGTGGCTTTCTTTTCGCCATTTTTTGTAATGTTTCCCAAAATCAGGGTAGAAAAACGTGGTCCATGTAGTTTGCCGCCCCACCCATCCACTTCTCTCGACCTCCTTCTTGCAATTTTGTTTCTATTGAGTACGTCAATCAATTCACGACGGGCGAGGTAGGGGTTGCATCATTGCATGACGTCACACAAACTTACCGCAACCTTCTCGAAAAGCGCTCTCCACAGCGCGTGATGCTTGGAATACCTTGCATACGATTGCATCTCCTTAACACTTCTTGCTTACTCGTTGAGGCCTACATAGGCTGCCGTAGCATAACAATACCTCCAGTGCGTCGATAGTTCTCTGACGTAAGTGTCGAAGACGGCGAGCCTTAATGTGGGTCAATACAAAAAGAGTAAACACAGGAGGCACCTTCACAGCATCGGCGGCCGAATTGGTACGCAATTGCTCGTCTGCGGCAGCGATCAATGAAACTCGGTCACATCTAATGGGCCTACAGGGACGCTGGAAATGGCGTCTATATGTTACCGTCAGACGACTCCCGAAGTGCGAGGTGGTGGAGAGCAGGAATAGGTGGCCGAATGAGATTAAGCTGTGCGCCGATAAAGCTGCCCACTCTGCCATTTCTTACATAGGCGTGATCATTATGGACGGGCTCGGTGCTTTTGTCTTCTTTTCTTGGCTTCGTACTATTTGTCTTCCAGTGAGTTAGCGTGTCGTCTTGCCTTCTCTAGTGGTTCAGCACGACGACATTTTTTGTTCATCGTTGACTATTGCGTATTTCCTTGTTGGCGGACAATCTTGCTTCTCTACTGTGCCTAGCGCACGAATAGTTCTTATTTTGCACATGGCGATTACTTAACGTCTCTTTTAAATTAAGAGCTATGGTGAATGCGCGATGTGTTGCTTTTGATTTGCCTTAAGTCGCACCATGACACAGAGAGAGATACAGGGAAATGTGGGGGAAAGACGGGGAGGTTAACCAGGAAAAATCTCCGTTTGGCTACACCATGACATAAATGAACTGATGTATATATGAAGTATATAAAATGGCGGCAATAGGTCAGTTCGCAATCGCAAAAACAACGTTTCTGGTGTTCTTGTTTATTTCACAGACAAACGAAGCCGAAAACGTTTATATTGTTTCAACTTCCGAAAGAATCCAGAAAAGGTAATTTTCGGATGTCCAGCTGATATATAATAAAACTTCACGCGCTTCCACTGAGCCCAGAAGTATTTGCTACTTCCTTCTGCATCAGGCAATGGAGGTTTGAGCAAATACAGTTGTATTATAAATGGAGGTGTTTGTATGAAAGAAGTGCGAAATGAGAGGTAAAAGCTTCCAGCACTTCTCTCACGCCTCAGAAATTCTGTCGTCGATCGGATCGACACCACTTTGTCTTTTGCCCTGCCAGCCTCGAAGCTGCACCAAGCGAACCCGACCTTTCTGCCACCAGTTTCAATGTCGAAGCCGGTCACGTTCATCGGGTTCTTTCTTTTTTCTTTTTTCGCGTGTGCTGCAGACAGCAGTAGTCGATGCTGCTTTGAGAGGCGTTTCACGCGAATGCTTTCGCTTACTTTTTAATGTCTGCTCTTTTAGTGACAGACACACATTGCCGGAGGACGTGCTTCACTCTGTTTTCAAGAACTGGTAGCAGGAAACCATTTCGCCTAAGGCCGACAGTTGTTAGCGTCTGACAGAGGTCATGTGCTTTTTTAAAGACGATAGTCTTTCTTGGGGAACTTAAACGCAGAAATTTTGGTCTGTCTTTCTGTCTGTCTGTCTTTCTGTTTGTCGGCACGTCCCTCGATTCAGCCACTCGGCCAAAGTTGAACCACTTGCCCAAGGGCCAGCCGTCTTGAACTGGTGCGGCTGTTCATACTTGTGAACGTTGTCGATCAAAAAGTAAATATCATGCATATCTGAGGTGCAACATCACTAGGTAAGTATTAGGTGACGTGTTCCTTTAATAGAAAATGCATACATACGTAATTTTAAGGACCCTAGTGTCTTAAGCTGCGCTGAAAATGCATAAGAATGGAAGCTTGAGCGAGTTGGTATGCGTTCATCTTTGTTGAAACAGCGCTCACTAGACGACGACGAAGTGAAAGAAGGCACAGGACAGGCGCTGCCTGTCCTGTGCCTTCTTTTACTTCGTCGTCGTCTAGTGAGCGCTGTTTGAACAAAGCTGAAAATGCGACTGCGCTGAAATTTGCCTTCCTCCGTGCCCTTCGCACGAGCTCATTGTTGTGTTTCGGTTTCGGTTCTGTATTGCACTGTACGAATGCCATGGGTTGGTGTTGAAAAACTTTAGTTTTGAGAAGGCCAAGAAGGTCAAAAAAATATTTAAAAAATGAAAAAGCCGCGTTGTGGGCGGCCTTCAGCCTGCCGGTTGTGGGCGCCGCTCTGGCGTTCCTGTTTTACCCAGGCGACGTGTAAATAAAAGAGTGTGTGGAGAGTACTCGTTGAGTGCGGACGTTTCTCTGCTTCAGCGCTTCGCGCCAAACCGCGTTTTCAGGCTGGCTGGCGTCCCCGCCGGTCGCGTTGGTCACCGCCGGTCTTCGCCAGCTGCTGCGCCGGGACTACCAGCACGCAACACAGCACTCATGTTTCCCGACGTATTGCCAGATGGCGTCCATATCTCACACAGCGCCTCTTCTATCGTCTTTACACGACATTTGCAGCGAAGCACGCAGATACGCGGCCAATTTTTTTGCGAAGTGCTTGAGACTTTCGCTCTCGGCGTGATGGTTGTCAGCCGAAAAGCCCGAGCGGAGAGCGCACGCCTTCGCCGGAAGTGTATGTAAGCGTCGACTTCAGTGGAACGTCGTTGAAGGGGTCAAATTTATTTTCGTTCATTGTGGCCGGAACTTTAAAAAAGAACGACATGCTTTTTGTCGGCTAAGCGTTTGGACGCCCGTTAGCACTGTGCCCCCATATGCTGACTGCTTGGCGCTATTGAGTGCTCTCTGTTCTTGGTTCGAAAGGGATTTGTGACGAAACGCATTGTTGATGCTTCTCTCATGAACTACTTGTTGATGAGTGGGCTGCAGTTAACGTTCAACCATAAGCAATTCTTCTTGGCCTGTCACATTTGGAAAGGTATGGCGACGATGCTAAAAATAAGGGCATTCTTCACGGCAATCTAGAATTACACTTATAAGTTTCGTGAACAAATAATTGGAAGACTATTAGTGGATAACTGACTAATTACTCGAATTTTCGCTAGATACACGCATTATTTTAAAAGGAATGAGCGCAAGGCTGAGGGTTGCCATAAAGTTTACTACTGGCATGAAATCATGTCTTAAGACTAATGCTGATGCCCACTACATGCGTCCTCAAATTATGCTTTCAGCTATAATGATGTTGCAGTTACGCTTTTTTTGACTGCTCTTCATGTAGAGTGGAGCAAAATAAACAGGAATACCGATGAACTTGGTAGCACAATGAAACCGCCAGCTTAACTTATTTCCAAGCCGCTACCTGAAAGGCATTAGGCGCTTAAATAACGTCGCGAACTCAATTCTTCTGGCCAAGCGAAGTGAATTGGCGGCATAACTGGTGAGTTCATACTCACTGCTAGAACAGATCGCAGTATAAGTAGTCGTCACATTGTTGTGCTCCGTAATTTCGAACACTCTTTCTTCTGGAACACTGCTTCTTCTGCTGAAGCTTCAGGCGAACTGTATGTCAATGGTGCTATCCTAGAATTCTCTTTTAAATTTCGAAGGTGTTTTTAATTATATATACGCACTGGTAATTTTTTGAACATGTAGCAGAAGCGCGTACACAATCAAACATGCAAATTTTACAAGCCTTAATGAATTAGAACGAAATTGTAGCACTGAGCATCAGTGAGATCATGTTCTAAGTAATGAAATAAGTATCAGGCAGAACAACAAAGCGAAAAAACACAGTAGGAAAACAGAAGCATATCACTGCTTATACCAAAGTATCGCTAGGCAGGTCTTTATTAAATGCTTCGTATGGCAATTCACGCCTTTTCCATAGCTGGCATTCTGACGAAAATATGAATATCTAGAGCAATCCTGGTGAGATTGCAAGAGTGCATTATTTCAATTTTAAGCTACTACGTTTCCGAGCTTGGTGTGACTCACGATTCACTAACATTACGGTTACTGTATGAAGGGGTTACTACACTCGCAGTTATTTACTTTACATCCGCGTGCTTTAATTTATTTCACTGTCATCTCTCACCTCTCCTCCTTCCACATGAGTGAAGCTAGAGAGCTTACTTGCAAAAATAATTATTTACTAGTGTCATCTCATCCCTCCCTCAAAGCGGCTGCAGTTATCCATAAATATTTTCTACACGGCGTCACATTTTTACACAAAACTAGTCTTTGCCCCAAACGTTTTCGCTAAGCCAGCGTTTTTGCAACATCAGAAGAAAACAGCCAAAATCTTTCATTTTTGTTGTAGTAAAGAGGCGTACGTCTAACTTCACTTGTCTTACACAAATAGTTTCTTATTTAGGCATTCTATCTGAAGATAGGCTACTCATGAAGAGCTTTTATTGGGGCGGCTATTATGTGAGCATTCGTTACGTTGAATAGGTTTCAACATGAAAGATGGGCCCTAGCGGTGCATCAACACTATCGAGGTAATAAAGCAGGCACTCGCCTTGTCCAAAGAAAAACAAACATATATTGGTGTTTCGTGACCGCAACGGGTCTCTTGTTCACCATGAAGAGCATGCAAGAGCGCGTTACTATATATACGTTGGGTGACACAGAGTGCGCATGTATATCTCGGGGAGATCACCCCGCGTCCGGTTAATCTCGTTTTTAGTCGTATGAGTGTGCCGAGATTCTAAAAGTAGCAATGTCTATAGGCGCTTCACTGTCGCAATTATGCTGGCCGAATCCCAGTTGATAATGCCGTTACTGCACATGTGATGATCTGCCAAGGCGTTCAAGCTTGCATTTCATTACTTGAGATCAATCTGTTACTGCTGGATTCTTCTATTAAAATTTAGTTTCACCTATGTAGGATGTGTCATAATCTTTGCACGGTATCTTGTAGATAACTCCTGGAATTCTTTAGCGATACTCGCAATTCCAGTGAAAAAAGAAAAAAAAAGAATAAAAAAGAAGTCATGAGCGTGGCCACATCTGCCGATAAGCAATGAACAAACGCTTCTTTAAGATATGGGCTTTCGGATAGGCCAACAGCACGATTGGGTTGCTTTCCGCCGGACGGCCAGCCACCCCTGCTTTGGGAAATGGAAGGTGCTTGGCGATTTCGCTATCGGCGTGCTCGTGAGTAACAGCGCCGCGTGTCGAAATTATGCGGCTTCAGCCGGCGGTCACTTGTGCTGATCATTTTTTGGTTAAGGCTGTGTTTAAGAGAAAAAAATCATGGCTGATCCCTCTTTCTTAGGAATCTGTATACTACGAAAGTAAAACGTGTCTTCGCAGATGTAGTTGCCCGTCTGTTCTGCATTCTTTCTCTCCAAGCTCGAAGGAGTGAATGCTACAGCAAGAAATTGTAATGTCACGCGAAGAACAGCCAGCAGCTAGAAACTTGCGAAGCGCTGCTTAAGAAGAAAGTGCACACGGAACGAACGTACACAGCTGAGCGCGAACTAACTCCCACAGTTGTAACTTATTTCTATGTGAGCAGCACGCTCCTTTCGCAAAAGCGGCCGTTGCAGAGAGCGAAGTGACCTTCGTGCTCTAAAGGCAAACTTGCGGTTAGAGCACAAGACGTACACACCACCGCCACCACGAGGTAAGCCCGCGCACGTGCGACCACGCCCTGTAGAGGCGCGCGCTCATCCGCGTGGGGCGATGACCATTAAAGCGCGCCTCTCGAGCCCTTCGCGCCATCTCTCCTGTGATAACGAAAACACGCTGATGTACCACCGATCTCCGAGTACCGGCACCGGCAAATGGCGTATATAAATAGCTCGCCGTTGGGATGGTAAACAAGGTGCCGTCTGTGGCCGAATCGTTTCGCGCCCCACGCTGCGGAGGGAGGGGTCGTAATTTCGAGTCCCGTTGCCGGAACTATTTCTTCTGCTTTTTTTTTTCTTTGCCAACTGTTAGTCCTTATATTTTACAACGTCATATCAGTGACAGAAATACGTCACTGGAGCTGTGGTGGACCCTGGCATAAAACACTCTCGCGTTAAAACGTCACAGTTTCGCCGCATGGGCGAAGCAATGAATGCGATAGCAAGAAATTGCACTGTCACACGAAGAACAAAAAGCATTTGGATACTTCCAGCGCGCCCCTGAATCACGAAAAAAGACGGCCGAAAAGAACGCACAAGCATGCACAGGGCAAGCCTGAACTAACAACTGTCGCAGTTGTTACCTCTTTGCGCATGCGCCAGCACTGCAAGTGTCGATAATGCAGAATCAGGTGCTCTTACATTTTTCTTCCTCTTTTAAACTGCGGCGCGTGGAGTGGTCCCTTTCTTTTCCTGCCACACGAGGGCGTCTGATGTAAGGTGTGCCCGGTGTTTGTTTCTCTTCCACATCACGAGAGGGTACAGAAATGGGCCACATTGTGGTGCGTGTCTCAAGAGAAGTTTTCAAGTGGAAAGAAAATTAGGAGCGTTGCGTCTACTAGTGTGGGCAATGGAGAATCGGACGCTCTTAAATATTTCTTTTCCTTTTAAACTGCGGCGCGTGGAATGACCCCCTGCGTCTCCGGTCACATGGGGGCGTCTGATGTAACGTGTGCCCGGTGTCTATTGTTTTTTTCCCTCCACATCACGAGAGGGTACAGAAATGGCCACACTGGCGTGCGCGTTTCAAGGGAAGTTTTGAAATTGAAAAAAAATTGGCCGCGTATCTGCGTGCTTCGCTGCAAATGTCGTGTAAAGACGATAGAAGAGGCGCTGTGTGAGATATGGACGCCATCTGGCAATACGTCGGGAAACATGAGTGCTGTGTTGCGTGCTGGTAGTCCCGGCGCAGCAGCTGGCGAAGACCGGCGGTGACCAACGCGACCGGCGGGGACGCCAGCCAGCCTGAAAACGCGGTTTGGCGCGAAGCGCTGAAGCAGAGAAACGTCCGCACTCAACGAGTACTCTCCACACACTCTTTTATTTACACGTCGCCTGGGTAAAACAGGAACGCCAGAGCGGCGCCCACAACCGGCAGGCTGAAGGCCGCCCACAACGCGGCTTTTTCATTTTTTAAATATTTTTTTGACCTTCTTGGCCTTCTCAAAACTAAAGTTTTTCAACACCAACCCATGGCATTCGTACAGTGCAATACAGAACCGAAACCGAAACACAACAATGAGCTCGTGCGAAGGGCACGGAGGAAGGCAAATTTCAGCGCAGTCGCATTTTCAGCTTTGTTCAAACAGCGCTCACTAGACGACGACGAAGTAAAAGAAGGCACAGGACAGGCAGCGCCTGTCCTGTGCCTTCTTTCACTTCGTCGTCGTCTAGTGAGCGCTGTTTCAACAAAGATGAACGCATACCAACTCGCTCAAGCTTCCATTCTTATGCATTTTCAGCGCAGCTTAAGACACTAGGGTCCTTAAAATTACGTATGTATGCATTTTCTATTAAAGGAACACGTCACCTAATACTTACCTAGTGATGTTGCACCTCAGATATGCATGATATTTACTTTTTGATCGACAACGTTCACAAGTATGAACAGCCGCACCAGTTCAAGACGGCTGGCCCTTGGGCAAGTGGTTCAACTTTGGCCGAGTGGCTGAATCGAGGGACGTGCCGACAAACAGAAAGACAGACAGACAGAAAGACAGACCAAAATTTCTGCGTTTAAGTTCCCCAAGAAAGACTATCGTCTTTAAAAATTAGCGGCATTGCGTCTGCAAGCGTGTACAATGGAGAATCAGACGTGCGCTCTTAGATATTTCTTTTTCTCTTAAACTGCGGCGCGTGAAGTGACCCCTGCTTTCCCTGCCACACGGTGGCGCCTGATATAAGGTGTGCCCGGTGTTTGTTTTTCTTTCACATCACGAGAGGGTACAGAAATGGGCCACTTTTTGGTGCGCGTCTCAAGGGCAGTTTTCAAATTGAAAGAAAATAAGGAGCGTTGCGCCTGCAAGTGTCAACAATGGAGAATCAGACGCTCTTAGATATTTCTTTTTCTTTTGAACTGCGGCTCGTGGAGTGACTCTCTGCGTCTCCAGCCACACGGGGGCGTCTCATGCAAGGTGTACCCGGTGTTCTTTTTTCCTTCCACATTTTGAGAGAGTACAGAAATGGGCCACTTTGTGGTGCGCGTCGCAAGGGCAGTTTTCAAACTGAAAATAAATTAGGGGTTTTGCATGATACAAAACACGCTCAAGCTCCTCCGAGATTTGCTCACCACAAGCGGTAAATGTTGTATACAAATAGCTCCCCGTTATTTCGCCGGCGCATGATAAGCCATGGTTGAGTTGTCTAATGCAGTGGGCTGGGGCGCGCGTAGTCGATGGTTCGAATCCCCGGTCGGGTGCTTCGGAATTTTTTTCTCCTGTTGAGCTTTTTTTGTGCATTTTTTATATATATACAGACATACACATATCCGGGACATGATGGTGACGGTGACAGCGACGGCAAAAATCATCCAATGGTGTCCACATAATTGCTATCGCAATTAAATAACACACGAAGAGCATTTGTCTGATACGGTAGTGAAGCGTACAGCTTCGCCCTACAGTTGCTATGACTCTGCTCCCAAGCCTCGTCCGCGTACCGGGCTTTTGAAAACCCTTCAAAGCTATTTTATCTGCCTTTATTTCTAAACTAGTGAAACACCACTCGCGGTGCACGGTCCCTTATGAAAAATAATTTCTTCTTTCATATACGTTCAGCACTTGCAGACAAACTCAAACTAATCGCCTTATTCGCTGTATGATAAAAAAGAGTGAATGAAGTATAACGCGGAGCATTGAACGTTAGAAAGAAGCAAACAAAAAAGGGTATTGTACTTCCAATACTCCAGTAACATTTGGTCTTGGAAAGTGTCACGTTTAAAGAAAGATTCACTCGTGAAAGTGAGCATCTCGATAAGAAGAAAATAAAACTTCGCACCAATTCAGATTGAACACAAGAAAAGAGATCACGCAATGCTCAGGCAGGCTACCCCCGCCGTCAAAAGTGGCTGAATGCAAGATAGTAATGATGCCGCAACTTATATGCCAAGTTTCGTAGAATCGTTTTCGTTTTGATGACCTGATAACCCTTCAGGACTCCCTTATTTTCGACCTTGAACAAGCGATCGCTAGAAATCTCGAAACGCCAAGCTTCCTTTGTCGGAACTGGTCATTGACCTGTTATAATACTCAGAGTGTCGCTTTTATGAAGCATCTCTTCTGAGCTGCTTTTGTGGCGTCCGGGGCGATTGCCTCTGTACGTCGCAGAACCGTATATCATTCGGGAAATTGCGTTTTCATGCAGTAGCAGAGTATGGGTGCTTCGACGGAAGCAGAGCTATTATTTTAGTCCCGGTGGGTGGGGAGTGCGCAGTCATCAAGTACCCTGAGCTAAGTGAAGTGTTTTGCGGCCGGAAACAGCGCCAATAACATCTGAGGTGGTGATATCCCGCGTGGAACGTTGCCCAGTGCAGAGGAGAGATGTTACATCGGTCGAGTGAGCCTTACGAGGCAAGCCAATAGGAGCACTCCTGAGAGGGGCCTTGGCTAGATATTCGCTGTTTATTTGTTTTAAATATGTGTGCGCTCATACGCTCGTCTGTAGTGACCGCAGCAGCAGGAGAACTAGAACACAAGCTTTTGCCATCATCGCTTTACCATCACTATGGTATATCATGGTATTCTGCCGTGCATTTGAGCTAGGCGGGATGCCAACCACCATTATGCGAATTTAATATCGGAGGTATGAGGCTCTTCTAGGAATGGCGTATCCGCCGCTGCGGCTTAGTGGTTATGGCACTTGAGGGATGACCCCGAGGTTGTGGGATCAAAGCCAGGCCGTGGCTGTGGTATTTTGATGGAAGCGAAATGCTAGAGGCCCGTGTGATCAGACCTGAGTGCACGCTAAAGAATCCCATGTGGGTGAAATTTCCGGAGGCCTCCACTACGTCGTTTCTTATATTTGTATCGTGGTTTTGGGCCGTAAAACCATATCAAATAGCAAGCAATGGCATGACACTGCCTTTATCTCGTCGTGCCACTTTGACGTGAAAAAAAGAACACCATCTTATGGAATATTGATTCACCCTACGACTGATTTGTGACAATTTGGAAGCAATCGTTCCATTACTTCAAGTCATTTTCTTTTTCAGTGGAGTAAAGCATCCGTGAACATACTGACTGTTTCCACCAGGCTTTAGCGCCAAAACTAATTGTGATCTGAGGACGCCTCCAATTTGATGGTATTTGTAAAGCGGAAAGGTTTGCACCAAAAGTAATGAATGTTTCTTTGGAAATAGTCAAGTTCTTGTCAAGCTTGAATGCAATGCCCGAGTGCGCTTTATTTCTGCAGTTTTGTGCACGTGCCTACATCATCTTTGCGCACAACCTTAAGAAGAGGTGGGTAAGCACCATCAGTAAGAGGGCATCATCATCATCATCATCATCATCATCAGGTGGCGTCCGTGTCAGCGACTGAGACCCAATATGACGCTCACACGGAGAAAGAAAGGGCGTCACTACCCTGGTCCTGAGAGAGGCAACACTGCCTTCGAGGCACCCGAATTAGACATGTAGGCGCATCGTGGGAATTCGTGGTGTGGCATGCAACGTAGGATTGTAAAAAGCATGCATTATGCCGCGCTTTACGCAGGGCCTTAGTTTTTGCTTCTTCATTACATGATCTAACGCACACTGGCAGCCAGGTGAGGGCGTCCACGCCACTACGCGTGCTGAGATTGGCGTAGCCGACTTTAATTTGATGTCATAGTCTTTCTCCAATACGTCTCGCCAACCATTCGCGTTTGTCCATTGTATCGTGATGTAAAAGATCACGCTAGCGCCGCGTTCAGCTGCCCTTTGGACTCGCCATGGGCTGGAACCCAGTCGTACATTTCAAAGAGAAGCACTGGCAGTACGAGGAACGCGGGTGCGCCCTGAAGCGCCAGTGTGCGCGTCGCCGTCGAGCCAATGCCACTGACGGCTATCGGGCAAGTGAAGCCAAGCGCACACGCGATGCCTTGCCGTTCCAACGCTCCCTAGTTTTGCTAGTCTGCCCTCTTCACAAACGGGTGGAAGGGCCGTAATTTTTGCACATAGGTACACTGCGAGAGATTCATACTGTACAGCAGTAGCATAAGGCTCGTCAAATCACAATGTGTTGTCGGCAATCCTTCACTATAGAATCTAAAGTAGCCGTTGCAGCAAATCAGGTCTTTTCAATGCGTGCTTTCAACAGCTCCTGATTCAGTTACCAAACTCTTACAGTTGCTCAGTATGCACAATGTTGTTCACCTCGGTTCTGTTTCTTAATTCTTTCAAAACCCTACATCTTTCTTGCACTTCAGCAAGTGTAAGGCGAGATGTGCGGTTGCGTGAGACTTTATTGTCTGAACAAAATAATGCACTTTAGAACTGACATGCAGTTGGAAAGCCTTGTGTGGGACATCTTTCTTTATTTAATGACTTTACATGGTGATTAGTTTATTAGGTTTTCAACAGGCAGCTGTGAAATATCGCCTTTTCTTCTATTAGATCTTTTTTTTGCAATTGTGACGCTTACGCCGTCAAAATTAGCAATTAGCCATAGGGAATTGTTATTTTATTACAAGAATTCAATTAGCTTCCTGCGCTTCATTGCCTTCCCATGTATAGGATTATCGCTGAAGCTGCAACACTATCTAGTATATTGCAAGGTATAAAAGGCCGATCGCATATAAAAAATGCGTATGTTTGGTCTTTGCATTAGCTATCTTCCCTATGCGTATTAGTGTTTATAATTTATGTCGTCCTGAAACTTCTATTCTTTCACAGCAGTACTAGGTCATTGCACAGTAGAAGTGCATTTATCAATCTGCTGGCTTCTGATAGAATTATTTCTCATTTCCTCTACGTGGGCGCGGCCAGCAGTTACAACGGCCTCCCGTTAGGGGGTCGTAACTCCTCAGGATCCAATAAAGTTCGTTGTCTGTCTGTCTCTCACGTGACATCCGCCGGAAGTGGGGTTGGTATATGTCAGCATCCTTAATCCACAATCCTGTAAATATTTTTCAAATTCCACTTCTACTCTTCGCTAAAATAGTGTGCAACCCTTTGGGCGACTAAAAACAAAGCGTTCAATTGTATGGCAACACAAAGCAAACTTCCTGCCATGCCTCAATGGCAACGTTAGTTTACGGCTAAGTTGTGCTCGTATGTCATTTGTGGCTTTTCCTTTCCCTTTCTGGTGTTACACGTTGTCGTTAAAAGATTTGCAGCATTACAGTCCACCCAGTAAGCCAAAGCGAAGGCCTCATTTTAATTATTTGTGGGCGGTTAATGTCCCAAAAACACGATATGATTATGAGGACGCCGTAGTGGAGGGTTCCGGAAATTTTGACCACCTGGCTTTCTTTAACCTACACCTAGATCTAAGTACACGGACCTCAAGCATTTTCACCTGTACCGAAAATGTATCGCGCTCCTGCCCTACATGTATTGTGTAGGGCAGGAGCGAGGCGTAACCCGCGGCGGGCCGACGGAGAGGCCGAACGACGGGAGGGCGCGTAAAGTCACGACGCAGAGACCAAGCTTCGGCGAGACTGACGGGAGACTGCTCTCCCGCGTTTATTGCAGGTGGTTTTCAGGAGGGGGAAGAATGGTTATTGGTCCGCGAGGCACAGTTCACATGACCGGCATGGCCGCGCCGGATTGGTGGTAGCAAAGAGACGTGGAAGAGACCCAGCACAACCAGTAGCATGAATAGAGATCTCAACTGCACTGGTGTCTTAGCATGTCACCAGGGGTCGGCGACACAATATCGTCCCGCCCTGGGAAGCATTGCATCCTTATACAATCCTTGAAGTATAACTGTGGTACATCAGCAACACTAAAAAAATTCACATTCGAGTTCCGATCGAGATGACACCTGCAAAACGCAGAAGTTCAGTCCTAGGAGCACACATCCCAACCTATGTTGCAGAAAGAAAAGTCACTTCACCAACACCAACACAAGTGCCAGCTTGCACTATTCACGGCAAGTTCGCACACACGCACTAGACATCTGCGGCTATACTGCGGGCCTCTATGGCAGTATAGCCCCAGAAGACGCGGACTACATTAGTCGGTGATGTAATCCTTCAAGTAGGCTGGGGGCTTACGCGTCCGCTGTGGGCGACGTGACCCAGGCCCTGCAGGAAGACTTTGCGAGTTGCGGCTGTCGGAAGCCGACTTTGAAGACCCGTCCCCATCTCTCCCAGAAGAACTTCGCGGATTGCGGCTGCCATGAGCCGACTCTGAAGACCCAATCCCATCACTCCCAGGCAAAAACCTTTGTGGGCTGCGGCTGTCTTGAGCCGACTTTGAAGACCCATTCCCATCTCTTCCCTCTCCCGTGTTGAAATTTGGTGCATTTACTGTAGGTGAGGAGGAACACCCAGGACTTTCCTACCGAAGTCCCGATGGCTGATGCTGGGTCGCAGGCATCGGAGTGTGCACTTCAGCTGGTGCGCCGTCACACTGGAGAGCCGGGGCACTAGGAATGGATTGCCGAGGCAACAGCTCATTCAACATTTGAAGCAGTTCATCCACATGGGGCAGTGGGAACCCTTTGATGACGATGGCCTTGTTCGGTTATCTCATATCGACGCAGAGGCGGATGTCCCCGCCTTTCTTACAGACGACCACGAGTAACGACACCCATTAGGATGCATGCCCACACCCGCTCGATGACGTCGTTGTCTTCGAGTCGACGCAGCTCGCTGGCGACTTGTTGCCGGAGCGCCAGAGGGAGGCGACGCAGCTTGGCGGACACTGGTATGATGTCCGGCCACCTCGTGACCCGGTGGACGTAGTCCCTGACAAGTCCCTGCTCGCCGTCGCACAGGTGCTCGAAACCCGGAGGCACACCTGCAGGAAGCTGCGGGGAAGCGGGTGAAGCCAGACGACACGTTAGCGTTGTGCCGTCGATCAGGAGTCCCAACTGCTGGATGGCGTCGAGCCCCAGCTGTGAAGTGCCGTGTGCTGTCACGTAGAAGGTGACAAAGGCCCACTTGCCATGGTGCTGCAAGTATGTGCGGGAATACCTTAGGACAGGTATGCGGTGCTTCAAAAAATTCTGCAGTTGTATGGACGTTTGGAGCAGTCGGTGCTTCGAAGAGAAAAGCATGTCGAAGTCCTTCTTGGTCATTAACGATGCAGTGGCTCAGGTGTCCACCAGCAATGGCATGTGTCTATGTCCTCCGACGAAAAAACGCCAGGCCTGCGCGGAAAGCGCAGCACAGTCACAGCGAAAGCTGGAAGAGCGGCATTTCTAGAGCCCGTTATAAACTCTCCTGTGGCTACTAATACAGGTACATTAGCAACGTACCCACTACGCCACGAAGCGTAATTTTTGGGAAGTTGGGAAGCACCCGGCACGACATTATTCGTTGTTCTGCGGAGAAGCGAGGTACCATATGTAAGCGATTATGTGCAGTTTGTTGATGCGGCGGTTGATGACGATGAATAATTATGGTTGCGCCCTTTGTAATGGGTTGGAAGCTTTAAACGACCCACTAGTTACGTAATGCATATTGTGTGACGCCCGGTCGTTATTTAACTGTCCCACCATGCTTTATAACATACGTTAACCGGAGAAAAGTAGAGCGAGAGAGAGAGAGAATTGACTTTACTGAGACCCTGAGGAAATGGATCATGGGAGCCTTATCGGCTTCCTTGGCAACCAACAGAAGTGCACTTGCGAGGAACCCACTACGCTATAAATCATTGTAATTTTTGAGAAGTAGGGCAGTAGGCACTGTGCCATTTTTCGTCATTCTACAGACAGCCGTGGTACCTGCTAAACGCATGTAAGGCATTATGCGCACTTTGTTGATGCTGTGCGTGATGACGATGAAGAATTATGGCAGAGCTCTTTGTAATGGGTTGGAAGCATTCAACAACCTACTCGTTGCGCAATTCGCATTGTGTGACGCCTGGTTACAGAATTCGCGTTGTGCGACGCTTGGTGCTTATTCTACTCTTTTACCACGCTATATTGCATATGCTAATGTGGTTCGTTCCCGACATAAAGCCTGTATAGGACCTTTTTGCAAAGCAGTTTCAAGCACCGGCATGGCTCAGAGGTTGAATACTGGGCTCCCACGCAGAGGGCCCAGGTTCGAACCTCGTTCCATCCTGGATTTTTTTTCTTGCTTAGTTTTCTTTTCTTATTTCGAGCGATACTGGTTACGGACACCGGCGGCGGCGGCGGCGGCGGCGGACAACTACGGCACCAAAAGCGGCCGGTGAAATGATCTCATAACAGCTTTCGCTGTAAAACAAGGATGCGCAAATCCCTTGGGCTAGTCGGCGCAGCTTGCACGGACAGGACTGTGGCAGTGCCGGAGTCAGCGTGTTGGACGGGGGCAACTTCCTGCACCGACGCTTCGAAATGCCCCTTGATGCGGCAAAATTGGCAAGTTTTGTTTTTGGCCGGACAATTTCTGGAAGTCGCCAAATGCCCTAACTTGCCGCAGCGAAAACAAGGGCCAGCTTGAGGCTTGGAAGCAGGCTGACCCTCTTGGCCGAGAACGCCGTCCTGGAGGCACGCTGACGAGCCCGCGTAGCCATCTTGGACGCGGCCAGCCGCGTTGGGGGGGAAGCCACCGCCATGTTGAGTCACATGCGGGGCCGCCGAGGTAGCCAACCCGCCATTTTGTGATGCTGCTGCCAAGCCACGTGCGACGCGCTGGATGCTACCGCCGTCCCCGGCGAGCGAGCCGAGTAGCCGTTCATTCTCTCTGAATGCTGCGTTGGCTTTGTTGAGCGCCTCCAAGTCGCGTCCAACTTTTTCGGCTTTCTGCAGAGTAAGGGCTTCCCCGTACGACAGTAGTTTGGCCCGTACATGTGCGATGGCGACCCCGTGAATTGCTTGGTCCCGCACTCTGTCGTCGTAAGTGGCGCAAAACTTGCACGAGAAGGCTTTCTCCTTGAGAGCTGCGACAAATTCGAGGAAGGTTTCACCGGGTAGTTGTTCGCGGCTCGTGAACAGGTGCCGCTCGGCTAGCACGTTCGTCGTCTCGGCAAAGAGCCCGTCCAGGAATTGTAGCAACGTGTCGTACTCCGTCGCCAACGCCGCTTCCGTCGTGGACACCGCACCCGTGCCCAACGCCGCCGGCGTGCTGGTTGTGTGTGGAGCATTTGGACGCCTTGTGCTTCGAGCTGCTCCTGCGCGGCGAAGTATTTCCGCTGGCCCTCGGCTCCGAGCACGCTGAGAAGTGCTGACGCGCGTCTTTCGTCTTCCCAGCCGCTTCCGCCGGCCGCCCTCAGGTGTACCTGGAAAAAGTTTTCCCTTTATGCCACAGAATAGGAGGCGTGCCGGGCACGTCGAGGATAGAATCACTGGAAAATCAGAGTACCGCAAAGGTAGGCTGCACGCGGGCAACATTGGGTGGCGGCGGCCATGTCCCTTCCAGACCGTCCGCCGCGTTGCTAGCGTGTGTTGACAAGTGACCGATCTTTTAGCCTCAGTGTCGTGTTACGCTCGGCAGAACGGCATTATGTGCGTGTGTGTTTCTTCAAGAGGATATTAGAAGTGATTTCGAGTCATCGACAGGTATGGATCGACTGCGCGGTTAGCGGTGTAACTAATGAAACGTACGGCGAATGTTGCCATGTGCTCGCGAACTCTCTTCATGGCTTCATCGGTCTCTTTTCGGGTCACGCCCGGCCGTGTTCACTAGGTCCGGATCTGTAAACATAGTTGCATTAGCGCCGTGACATCGTGCGAGATGCCATTTACTTCGACATTTGCTGAATCTTGACTGTTTGCGCTAGCTTTGCAGTCGGTGTTCATGTTCACTGCGCTCGAGAACGTTATCGAACAACATCGAGAACATTCAACATTGCGTCCTTCGACTGATCGCTGACGCATAGCTTGCTTGCGCGCCGTGCTTTCTGTTCAACTGGTTGATATATGTAATGGAAGTTGTGTGTGTACGGTAATCGGAAGTTGTGCGCGACGTCTTGATTCGGAACGCCAGTAGCCGAACGCACGGGCGAATCGGCGTGCGGTAAGTAAGGTGTATCTTATCTTACGATACGTAGAAAATAGGCCATCAAAAATGATTGACATCAATACTTAATTGTTTCATTTCCTATTTCTTGTCTCCTTAATATTCCTAAAGTTGCAATGAATTTGCAAATATTGTGCTGTGTTCCGACAAACAGTTCTTTTTTTGGCGTTGTCAGCGCGTAGACAGCTGGGGTCCGGTTTCGGCACCGCTGCATTTTTTCTTCTTAATGCACTCTTATTAAAACTTCCTCGGTACGGTGTTTTATGTTCTTTTGATCAGGAATAGAACATCCCGGAATTTTTAAAGCGCATGCTACTGCATCACAGTATGTATATAGACCTAGGGCTCGCATAAAATCGACTCATTCAATGCGTGGGATCTGCTTGTTTTTTGCTGTGACCATTTTTTACCAACTATACAGTATTTCAAGGGTGCGTTCGGAGCAATGCAGCATTAGCAGTGTAGTGAAGAGTACGAGACGACGACGAAACAGCCAAGAAAGCAAGCCACATCGTGAGTGGTAGCCACGCGACCCGAGCTTGCACTTGCTTGGATTTTGGACCCTCGACGTTCCTCATCGTTCCTTCACGTCTGTACGTGAATAAACCACGTGACATTTGGTGGAGGTACGTGGATTTCCCCTACGACCCTGGATCTTCGCTCCCGTAAGCTCCCCCCCCCCCCTTCGTGATACCAACATGGCCACCGAGACTCCTTCCCAGTCTGGCCCTTCGGCTGTCCACGTCACTTGTGGCGCCGTGTATCCTCAGCGGGACCCCCCCATCTTCTCGGGCTCCGGTGAATCGGACGCGGACGAGTGGCTGTCGAGGTATGACAAAGTCGGCGCCAGCAACAGATGGGACGATCCAATGAAGCTTGGGTATGTGCAATTCTACCTTGCCGACATAGCCCAACTGTGGTATCACTACCACGAGGCCGAGCTTCCATCTTGGTCAGCTTTCAAGACTGCTATCAAGGACGTCTTTGGACGGCCTGCGGCTCGCAAGCTTCTCGCCGAGCAGCGCTTGCGTCAGCGTGCACAACAACCGGGTGAGACCTACACGGGTTACATCGAGGATGTGCTCCATTTGTGCACCCGCGTCGACCCCGCTATGCCTGAGGAGGCCAAAATCAACCACATCTTGAAGGGCATCGAGGACGGCGCCTTCCAGCTGCTGCTCGCGCGGAATCCCACCACAGTCGCTGCGCTAGTTTCCCTCTGTCAGAGTTTCGACGAATTGCGCAGGCAGCGCGCGATCGCCCGTCAGGCCCTCCCGACCCCCGACACGCTCTCCAGCTTGCAGCTAGCTGTCCCTCCGGCCACTCAGCCCACTCTCCAGCCCACGATCAAAGACTTCATCCGTGAAGAAGTCGCACGCCAGCTGTCCTTACTGCCGCTCACTCACGAGCCGGCGCATCCTCTGGCTCCGGGCATTCAACAAGCCATTCGGACGCAAGTTGCTGAGGCTCTCCCACCCATGTTCCAACAACCGCCCGTCACTGCGCCGCTTACCTACGCCGCCGTTGCTGCTCGGCCCCCTCAACAGCCTATGCCCTCTGCTCCACCTCGACCACTGATGCCGTCCCATGCCTTGGCGACCACCGCGTATCACCAATCTATGCCTTACGCTCCACCTCGGCCACTTACGCCGCCCCGTGTCTTGCCAACATCCTCGTATGCTTCGTCGCCGCCCATCCCAAACCCCTCGGCTCCGTCTTTCCGCCGCTCCGACGCGTGGCGAACCCCGGACAATCGGCCCATCTGTTTCTCCTGTGGCCTCGCCGGCCACGTCGCTCGCCATTGTCGCCTGGTTCCTCCAACATTCGACGCCGTGGGCATGCCAGTTGCGTCGTCGTCCAGGTCGCCCCCAAACTACGCCCCTCCTCACTTCGACGCCGACGGCAGGCCGGTTGCGTCGTCGTCCCGGTCGCCAGCGGAGTATGCCCGTGATCAACGACCCAACGAGACCCACCGGTCACCGTCCCCTCGACGACGCTCCCTGTCACCTATGCGTCGCCGACCTGCTGCGCAAGAGGGAAACTGATCGCTGCAGTTCCGGAAGCAAGAACTGCATGCTAAGCGAACTGCCCAAGGCCTCCGTCTTTTTCGCCGCAAAACGTTATCGACGTCAATGTTGAAGGGACCACGGCCCAAGCGCTAATTGATACCGGGGCCGCCGTTTCCGTAATCTGCGAGAGCCTCTGCCGCCAGTTAAAAAAAGTGACCACGTCGCTCTCAGGACTCATGCTCCGCACTGCGAACTCGCAGTTCATAGCACCTTCAGCCGTGTGCACCGCGCGCGTTAATATTCAAGGCGAACTTTACGTCATTGAGTTTTTCGTGCTGCCGTCCTGCTCTCACGACGTTATCCTCGGCTGGGACTTTCTTTCACGTCATCGCGCCATTATAGATTGCGCCCGAGCAGAAGTCGCCCTTACGCCGCTGCAATCTTCTGTTTCGGGGCCTACCGTATCTGACGCATGTAAACTTGTCATTGCTGCCGACGCTGACGTAGCCCCAAACACGTCCACCCTTGTCGCCTTGACTTGTCCGGCCGCTCCTGACGGCGCTGTCCTGTTCGCCCCGTCAGAGCTGTTTCTCCGCCGCCACGCCCTACGACTGCCGTTTGCCGTACTCACCGTCGAATCCGGCGCTACCATCATGCCGATTGCCAACTTGCGCACCTCGCCCGTTCGTCTACTTCGCGGGGAATGTTTGGGAAGCATACATGCCGTTGACCTGCTTCGCTTTCTGGAGTTCGCTGAAGCCCCACTTCACCACCAGCTGAATGCCATGACAGCCCCTGTTGCGGCACCTCCGAAGTCAGACATTTTTCACCTTTCTGTGTCCCCGGATCTATCATTGGACCATCGACGCGAACTATTGGCCCTTCTAGAAGAGTTCCGCTCATCCTTCGACTGCGGTCAGCCACCTCTGGGTCGCACAACGAGCGTCACGCACCACATCGACACCGGTGGTCATGCCCCTTTACGCCAACGACCATATCGCGTTTCGGCGGAAGAGCGCCGTGTTATCAATGAACAAGTCGATAATATGCTCACGCGCGGAGTCATTCAGCCATCTGAGAGCCCCTGGTCGTCCCCTGTCGTGCTTGTGCGCAAAAAGGATGGCTCTATCAGATTCTGCGTCGACTACCGCCGTCTGAATAAGATAACTCGGAAGGATGTATACCCGTTGCCACGCATCGACGATGCCCTCGATTGCTTGCAAGGAGCAGAATATTTCTCGTCCTTGGATTTACGATCGGGCTATTGGCAAGTTCCACTCGCTGACCCTGACCGCCCGAAGACTGCGTTCGTTACTCCCGATGGGCTTTACGAGTTCAAGGTGATGCCCTTCGGACTCTGCAACGCCCCAGCTACCTTCGAACGAATGATGAATAACATCCTTCGTGGCCACAAGTGGAATACCTGCTTGTGCTACCTTGACGACATTGTTGTATTTTCCCGCAATTTTCCGACTCATCTAGTTCGTCTTCGCGCTATTCTCACGTGCCTCGCCTCTGCTGGCCTTCAACTTAACATCAAGAAGTGCCATTTTGCTGCGCGCCAACTCACCATACTGGGTCACGTCGTCTGCAAGGAAGGCGTTCTTCCGGATCCCGCTAAACTTCGTGCCGTGGCCGAGTACCCCAAGCCCAATTCCATCAAGACGCTCCGAAGCTTTATTGGGCTGTGCTCATATTTTCGTCGATTTGACCCTAATGTGCCTACGGAGGTCCATACTGACGCCAGCGGTGTCGGTCTTGGTGCTGTACTGGCTCAACGAAAACCAGGATACGACGAGTACGTTGTTGCTTACGCGAGTCGAACCCTGAAGAAAGCGGAGTGCAACTACTCAGTCACTGAAAAAGAGTGCCTCGCCATAATCTGGGCTTTGACCAAGTTCCGTCCGTACCTTTATGGCCGCCCCTTCGAAGTAGTCACGGACCATCACGCGCTCTGTTGGCTCTCATCTCTGAAAGATCCTTCAGGACGCCTCGGTCGTTGGGCGCTTCGGCTGCAGGAATACGACATTCGTGTTGTGTACAGATCCGGCCGGAAGCACTCGGACGCTGATGCGCTATCCCGCTCACCGTTACCGTCTGGCACTGCTTCGCCGTCAGACACGTCAGCTGTCTTGACGCCCCTTGACTTCGCAGACATGCCGTCGGAGCAACGCAAGGATGCGTGGATCTCCGAACTCGTCGACTTTCTGACTGGTTCATTGGTTCATCCAGCGTCAAGAACTCTCCGTCGTCAAGCCACGCATTTCGCACTCCGCGACGGCCTCCTCTATCGGCGTAATTACGCACCTGACGGTCGGAGGTGGTTGCTAGTGATCCCGCGCCACATGCGCCCAGAAGTCTGCACTGCTTTTCACAACGACCTGCAAAGCGCTCACGCTGGCGCTCTGAAGACTTACAACCGCTTGCGTCAGCGATACTACTGGCGCGGCATGTACACGTTCGTGCGCAAGTACGTAAGTGCTTGTACTGCTTGTCAGCAGCGTAAAGCTCCACCTCAACGCCCAGCCGGTCCACTTCAGCCTCTACCTTGTCCGGGACGTCCATTCGACCGCGTCGGCATAGACTTATATGGCCCGCTTCCCCCGACTTCCTCTGGGAATCGGTGGATCATTGTTGGCGTGGACCACCTCACCCGTTACGCAGAGACTGCAGCACTTGCAACGGCTACCGCAAGAGAGGTTGCGTTTTTCATCTTACGCAACTTTGTCCTTCGCCACGGTGCTCCCCGTGAACTTTTGAGCGACAGAGGGCGTGTTTTCCTGTCGGACGCTATTCAGGCCTTGCTCGTCCAGTGCAACATCGTTCATCGAATGACCACCGCATATCATCCGCAGACGAATGGCCTCACGGAACGATTTAATCGCACACTCGGTGATATGTTGACAATGTACACGGCATCAGACCAGACCAACTGGGACACCGTCCTGCCGTTCGTCACGTACGCGTACAACACCGCAACGCACGCGACCACCGGTTTCTCACCTTTCTTTCTTTTATACGGACGCGACCCGTCCTGCACGCTGGACACTATGCTTCACTATACGCCGGACTCGTCTGAATATACTGCGATTTCTGACGTTGCCAGATACGCCGAAGATTGCAGACAATTAGCCCGTTCGCTGACCACCGAGGACCAAGGCCACCAAAAGCTACGGCACGACACCGACCGACCTCTCTCTACTTTCACGACTGGTGACATCGTTTGGCTCTGGATCCCATCGAGCACTCCTGGCCTTTCCTCGAAATTACGTGCCCGATATCAGGGGCCCTACCGCATTCTTTCTCGCACGTCTCCTGTCAATTATAAGGTTGAGCCTCTGACAGCATCCCACGATTTACGTCGTCGTGGTCGGGAAATCGTCCATGTCAGCCGCCTGAAGCCCTATTACGACCCCGCTATACTGACAACGCCTTAGGTCGCCAGGATGGCTCCGCTATTCACCAGGGGCCAATGTAGTGAAGAGTACGAGACGACGACGAAACAGCCAAGAAAGCAAGCCACATCGTGAGTGGTAGCCACGCGACCCGAGCTTGCGCTTGCTTGGATTTTGGACCCTCGACGTTCCTCGACGTTCCTCATCGTTCCTTCACGTCTGTACGTGAATAAACCACGTGACAGCAGCATTTTTTGCAACATATTTAAAAATACGCTTCATAACATTGCCTTATACCAAGTTTATCAACAGTTTCACGCTTTTGTTTTGTGCAATGCCAAAGATCATGCCACAAATCTTTCAAGGTATAGCAGTAAACAGTTATTATTTTAATAAATTTTCGATTTTGCTCTCGTGCTTGATACGCTTATAACTCGGCTAGCATGAGTAATCTGTTCAACAGATCAAGATATAAACAGCCGAGCAAATAGAAAGGTATGTAGTTTCCAATATCGCTGACCATAGCGAACCGAAAAGGTGAAGTATCCTGTTGCATAAGATCTTTTCGAGCAAAGTTAGTGTAGTTCACTGCAAGAAGGATTGTTATTCGAGGGGGGAGAATTCGTTCAGGCCAACTATGCAGCGACGTAGAACGGCGCTCTTTGACATTCATTTTTCCCACACGGCAAACGAGATTCCCAGAGTAGCTCATCAGTAACGTTCGATTGATGGTGAGCTACTCTCTTCTGGCACCTGCATGCAGTGGCGTAGCCAGGGGTGGCACACCAGGCCCGTGCCCCCCCCCCCCACCCCGAAAAACATGTCTGCTTACGCACCTGTCTGCATGACGCGTTTAAAAAAGCGACGAAGTACTTCTGGGGACCGTGGTACAGCTAAATGTCCGGCCACGCTCTGCATTGAACGCGCCTGCACCCAAAGCGCTTGCAAGGGATATGGCGGCGAGAGGTCACGTGATGCGAGTAAGCCAATCGCGTCGGAGGCGGCACGTGGACAACAGATGTGATACTCTGAAATTTTTGCAGTGACTCTAGTCGAGGAATCGAGGAAGGTTGGCAAAAAGGGCCGCCATGAGTGCAGGAGGTAGGCAGTAAGCTCAAGCAGGAAATTTGCGTCGGAGCGGGAACAAAGAAAAGTCAGGTCAACGCCAATGTAGCAAACAGGAAGGACAAAGCACCGACATGCAGGAGAAATGTGACTCGAGGTAAGCGTCACTTACCGTCGTGCTGTTCGTGGCGTCGCCTGTCGTAGTAGCGTAGCGGTTGAACTACCTTGTCGCCACGTGTTGCGTAGGGCAGGAGCGCGGCGTAACCCGCGGCGGGCCGACGGAGAGGCCGAACGACCGGATGGCGCGTAAAGTGACGACGCAGAAACCAAACTTTGGCGAGACTGACGGGAGACTGCTCTCCCGCGTTTATTGCAGCTGATTTTAAGGAGGGGGAAGAATGGCTATTGGTCCGCGAGGCACGGGTCGCATGACCCGCATGGCCACGCCGGATTGGTGGTAGCAAAGAGACATGGAAGAGACCCAACTGCACCCAGTAGTATGAATAGAGAGCTCAACTGCACTGGTGTCTTAGCATGCCGCCAGGGGTCGCGCGACACAACAGCCACCACGGCAAGGATTTGATCCCGCGATCTTCGGGCCAGCAATCGAACACCATAACCACTAGGCCACCTTGGCGGATGGAGCGTGGGCCTAAAAGAATGCGCGGCTGCCACGTGACCAACGTGGGCTGCATGTCTTCGGGACAGGTGCACCGAAAGCTTGGCGAAATGAACGAAACTGGCTCGGACGCACTGACAAGCTATAGATTTTGCTGAGGCTTTATATGATCTCCAACCGCCTGAAATTCTGCTAAGCAGGGTTGCTATAGGACTCGTACAGGAGCACTTGCACTAACGCTCACTCTGGCTCAGTTCGACACGTAGTACTATGGACACAGTTGTGCTAACGGAATCATGGCCTCAGGCTTGCAATGCAAGTTCATGTTAGGGACTCACTGATGCGACAGTCTTGTGTCAACATTTGCTCTTGGTGGTCATTGTGGCGCAACTGCTGCTTCCGTAGGCTTTGTTCGCAGCGACATCATTTCATCTTCGGTTCGCTGGTGAAGTTATCATAGTTCTAAAACAAGACCAAAGGTGTACTACCGCCTGGCATGAGGAGTATCCGTGATCTCAACCATTAGAGGACGAACACGCGGTGCCGTGTGAGAAAAGAAAAGTTCTACTAAAAACACAGCGCAAGCGTTGCCTAGAAGAAAATGCCAAGCACGTCTAGCTCAAGCGCCGGTGGCGTTGGAAATGTGGCGCTCCTCATGTATATCGTGAAAACTAAACAGAAACTACTCGCACCCAAGCAAAGAAAATGGATCATACGCCTGTGCATACGCGCTCCACATCCTCGCGGTCGCGTGTAGGCGGGCACCATCGTTCTTGCTCGAATTTCCAGTGCGCTATCTGAAACCCTCACGTGTCAAAGGAGCAAATGTTGCACGGCTCTTCTTGGTTGCAAAAAGAGAAAAATACATAAAGGAAACGAAAGGACTAAGAGTAACTCGTGCACTCCATCAAGTGAGTTTGCCGGCAACAGCGATGCTGGAAGCCACCGCTTTGAACGCGTTGTGTCTGCAGCTGAGTGTCAGGCAGAAGGTCAAGTAAGTGCACTGGATGGAGAAAAGTATGAACAAGGTATAGGATGTGCGCAAGCCAACACCATTCACAAGGAACTAGAGTTCATCATTCGAAACCAGCTAAAAAAAATTTGGCAGATCTCACGTACCGTGGGAATCGATGTTATGCGAACCATGCCCGGAATGGTGACTGTACAGTAATTTTTCACATTGAGCGGAACGTTATGGAATGACGCTAGACAAATATGGAAGTGCTATACGCACACTCATATGTTGAAGAGTCGCATACCTTATATAACCAGTTGTTTACAGTTGTGTAACGATGGCAACAGCAACATGTGTTACCAACACCAGACGCGGTAAGCTGATATGTAGTGCTTATATTCTTTAATACTGGATAACGCGAATCCGAACAGGACATAGAAGGAACACAGATGCACAGGACAGGCGTTACTCGCAACTGAGCTTTATTCAGGCAAGTTTCCGTTGATATATACACAGCCGAGTGGCACGCGCAGGCGCACTGCACGTAGGTTACAGTCACAGTTACAGTTGTTATGCTTATACTTGTCCGTTATTACTGAGAACGCACGCACGTTTCACGAACCCGTGTGTATGCGTAGAATGGGTTCTTTACAGTTCTTGAACAAGGTCATCGTCACCGTGATCAGTGTCCACCAGCAGCTGGACCGGACTAGTTAATCGGATCCGTTCGTGATCGCGGCTAAGAGGAGGCAAGTGTAGTGAAGTACGAGGTATAGTGCAGCTGGTGGAAATCTTGGATGCCTCTTACGATGAAATCATCTATGATGCCTCCTATCGTGGACGTGGCAGTGAGGTCTTTTGATGCTCTCTCCACATCCAATCTATCTTTCACGCACTATAAGGCCCAAGCGTTGTTGGGTCTTGATAAATCAATGTTGAAGTCACTGCAATGATGAGAGGCCTGGTTCTCTCAGCAGATTTATTGTAGGAAGCGCTGACGCCGTTTTTTGAGTAATCCACGTGATCCACGTTGCGGACCACGTGGACGAGTGGATAGTAGTTGAGCGCCTTCCAGGGTGTTCTGTGTTCAGTTTCCTCACTTTCCTTGTGTCCGCCACTGTGGTGTAATGGTTAAGGTGCTTGGCTGCTGAGCCGAAGGTCGCGGGTTCGATCCCGGGCGGCGGTCACATTTCGATGGAGGCAAAATGCTAGATGCCCGTGTTCTGTGCGATCTCGGTACACGTTAAAGAATACCCGGTGGTCAAAATTTCCGGAGCCCTTCGCTGCGGTGTCTCTCATATCATATCGTGGTTTTCGGATACAAAACCCTAACAATTATTATTATTATCACTTTCCTTGCGTGTCAATGTGTGCGTTCGCGGTTACTGTGTCGGCTGAGACTCTGTATCACCTGTGGCACATACCCGCATAACATTAACTCTGGTTTACGGGAATATGCCACACGTGACTAAGAGAAAGGGTTTCATGACGTACGCGACAGGCATTTTGCGTTATTCATGTCATCATCAGTGAATCGGGTTCGTCATACACTGATCCTCTGCTGTGCCAATTTCGGTATATTACAAATTATGGAGACGACCAGGAGAGCGCCCAGACGTAGGCGGTTAGATAGATATCTAGATAGATAGATAGATAGATAGATACGTAGATAGAAACGGCCAACGTGCCTGAGGCTCACTAAGAAATGCTTCGCATTTAATATACGTGAGGGAAGTAAATATTGGGAGCTTCTGACACTTGAATCGACCATGAGAGGCATTTTCACCATAGAAATCTAAATAAGAGCAGTTAAAACGAAAGCGCGGGTTCCTTTCTTTAAGGCCAGGAAGATTTAATGGTGCTGGTTGCCTAAAAAATTGTTATTGTAAGGATTTTATTCCGACATTGTTCCAGTGCTTCTTTAGTATATATTTAAGCAGCGCTAACGATCACGCTTTCCCATTGTTGGCTGGTAGTGAGCGGTTGGTTAAAGGAACTCATGTACAAATCATCACGAAGATGCCTTTATTCGGAAGCGTCAAGCAACTAACGCGATGCCTGAACAACGGCACAAGCCTTGAGCATCCCTTACTTACAGACGTTGGCGTTCCTCATTTGATGCAGCTCCAGGCGTTCGGTGTGTTTATTCAGCTGCAGCAGCACGTGAAAATTTTGGAAGTTTGATTATGTGAGACTGACACATTTACCAACAGTACACTGCGATTTATTAGTTAAAGGCATAGGAAGCCCGCTGCGCTGTCTCAGTGCCTATAGCTTTGTCCAGCTGTGCACGAAGTTGGAGGCCCCGATTCCAAACCATTACGGTTTGTGAGTGCCTAATGCAAAACTTCTGTGTACGGCTGTTTAGCGGCACGTCATGAAGTTCTGTAGTTATAATTTAACCCGATGCCCTACACTACGACGACCATGATAGTCTGCAGCGCGGTTTCTTAACGCCAAACCTCACAACCTTCTTTTTTTAGAAAGAATTTCTGGAAAGCATTTCACTACTTAAAACTCGAAAACTTTTGCCTACTTTCGAAGTTCCAGTGTGCCACCTCTCTGTGCGGTCCCTGCACTAACACTTTTGTTCATACCTTGAAATACATCCAAAATCTCAGTGCGCGCTTCTTCCTTTCAGACTATGCGGGCACACATAGTGTATCATCCATGAAAACAGATTCAGGCTTTCCAAATTCTTGCCGACGAAGGAAGGTGTTTCGCCTTGCTTTTCATAACATTTCTCCGAATTCACAACTAAAACTTGATCTCCCATAGAAACTACCGTACGTATTGAACTGACTAGGCGATCAACGCAGGGTACACGTCCATTGCTCGCACAAAAATTTCTTTTACATCATTCGCAGTACCTCGAGTGACTGCAACTACCTTCCCACATATACTGCCCCACTTATTGATGTCACTGCATTGAAGGCTGCTGTACAGTGTTATGCATACTATTAGTAGCCACATTTTTTTCTTTTGTATATTGTTACCTATTGCCGTCTGTAAGGCCTTCGAGCCTTGGAGCTACTGAACTAAATAAAAAAATAAATAAATCGATAAATAAATAAGCTGTAGATATTATCGTGCGGGCAAAAGAGAAGTACAGTACATAGTAGCGAAGCTGATAAATGTGGTAAGAGAGCTATTTGCAATGAAAGTAAACAAACTGCAATTCACATGCCTCGTCGGCTTTATCTACAACATTTTCCCATCACACTGACTGCCCATTGATTATTTATGTAGACTGTTTTCCTGAGACTTCCGCCCACCCGCTGCCTGATTACGTGCTTGAACAGTCGCATTATCGATGGCGAAATCCTGCGCTCGGAGATGACATGTACTCATGTGATTTCGTTGTCACACCGATTTAGAAGTTCCTCTTTTCGGCCAGGTAACTAGCAAGAGGCTATGATCAATCAGAAAACAGGATTCAAGACTTCCCAGTATCATCGGCCACGAAAACTTCTCAAGCGGTCGCCACAAAGATTTCTCATTCATCTATTAGCAACAGCTGGTGTTGCATTGGTCTGCGAATAGCACGGACCTTATCCACAAGAAGCGTCACGTAACAAAGGTTGTGCAAGACACTGTTTTACCTTTTCTTTGAAAATGGCCCCTATTTCGTAGTCGTTTGAAATATTACGAAACCACTTAGCCTGGTGAGCTGTATACAGTCAAACACTTAGCTTGTATACGCTAGACACGTCCTCCTGCTGCTTTGTACCAACAGATAGTGGAGCACGCATTTCAATAAAAAAAAAACAGATTGAAATTTGCAAATCTAAAGAACTTTTTTGCTGTTTTGATAGAAATGCATGTGGTTAGGTGTTTCTATTGATGATGATTTCGCAATGTTTTTTTTTTCTGTTTTGATGCGTTTTCTGTACCCCATGAACCACTATGTGAAATAGTACAGTGGCAAGGTGAAAAGCAAGAAGTAGGCGACTTCACGTACTTACCTTGATAAAAATCATTTTGTACTGATGATACGTAGAAATTATAGCCTAAAGATTAAACAAAAATGTTAGAGGCAGCTATTTTTTCTACGTTCATTCCGGTGTCATCGTGCTCACTTGACACTGTGGTTGCACAATTGAAAAGAACGCTGCTCATTTTGCAGAGAGTCTGCTGTTTCCAAGAGAACGAATACTTGTGTTTATGATGGTTGTCTCTTGGGTGCACATTTAGCCTCACGAAGCATGTTCACGCTTCGTTGTTTTCGCGAATGCGCATGTTCTTTATTTGGTTGGTAACAAAGGTAACTGATACAGATAACAGCTTTATCAACAATTACTACCTTTTCCCAAGCTTTTCACTACTTTGAAAAATTCTAATGTATAGGCGCTAGTTGCAATTGTTTGTGTATTTTAAACCACTATGTAGAAGCGCAACTGCAATTCACGAATGAAAAATAAAAACTGCCAAATCACCGGTAGTAGAAAATTCGAATAAAATTGGCATAAATAGGAAATGGATTACCTCACCCCACAGTGCACTTCCTTCTCTTGGCCCTCATGTCTACATTAGTGTACAAACTCTTAACCGAGAAGTTATCTATGCTGTTCGTTCTTAAGGTGATCTTCAATTCGCATCGGCGCGCAGGCGCGTGTGCGCACTGTCCCATTGCTTACTTTGCGCTCACAAGCAGTTCCTCCGGAAGGGTTCCTTAGTAAACAGGGTTACAGATATACCACCCACAAACTACTGATAAAAAATGAGGATTGGTAGTGCGTTTATGCAGCGACGTACGAAAGCTCATGCGTCCGTATATGCTTCAAAGTTTATACGTGTGGGTTCATACGCTTATTACTTATCTTCAGCTATGCTTCATCTACGTGAAGGAATGAATGGTGCGTGTGGATTTCACTGCAACCATGAAATAGTATACGCCTGCATTAGGTTTTATTGTGTGGCCATCAGTACCAGTGCAGCTGAGGGGTCACCTATCGAACGAAACATGCGCTTAGAACTCACTGCATGTAGACGTCGTACACATGGTAAATAAGATGTTATAATATGCTGCACGAGATGTACACATAATTTTGGCTTTGTAATCGGAGAAATCAGCAATGTTTATGCCGCTTAAACATCATTTTCAGCTAATGGTTATTATTACGAGAACGGTAGGGCCGCGCGTAGCCCGCTTTTGTCCAAGACGCTCAACAGGCTGGCATAATTGTGAAGCATATCTCTGCTTAACATATTATCTTGAAGGCTACAGTACTCTCCAGTATACGGTGTCTCATAGCTTGAGCCACTTCGGGACGTTAAACCCCACGAACATACCGATGAACCATATTTTATAGCATGTACTTTCTTGGCACTATGCAGCCGTTGTATAAATGTTGCTATCGTTCGTGTTACTTACGTAACACAAACGAGATTAGAGGCACTGCCTTTGTGCCGCTTCTACGGCATGTGATCTACTTCCTTTGTCTCGTTGATCAGCCGCCCTTAAAGGCTGGCTGAACAAAATGGTACTCTATACTACAGAAGTATGGGTACATGCCGCAACTTTTGATAGCGTGTTTATGAGACGCAAGGGATATCGTGCGGACGCTGCTTGTAGGATAACAGTACAAGGATTGTATCGACGACACGAGCCACGCAGCGTGGTTCCACCTCATTGACTGCTGTCCGCCGAAACGCTGCACTTCACCGTAACGACGCAGACGCTCCATTTCTCCTCGGGACATTTCACGAGTGTTCAATGTACCGTCTCCATAACTGCAACGACCAGCTATATGACGCAGAAAGATCCCAAGTCGTATTTTATTGCGTCGTGTATTGCCAAATGTGCGAAATTGGAGCAGAAAGTAGCTCACTACGTGTACTCAGCGGAGTTAGCGGGAGTCTGCACGCGACCTGTCCGATTTCTGAGAGGATCCCGGGCAAAACTCAAGTGCGCGAATTTTACCAGCATAAAGCAGAGCTACTGGGAGCAAGCAAGCCCGGGCTATCTCCTATGCTGCCTTCACATCTACGAATGCGGCTAGTTCTGTGCGGGCCGGTAAAGAAACTGCGCCTTGTTGTACGAATCCGGCTTGGCCTGCCGCTTCCTTCCGCTTCCAAGTGAGCCGTGAATTGTAAATACGAGAGAGACCGGATGCAGCGGAGACGGGGTGCTTCCTTCGGGTCGTGATATATTGGCTTTAGCCTCCGGCTGACCAGCCATCTGTCTCGCGTAGTTCCAGGCAGACCACCTCACGGCTGTCCGGTTGACTCTGAGACAAAGAGCGGCCATTTTTCGAGTGTCTCGCTGCCTATTTCTGCCTCACTGTCCCATTATAAGACACCCATGGCACTTTATCTGCACTGTGGGTCGTTTCTTTTGTTTTCGACCTCTAACATTGTTGCTGTCTTGGAGCCCAGGCATAGCTTACATAAGATTCGCGAAACACGAAAGGTTTCTTTCTCTGTGAGGTGACGCTACTTCTAGTATAAGAATACTCGTACCTACAAAAGGCGCGAAGACTCAAACTGTTATTTCTTTTTGTTCCCAACTTTTGATATTTAAGCTTCCCATTTCAAATACCTGCGCGTTCTTTCACAGTGAGGTATCACATGGACCGCGGTGCGCACAATGTGCACTCTGTAAATGTTTTATCTCAAGGTCATGCGATATGTGTCAATAAGACCCCCAGGTACTTATGACTTGATAAGCAGACATGAAATAAAGTAGAATGCAAGCAGAAACGTTTTCCTTCGAGGAGGATATTCATTGTAGCAAGCAGAGCTCCTTTGAAGCCATGTCGGGTTTCTGCACTGAATTTTTTTTCATGAGGGAAAAATGCGAAAATTAAGCAAAGGCAAATGTTTATTACAATATCACAAAGGGACCCACTTATCGTGTTTTGGGTCATCAATCTTTCATAACAGCTCACAGAAGACGAGAGAAATAGCAGGGCACAGCAGTGCTCTGTTTGTCCTGTTAGAATAAGCTTTCAGCGTATATCCAAGTTCGTTTACATTATAATGTAGAATATCCCGCGCTAATGCGCTAATTTTAACTGCCTTATTGTTTTTCTCAAAAAGCTTATCACTGTGCCTGTCTTCTTTTGGTTGTTTAGGAATATTTCTTCTGTCTAGAATCATCTCCATAGTTGATGATAACTAGCTAGTCAACATTCTCAAAATTAAAGAACAGCGGTTTTGAAGCTTCAGATCAGGCCGATAAATGAGGTAAGAATACCGATGGATAAACTTGAGGGAAAGTGTGGTTCGCTAGCTACTGGTGGGATGAAATACGCAGAGGGAGACTTCTTCCTCTTTTTGGCACCTAGAGTAGGCGAACTTTGGGGCACCTAGAGCACAGGTATTCGAAGGAAAACAAAGTGCATAGGTTAACAAGTCTTGCTGTGATTATGTGATGGCAAAGGCTTGCATAATCGCTGGTGGTGAACTGAGCAATGAGTGTTTCTTTGTGCGCGTATGTGTGTCCACGAAAAGCGCGAACTTCTCTCCTCCTCCTATTTTCCCTCTTCTTTTCTCGACCCCAGTTCCGGCTCCACCTCACTGACTGTCCTTCTTTTTCCTGATGACGTCACTTTATAGGCGACTGCTGTCTCTTTTAACTGGTCTCGCAAGACGAGAAATTCATTTCTATGTAATGTCACTACCTAAATCACTAGTATACTAAAGATAGCTTGGCGTTAACCCGCATAAAAAAGCATATAACTCTTACTCGTCTCGTATTTGTTTAAAAGCAACTTTTATATTCAATTGAATTCCTCCATTCCACTTCATTTATGTCCCTACGCTAACTGATAATGAGAACAAGCTTGTGGTTCCACATCGCTCGCAACTTGCGCAGACACTAGAGTTGTGCATTCTGAGGATCAAGTTCCGCTTAATTGTATTCTCTTCTTTGGACGCGTTTTCCTGGACGCCTTTTCTAGCCTATCTTTTACAGTTCTGGCACGGCACAGAGAACGTACTACACGTGAGATCGTCGAAGCGTATTTCATCTTCAAAGCTTGAGAGAGGGTTGTTGCCAGGCCATCTGTGGCGTTGCACGAGGCGGAGATTGCGTATCTTGATGCGCAGATGTTGTTCCTGTCTGCTGTTTAATCTTGCACACCTGATTTTATTGCTTCTTAAATTCTGCGTTTTTTCAATAAAATTTCGATTGTTAGCATGCGCTTGTGTTGTTCGTTTTTTCCTTTGTCTGCGTTTTTCGCGCAGTTTTCCACAGAATGCATTACCAACTCGCCCAACAGTCTGTTCTTCTATCCTTGATAGAGTTACCTAGTGACTGGTGCTTATGTACGAAGGAAAGTGTGATACATAGCGAATGAATAACAGCACTAAGGGAAGACCGCGATGCCAACCAGCTACTATCCTGGGAATGATGCATACCAGCGCCATCTTTTCATGCGTGTGCTAGCCTTTAGCGCACCGCTAATTCACGAGCACGCCCACCAGCTACCGCCAATACTCCATTCTTCAAAAATAAAAAAAAAACCTACAATAAGGACAACGGAGTCTAGACGCTAACCATCATTGGACAATCTAAGCGTCACAAGAGAACAATGCTTTCCAGCCCTACTAAGCGCAAAATATACGTATTTTTTTTCAAAATTGGAACCAGAGAAGGAGCGCTCGACGAGAGACTTGGCGCGTTGAAGCGTTCGCAAGGCTACATGATCGCGATTTTGCTTGCGAGCAAAAACTCGGTGAAGTTTCTTCTAGCCTGAAAGGGACGTTGAAATGTGAAGCGCCAAACAACAATAAAGACATTTTAATTTAGGATCGATATAACGGTCCATGCTGAGTACGGAAGGTTAGTGACACTGAATTTCAGGTTTTCTCATTCACGGAGGGTTTTCCTAACTTTTCGCATAACTTGAAGCAAACAGCCGGGCTACATTTTGTTACCCGTGCCGCCTCCGTCAGTGCTGCACATTTATTGCGATAACAACTATATGGACAGTCTCGGCTGATTTTTGCCGTCGCCGCCGTCATGCACCGTATATGTATATATATATATATATATATATATATATATATATATATATATATATATATATATATATATATATATATATCAAAGCCACAAAGAAAAATAATTCAGAATATCTTTCCGACCCGCATGAATTGAACGGGCGACATCCCGCTTTCCAGTACGCGGCATTAGATGGTTACGCCACCAACCGCACCGTCTTTCAGCCTGCTAACGGCGAGCTACTTATATACACCGCTTACGTGAGCATGCTTTCTTAGTTACCACATAGATGGCACGATGTGCACGCGTGGCGCGCATTCAAGATCGTCGCCCTGTTCCCACCGTTCCTGCGAACGCGGTTGCTCTTCGCCCTACAGCGTGGTCGCCTTCGTGCGCTTATCTCGAGAAAAGAAGGGGTGGCTGGCGGCTGGGGGGGGGGGGGGCGGAGCGGGGGGTTGTATGTATTGTGCTTTCCCCGCGATGTCTGCGCTCAAGTCACACAGCGTACGAAGGTCGCTTCGCTCGCTGCAGCGGCCGCGTTTGCGAAAGGAGCGCGCTGTTCAAAAAGAAATTGGTAACAACTGGGCAGTTCGCGCTCGTCCTGTGCGTACCTGTTCGTTCGTTTTGTGCGTCCTGCTTTATGTTTGAGCAGTGCGCTTCCAGTCTCGAGCTGTGAGGCATGATAATTCGCGCTCGTCCTGTGTGCGTTCTTTTCGTGCGTCCTTTGGACAGCGAAAAGAACAGCGAGCTGGCAATTAGAGCGGCGAGCTGGCAATTTCGAGCTTCTTTCCGTTCTTCGCGTTACATTCTAATTTGCTGCTATCGCATTCGTTGCTTCGCCGTTGCGGCGAAACTGTGACTTTTTTAAGTATACTCGTTTATTCTTTAACACAGTTCCGACGTGATTACGCGCTGAAAGGTATTTTGTCTCGAAAATTCATTTCTGGTTGTAATAAACAAGATTGTTATTATAGTGAATGGTGCGACACTACATCGTACGATACTCGCAAGAACTTTTTTCCCTGAAGAAATTTTTCATCACGGAAGAATGAAACGTGGCCTCCATTTCTGTGAAAATTGCTTTAGTCCTTTGTTTCATTCCGCAGAGAGATTGTGATTCGAAGGAAGTTCCAAGTTCTCGTTTTCATTTGCGGGATATGTTCCCGTAGACGCAACTGGATATTGAGCAGCCGTACATTGCAGCACGTTGTCCTACCACAAGGCAATTAACACACTTGTTATTAGCGCACTTGCATTGTATATGAAGTATTCCTGGATAAAGTGAGTGCTAGTGTGCCATAAATGTTGACACTAATAAAACGCTTTCAATATTTGGAAGAACGAATGCGTTTCAGCACTGGAAGCAATCTGCCGCTGCAGTGCAGATAAGCGAATGCGGCGACGACAGCGCCATATTTCCACCACAGTGCGCTGAAGTGTTGGGTGACCGATATCTAAGAAGACGGCTTGCGAAATGGGGTCTAGCCTTTTTTTATACTTTTTATGCAAAAAGAGTGAATGAACATATCATGAATGGCTAATTTTCTCAAAGCTGCTTATCTGCATGATGGTAATAAGGATCATCGTCATTATCGTTTCTCTGGGTGCCCTATTGAAGATCACGTAGCCACTTCCTGCTATCGACATCTATTGGCATCGTTTGCAACATCTATTGCAGTCCACCTTTTCAGTTACTTAATTTTTTAATTCTTTCTTTCCTTGCAAAAGCCTCTGCATTGCTAAATGGGTAATTCTACAAATATTCCTTCATCCGACAGCTATCTTTGTCGGTGAATGAATGAGCGTCTCTTTCGTTTATCTGAACAGCAATTTATCTATATTGCTTCACGGTCGGCTCGGCTTGCTGCTGGATTGCTTTCACATCATTGTTTACTTCTTGAATAAAAATTATAGTATTCAAGTTCTTTGTACTTGAATTATGGTATAGATATGCCGCCTAACAGCCACACGTACACCCAACCGCAATTGGTTGCGGGACGTTTGCTACCCAACAGATGCGAATGTATTCTCTATTTCTGCGTAATGCTTCTAATCTAGCTGGTGACTGCATATAATGCCATAGCAAGTAGAGTCTAGAACGTTTATTTGTGCGTTATGTTCCCAAACAAAGCAGAATATGGCTGTCTCGGATATTTCACACCCGGAAAGTGTTGCTGTTGTGTGCCCTTTCCTTCCTCTGTGAATTGCGTTTATGGTTGACTATTCCATTGTGCTGTGGCGTCCACACACTGGTACTCTGCCCCACCATTTGGCCGTTATGGATTTTAAAGAATCATTCTGGCTTGAGAATAGGTTCCTATGCCCAGAACATTAGTCGTGAAAAACATTGGTAGCTTTGCTTCCATCATCGGTAAATGTTCACTGATAATTTATATTTACCGCATTTCATTGCTTTTTTTACTCGTTTGTCTCTGTTTCAGCAGTTCCGTGGAATAATCCATACGCCACACTCGCTTGAACTTGCGTTCGCGTATACATATTACCTGTAAATGTTTCTTGTGTTGAGCTGTTTAAAGCTTCATACGACAGTGCATATAGTTAGTGGCTAGGTGAAGACTGAAGATAGGAACTAGGTGAAAGATACTTACCTGGCGTATGGAGGATAAGTCAAGCGTTGACCTATCTTGTGGTCAAATTCAATTTATTTGATAAGAAATTTTTTTGTGTGGCTTCTATAAGACAGCCATACTCGAGTAATAAACGAATTAAGTGGCATCACATTGAACTCATTCGCTAACGTGCTCTTAGAAAGCTAGAATACCTGCAACGTACTTTGCGCTCGGCGTCTCATTTCACAAAGCTCCTCACTTACACACTTGTTTGTTTATTACTAGAGCACGACTCCATCCTATGGAAGACACACGAATCTCTGATAACAGATAGCTTTACTTTGAGCACAAGAAATATGTACGCTTCATTTATGGTCCATACGCAAGGTAAGTATCTTTCACCTAGTTCGGATCTTCATTCTTTAGATTGACACTTCCTCTTCCCATTGTCACACTGAATCTTTTTATGTTTCTTCATAATATATTCCTCGGAGACTTCTATTTAGCTACATCACACTCTGTATAGCTGCTTCCCATAAAGGCCATTATGTGCTGAATCCCTTTCATCGCCAATATGATGTGTTTCAACAGTTTCTAGGCGAGGAGCCGGTTAAGCTTTTCATTGCGCCATGGAACCATGATTTGGGAATGTTTGCCTAATGTGCTCCATCACAACCTTATTCTTCTAATTACTTCAGTGTCATGGTTCGGCTCCGCGGTTACTGCCTGTCCTATGTAGACGTATTCATTGCAGCTTCCATGCCTCGTTACCTATTGCAAAGCGCTGCTCTCTTCCGAGACAGTTGCAGATTACTTTATTTTTCTGCATATTACTTTTCAGACCTACCCTTCTGATATCCTTCTCCAATGCAGTAATCATCAGTTGCAATGCGTCCCGTGAGTTACTCATAAACGCAATATCATCAGCGAATCGCAGGTTACTAAGGTGCTCTCCATAACTCGTGTCCCTAACTCTTCCCAATCTAGGGCCCTGAAAGACTCCTTTCAGCCCGCGGTGAAGAGCATTGCGGAGATCGTGTCTGCCTGCCTTACATCCTTCGCTATTGGGATTCTGTCGCTTTCTTTATGGAGGAATATGGAGGCTAGGGATCCACTGCAGGTTTAATCCGGTATGTTTATATATGCTTCGTCGGCGCCCTGGTTCCGCAGTCCCCGCATGAGAGCTGATATCTCGAACGAACCAAATGCCTTCTCATAATCTACGAAGGCTATAAATAAGGTTAGTTTCATTCCTCTCATTCTCTATCACCTCATTGATAGAGATGAATATTTGTTTACCACTATCTCAAAAAAGGAAGGTATATAACAGCTGCATCTTACCGGTACTTACTTACGCAGCATAAACCTGGCGGCTTACACAAAGGATTGTACATAAATTGAGGGCGACACAGCGAGCAGTGGAAAGGAAAATGATAGGTGTAACCTTAATAGACAAGAAGAGAGCAGAGAGGGTCCGGGAACAAACGGGTGTTTAGGACACCATAGTTGAAATCAAGAAGATGAATTGGACATGGCAGGACGCGTTGCGCGTGCGCAAGCTAAGCGCTGGTCATTAAGAGTAACTAACTGGATTCCAAGAGATGACAAACGCGTGAGAGAGACAGAAAGTTAAATGGGCAGATGAGATTGAGACTCTTACGGGTATAACGCAAAGGAGTAAGCACAAGACCGGGTTAAATGGAGGAACATGGGAGAGGCCTGTGCCCTGCAGTGCACGTAGTTAGGATGATGATGATGATGATGAACCGATGAACCAGCATGCCCTCGCTTTGTCCTTTTCCTGTGTTCCTCTTCGCCGCCACAACACCTGCGCCGATTTGTCCGCCGTGGTGTGCAATTGCTCTGATGGGCGAGTCTGTTACGTGGCTAAGTATAAGGTACCATCACCTAACTATTCACGAGACTAACGTTACATAACTAGTCACGTGACTAAAATCACGCAACATCGCACAATATCACGTAACAGCTAGTCACATGACCAAAATGAATGTACCATCACCTAACTACTAGTGTGTAACTATTGGCTTAACATCACGTAACTAGTCACGTGACTAAAATCACGTAACAGATACTCACGCGACTTCTTCCCGGCAAAAACCACCTAACAATCAGTCACGTGGCTTAAATCATGGAACCCCGCGTAACAGATAGTCACGTGACATTTCCCCACCAAAAACCTGCTTGTTACGTTGCGGTTTTGTTTTTCGCACAACGTACAGGTTCTTTTACTTTTGAAATGTCTGAGGCGTCGCCTCAAGACACCTCCTGAAGGACGAGACCGCTTGAACACGACATTTAATATACACACGAATACCAGAACAAACAACACTGACAAAGACAGAGGAGTACACTACAGGAATACCTGTCTGTACGACTGAGGACACGTCATTAAGAACGCATAAGCTACATGCTTATTTCTTCACCACTCAGTCCCTAACCTACAGTTAATGGCGGGGAGAGGTGAAGGCACGGTGCTGATCTCACCAGGGTCAGTGTTGAAGATGCCACGGAGCAAAGTATGGAGTTGATGCAGTTGCCCTTGTCGTCGAAGCTGAGCCGCTCGATGACCTGCTGTATCGGCAGCCTCGTTGATGATGAGACGTTGATGTCGGCCCCCTGGCTCCGAGAAGGGGTTCCGGCCGGACAACCTCGTTCGAGCTCGAACCCGAAGCCCGGCTGCTCAAACCTGTCCACGGGCACATGCAGGAACGTTGGATCAGAAGCAGCACACGAGCGACCACCCGCCAAGAACAGCAGCAGGCAGCCATGATTACCCTCAGGTCACCGGTCGAGAGGAGTAAAAGTCTTGGCTCGGCTGCGAAACCCGACGGTCGAGACGCGTAGCCCGTCTGACGATGATGATGATGCGCCTGGGATGATTGGCACCTACCCACTCAGGGGGATCGGCCAAGAGTCGGGCGGATCACATAGTCTGAAATTTTTAAGTGCTAATAGACGTTACAGTATCAATTAGAATGAAGGTATTTTTTTAATGAATTCCAGTTTTTAGATTAGACCGTTACTCTCGACGCTTCCCTGCCACCGCTTCTTCCTCTTCGCTTTGGTTCCCTCTCTATCCGCGTGCTTTGGAACGATCGCCGTGTTTTTTTTTCTAATTGATGGATGGATGGTGGAACTTTATTAAATATAGTCCTGAGAGACGCGACTAGCGCGCAGTGGGCTTCTCCCACGTTGCTTCATTTATTTGTTCATTTGTTGTTTGACGCATGTGCCAGTTTGTTTTTCTTTACCTTCTCCCATTATTTCACAGCGCGCACTTTAAAATCGGCGCACTTCACCACACTCGTAACAGCCAGCCATGTGACTAAAACCACGCAACGTCTAGTCCGGTGACTAAAATCACGTAACTGGTCAGGTGACTAAAAAAGCACGACAGAGAGAGAACACAAGAGACTAATGCAGAGAAGAAAACAAAGAGAGACGAAGAACAGGGAAAAAAAACGCCAGGCCTACGCAGAAAGCACAGCACAGTCACAGCGAAAGATGAAAGAGCGGCATTTCTAGAGCCCGTTAAAAACTATCTTGTGGCTACCAATCACAGTGTAAGAATATTCAGGTGTTGACACTGCGCGCGCCTAAGCGGCCAGAAAATGTTCGGTCGTCGGTCCCAAGGTGGTCGGTCCGTTGAACGGTGCGCCATCTAGTGGCTTCAGGCGGAGTGCGCCGCGCTCGCCGTGCCCTCTCCTGTTGCTCTCTCGATTTCGCCCCTCGACGCCGCTTGGCGGATGCACATTATCCAACAAAATGGCACAAAAAATGCACGTTATCAGCAGCATGCGCGTTGCTATGGAGACGACTGCCCCGCTTTTCGTAGCACCCTCCAAGACGGCGGCGATGAAACTGCAATTCATCTGATAAGAACCCGAACATTATCTGGACGCGCGTGGATTGCGGTTTCCCATGCGTTGGGGGAAGAGTGTCATCACCTGAGTATATTCTTACACCGTGCTACCAATACAAGTACACTGGCATCGTACCCACTACGCCACAAATCAAAATTTTTGTAAAGCTTGGAAGCGCCCATCCCGACATTCGTCATTCTGCGGAGAAGCGAGGCACCATCTGTAAGGCGTCATGTGCACTTTTTACAGCGAAAGCTGTTATGAGATCATTTCACCGGCCGTTTTTGGCGCCGTAGTTGTCTGCCGCCGCCGCCGCCGCCGCTGCCGCCGTCGCTGCGTGCCACTAGCAACGTACAAAAAGCCTGCGTTCCTGGTCCTTCATTGCAGTCAGCGGCAAAGCCGGCCAGTGTCACTGAAACGTTTGCTTTATTCTTGGCAGACATCACAAGAAGGACACAGCGACAAGCCTGGGTGTTTATCGTGGTTTATGTCAACACTGACATCATAGACGCTCTTCGACGCATGCGGCCCCGGAATCCCTGGCCACGCCCGTTCATGGATCCGCATCACTGCAGCCTGGTCCGCTTGGTGTCAGTCGCTGCGTGCCACTAGCAACGTACAAAAAGCCTGCGTTCCTGGCCCTGCATTGCAGTCAGCGGCAAAGCCGGCAAGTGTCACTGAAACGTTTGCTTCATTCTTGGCAGGTGAGTCTTCAAACTTCACCTTGCACATAGTTATTTGGTTCTTGCCGCTGACTGCACTGCAATGCCTTCCTTGTGTTCATCATGTACCAAGCCCGTCGAAGGCAAATTCCTGGTGTGCTCGAGCTGTAAAGCAAGCTTTAACCTAGGGAAAAACTGTTCCGCGATAACAGACACTGCTTATATCAAAATGTCTACGGTTAAGCATGAAACGTGGGCGTGTCAGACGCGTAAGTCTGGTATGGGTACGGATGATAGCGAGGGCTCACTTGTTCTATAGTTTTATACTGTTAATACCAAATTGGACCAGCTGACTAGCACTGTTGAGATGCTTGTGTCGAAAGTTGAGGAACTGCTTTCTTTCAAGGAAACTTGTGAAAAGATGGCGGGCACGGTGACAGAAATTCAAGCGTCTATTGACTTCCTGTCGGAAAAATTGATTCCATGCTCTCTACTATGACTTGTAACCAAGCTGAAGTATCTCATCTAAAAGCTCAGGTGGAATCTTATTCCGTTACAGTTGCCCGTCAAGCTGAAGTTCTTGATAGAACGACGGTGCGAATAAATGAACTAGAACAATATGGCAGACGTTGTAACTTTGAAATTCATGGTCTCCCTTTTCAACCAGGAGAAAACCTGAAGCCCTTCATTAGTGACTTAGCTGGACGTTTGAACCTAAACTTTCAAGAAGCTGAAATATGCAAGGTACATCGTTTGCCAATCCACGATAAATCTAGCCCCAGCCCGCCCATTCTTGTGCAAGTACAGAACACTTCAGTAAAAGAAAAATGGCTGCGAGCTCGTAATGGTCTTCGTGATCTTGCCCAGTCCGATAAGTTTCCTCGTTTGTTCATTAACGAAAACCTGAAACGGATGAACCGAGAGCTCTTCCGATTGGCCCGCTCGAAAGGAAAAGAAAAAGGCTTCGTGTGGACGAGAGATGGAAAGGTGCTGGCAAGAAAAGTTGAAAGAGCACCACCATTCGGATCGAAAAACTGTCTGACTTGGATAAGCTTGCGTAGACATGGTGGATATGGAAAATATCACCTGCACCGACTTTACGAATGCAGCTAAATTCCTTTCCGATGCCTCATCTGACGGCTTTACAGTAGCACGTGTCAAAATTCGTAGTCTTCGGAAACATTGGAATCAGTTCTGTGCCATCACTTCATCATCTCGCCCAACTTTCGGTGCTTTCGTCCTTACAGAAATCAACATTCCATCCGAACATTTTTCACAGTTTGTTCTGCCGGGTTACCAGTCCTTTTCGTACACACGCCCAACAAGAAAAGGAGGAGGCATCGCAGTTTTTATAAGCAACATATGGGCAGCTTCAGAGTTATCGCTTTCCTTTTCAGAAGCCGAAGTGTTAGCACTGCGATTGAACACGCCCTCTTTTTCGGTGACTGTTATCGCTGTATCGGCCTCCCAATTTCAACGCGCGGCTTTTCTTAACCGAACTTGAGTCCACGCTATCATCCTTATCGCTAGAAGAGCATGTATGCATCATAGGCGACGTCAACATTGACCGTTTGCGTCCCATTGTATGTCTCGTTATATATTATCTAGACAGCCTTTCAAAATGGGGCTTAGAGAGCCGAATAAATCAAGGGACTCGTGAGGAATTTTTGGCTGGCAGGCTCGTCAGGTCGTGCATTGACCACGTTTTCGTGTGTGCGCAGAACCTGCTCACAAAAACTGCAATAGTACAAACGAAGCTAGTTGATCATTACTTTGTTTGCGGCTCAGTCAGCTGTCGACATACGACGACGATACCAACCAATACAAATAAACCAATATCGGTGCTAGATCAAAAGAAATTTGATAGACTGTTAGCTCATTATGACTGGAATTCTTTTTTGTCAATATTGGCTCCTGGTGATCTCTACTATAAAGTCGTAGAAGCGTTCATAAGTTTAAAAGGAAGTGCTACGCGAACGATACATATTAAACAACGTAACTTGGATAATAAATGGATGTCAACACATTTACTCGCGGCAATAAAAGAAAAGGACTTGCTTTGGACACAACGTAAGCCTTATCCTAACTGTTCAGACTTGCGGGTCAAATTTAGGCAAAGCAGAAATAATGTTAATGCTATGATTCGCTGGGCTAAACGAACTCATTTCCGAGATAAATTTAAGAATGCCAGTAACAGCAGTAAAAATACCTGGACGGTAATTAACACCTCTAGAGGCGTTAATACTCGCGTCCATATTCTGAATAACTTTTTTTCGAGTCAAGCCAACAGCGCACAGGAGATTGCTGACAAATTTAAGCTTTTTCTCCCGAACAATTAAAACCACAAATTCCCAGGTAGGCCCGTGCACTTTAGGTCAGAGTGTTAGAGAATCGGCTTATCTGCCTTCTATCTCACAAGAGGACTTACGATCCATCATTTTCAGTTTAAAGTGTAACAAATCTGGTGGTATCGATGGTATTTTTATTGCTGACTTCCGCCATACATTTGAATACACCCATGAAGTTTTGCTAGCACTACTTAATCGCATTATTTCTAGTGGAGAAATTCCCATAAATTTGAAAACTGCAATAGTTGTACCTTTGCACAAAAACGGTGCGCGTGATAAAATTGAAAACTATCGTCCGATATCAAGTCTTCCTTCTATATCGCAAATACTAGAAAAACAATTGTTCTTAACGATGACAAGCTTTCTCGACCGCCACAACATTTTAACGCCCTGCCAGTATGGTTTTCGGCAGGGGAAAAGCACTCAGATGCTATTGGACGACTTCTCCGATCAGTTGAACGCAGCGTTCGATAACAACAAGGTTGCTTGTGCGCTCCTTATTGACTGCAGCAAGGCTTTCGACAGTGTCCATCATACCTTGTTATTGGATAAACGTTTTCAATTAGCATTTAGGGGTGCTTTCTGGTCTTTGTTGGCAAATTTCCTCCAAGACAGGCGTCAACTAGTATCCGTTGGGCAATCTCGTAGCGCGTTCCATGCCATCAATACCGGCGTTCCACAAGGAGCGATTCTTAGTCCGTTGCTGTTCAATGTATTTGTAAATGATTTTCACAGCGCGATACCGTTTTCTCTATATCAATACGCCGACGACACGGTGATCTTGACGTCTGCTAACAACTTCTATGAGACGATTACTCTTCTGCAGTCAGCTGCCACTAAAGCCATGGATTGGTTTCGTGACAACCTTATTAATATAAATGTGTCTAAAACTAATTTAATCTGCTTCCATGATCCGTTGAAGAAAGTAACCCTTAACTATTCTTTCATTTTGCATTGTTCGAATTGTTGGTCCTGCTCTTGTAGGCCATTACAGTATTCATCTGTTGTGAAGTACCTTGGCTTATACATTGATAGCGACCTTTCCTGGAATAGTCATCTTGCCTACGTTTGTAAAAGACTTCGCGCTGTGTCTTGTCTACTATATAATTTAAGATACTGCATGCCGTTTTCAGTACGTAAAATGATAACACAGGCTTTAGGCTATAGTATACTGCGTTATAGAATAACCATTTACGGGCACTGTGCTGTCCGATGGCACAATATATTAAACATAATATTACGTTCGATCTTAAAAAATATTTCTTATGACCTGAACATGAACACGGAGAGAGACATCTTCAACGTACTGTTAATGCCGCACTTCAATCACCTCTTAATTCAAACGGTTGTCTTAAAACACTTCTGCTCCCAAGAATTCCTGGTTCCATATGTCACTTCTCGTTCTTTAAGGCCCAAAGTCCGTTACTGGAGACCGCGGTGTTCAACAATGTATGGAACTAGAATACGAGCCCATCATGTTCCATCTTATTTCAATGTGCTACCCCCCAGCATTTTTCGCATAACAACAAAATACATATTAAAGGAACTGCTACGGCATATTTGTCGATCATTGTAATTGCTGTCATGTCTGGTGTTATTTCATATGCACTCATTTGCAAGCATGCTACTGAACAATCACCTAGTGTGGTACTTTGCTTATGGAAGTTTCACTGTATTTCTGTTTTTTGTTCACTATCAATTTCTGTAATTGTTATATATTGCTAATATCTATCGCTTGTATGACCTGTTGCTTCTAATGTGCACGTTGTTTTTTGTACTATCATCGCTCTTATGCCATGTACTACAACCTTGTAACACGTTCGGTGTTTCGCTGTCTGCCGGGCTCTGCCACTCAAGCCACCAATTGGCTTTGGCAGGCCTAGCCACATGTACTGCTTTATTTGAAGAAATAAAAGGCATTATTATTATTATTATTATTTATTATTTGTTATGAGTGTTCTATATGAAGAGGGTTCAGCGAATCAGAGCTGCAAAGTTATGCATATATATTTTTAGCAGGTATGTGAATTACTACATGTAGAAAGCGTTAAAAACATAGCACGAAGCATTTATGTACTTCGAGTGCTCCGAACTTTCGCAGAACATGTGACTCTTCTGGCTATATTGTGAATGCGCTATTACCTTTCCAAGAATGTACACGGGTAGCAGTTACCTCCTTGCATTTTACAGCGAAAGCTGTTATGAGATCATTTCACCGGCCGTTTTTGGCGCCGTAGTTGTCGGCCGCCGCCGGTGTCCGTAACCAGTATCGCTCGAAATAAGAAAAAAAAAACGACATAAGAAAAAATTCCCAGGATAGAACGAGGTTGGAACCTGGGCCCTCTGCGTGGGAGCCCAGTATTCAACCCCTGAGCCATGCCGGTGCTTGAAACTGCTTCGCAAAAAGGTCCTTTACAGGCTTCATGTCGGGAAGGAACCACATTAGCATATGCAATATAGCGTGGTATAAGAGTAAAATAAGCACCAAGCGTCGCACAACGCGAATTCTGTAACCAGGCGTCACACAATGCGAATTGCGCAACGAGTAGGTTGTTGAATGCTTCCAACCCATTACAAATGACTCTGCCATAATTCTTCATCGTCATCAGGCACATCATCAACAAAGTGCGCATAATGCCTTGCATGCGTATAGCAGGTACCAGCGCTCTCCGTAGAATGACGAAAAATGGCACAGTGCCTGCTGCCCTACTTCTAAAAAATTACAATGATTTATAGCGTAGTGGGTTCCTCGCAAGTGCACTTGTATTTTTTGCCAAGGAAGCCCATAGGCGCATGATCCACTTCCTCGGGGTCTCAGTAAAATTATACTGATTTATAGCGTAGTGGGTTCCTCGTAAGTGCACTTGTATTGGTTGCAAGGAAGCCCATAAGCGCATGATCCATTTCCTTGGGGTCTCAGTGAAGTTCTTCGCCCCCCCCCCCGTCTCTCTCCCACGTCAACCTTTGTTATACAGCATGACGGGAGAGGGAAATAACGACCGGGCCTCACCCAATACAAATTACATAACTGATGGGCCGTTTAAAGATTCCAACCCATTACAAAGGGCTGAGCCTTAATTCTTCATCGTCATCAGTCGTCGCGTCAACAAAGTGCACATAATGCCTTACAGACGTGTAACTGGTGCCGCGCTTCTCCGCAGAATGACGAATAATGTCTTAGTAGGTGCTTCCCAACTTCACAAAATTGTGATTTATTGCGTAGTGGGTACCTTTCTAGTGTACTTGTATTGTAGCCCCAAGAGAGCTTAACGGGCTCTAGAAACGCCGCTCTTCCAGCTTTCGCTGTGACTGTGCTGCGGTTTCAGCGCAGGCCTGGCGTTTTTTTAAAGCGACGGGCGATGACTATGAAGAATTATGACTGAACTCTTTGCTATGGGTCGGAAGCTTTAACAGACGTCTTTAACAGTTGGCGTATTTGAGCTTTCATAGCGTAAAATTTGTAGTTTTTTTTATATAATCGATAGTGTCCCCGCCTAACCACTACGTCCGCTGTATCTTTTCAAGACACGTTCATTGTCGCTTGATTTTTATTCTGCGAAGAATACATACAGACACTAAAATAAGCACTACCACCAACCCGGTAGAATTTTGAATTACATTTCATTCTAAGCATCTCAAGTAGAATTGCATTGAGAGGAACTCGAGAAACTTTGGACCCACGTCTGGCTTAACATATTTTCGTCGTGAGACGTAGTATCTGTTGTGTTTAATTTTTGTATAATGTTGGTTATGGCTGGTGCTGTGTGTACGTTTACTTTTTCGGCAATGAAAGTTCAGTTATTCTTGAGAATTCATGAAGCCAGAACTCTACGCCCGCCTGAACAGCGCTCCTGTTTTGTATTTCAAACGTTTCTGCAATAGAGCACACCACGGTACTGCATTTTTCACTTTGTTTGAATAAGAAACAAGCAAGAAGGATGTTTTTGTATATCTAGTCAGTAGGTAAACGATGTAACTAGTATTGTTATATTTGTTTGCATCCTTCGTTTGACTGCATCTAAGTTGGCAGCTTTGTCTATTGTGCAAAATTTTTGTTTCTCGATGTTTCGCATAGCAAGATTTGAGGTAAACATGAGCCGAAAGCTCTAGTCACTGGAATAAAACCGCGTGCATCGGCTTCGCTCACTTCCCTTTGTTTTATTTGGATATTTTGGGCACGTGCATTTGGCAATGTTCGCTGGCAACTCTTTGTTATCCTCAGCTAGGAGCGTCAGCTGCATAAGGCATACGGCAGTGCGCACGGAAAATTTTAACAGCAAGTCAACGGTGCGTTTCTCAAGAAAGATGAAAGAAAACAGATGTCCCGAGGAAAATTGGCGCGTTGTACTGACAGCCAATTCATCTCAGTGATGTGGCCTGTGCAAAAAAAGCAATAAATGATGCTGCCAATGACGGATTGCGCGAGGGTGCGCCTGGACGGGGTGATGCTCGATTACTGATGCATCGAAGAGATGAAATTTGCGCAAACATTTCCATAAACATTTTCCGTATTCTGGCGCGAAGGTAGTTGAAGATATAAAAAGATTATAAATTTCTAGGGCACAATGTCACGATTCAGAAATAGCAGATGTCAAAAACAGAAGAAACCACTTTACTAGGCAAGACGCCGAAGAAAAGGCCAGGCGTGAACCTAGTCTTCCTTTCCCGCCGCTCGTGCTCTTTGTTGTCGCCTTCACGCTGCATACTGGTATACAGGAGATCATGAGCTAGAATCTTATTGGTGCCTTCAAACGTGTCCACAAACTTCCACCGAAACTCGTCCCAAAATGGCCACACGCGATTTGTGAACCATGTTCGGGCTCACTCTTGAAAAAGGAAGTACACGTGGCCTAACTTCTGCCCGGCGTTGTACCCAATAACGTTGGATACGCGCTCGAACTCCTCGAGCCAGACGTCTGCGTCCACATATGTGTTGCCGTGGAAGTTCACAGGAATTTTAGGAGTCAAAAGAGCCACCTGTGTCGGGCTTGGGTTTGTGATGTCTTGGGCACTGCTTCCTGACACTTTCATGCTTTCTGGGAAAGCACCGAACTCTGCGCTCAGGCTTAACAATCGGTGAACGGGTGCATCAACGCGCGAAAGTTTTTGCAGGACTAGATGCGGGGCTGTTGAGAGGCGTCCCGAAAATGTACCCAGAACCTCCAGCAGTGTCATGATGCAGAAACAGCACATGTCAAAAAAGGCGTGACCACTTTAATAGGCGAGACGCTGAACGGAAGATCAGGCGTGCACCTCTTATCCCATTCCCACCGCGCATTCCCTTCGTTGTCTCCGCGCAGCATACTAGACATGACATGCCATGACAAGAGCTTTATTGGAGTTCTGAGGAACTCGAACATTTTTCTTAAAGGGGCCCTGCAACACCTTTCTTTGTTATATTGGAATAGTCCCATTATTGACGTATGACTCTTCACGAGCCATATGCCGCAAAAATTTTTCGAATCCGTCAAGTCTAAGTGGTGTTACCAAATTATAGAGATCACGTTCCGCAGCTTTCTCTCTCAACTCAACGCAGCGAGCTCGCGGAAAGCTGCGCGCGGCGTGAGGGGAGGGAGGGAGGGAGGGAGGGCGGAGGTGCGAGGAGGCGACGTCAGCGCCGGCGGCATTTTTTTCATTTTTTTCTCTCTGGCGTCTCCGCGCAACCACGTGGTCTGTGCCGCCACTTCCGGTCGGCTTGCGTCGTTCTCGTCGAGCGGAGTCGATCGCGCTGTGTATCGCGCGTGCTTGAAAACTGCGCGTCGGTTTGGTAATGTTGGGTGTGCACCTCGAACGCCGTAATGTTTTCATCGCTCTGCCAACCATGGAAGCAAACGTGCGCGCTCGTTTGGAACGAATGACAGCTGAGATCGGTTTCGGCCCATACTCCGATACACCGCCTCGTAAGACGGCACTGGCAGACGACCCCGAAGCGCCGCCATTACGGGACGCCAGCATTGTTATCGGAGACACGCTGTGCCCGTGCCTCGGTCGGTCGTGAGAACGTGCCGACGATGCAGTTCTCAGCTGACGAGGCAACACTCCAACGGCTGCCACTCTCAACGGCAACCGGCGATGGTCAAAAGCACAGAAATATTCACGTTTTCGGCACTGCGCATGGCGAAGAAAACGGAACCACGCAACCACGAGCAGACGAGCTGTCGGTGAGACCGGAAGTGCTAATATTAACGTCTGTTCGGTGTTTTTAACGCGATAACATAATATAAACATACATATTATCTACTTATTGAACTCCAAATTAACAACGAAAGTAATAATGAGGGTGTTATCGTGATTATAACATCAGCCAATGGTGGAACTGCCGACAATCGCGTCATATTTTGCGGACTAATACATCATTTGACGAGAGAAGAGGGAGCGATTTTCAGCTGAATTTGAGAATTTATTGTAAATTCCAGGCCGTGCGCATCGCTATAATATTTGGCTCGCGTGTTCTCGGGATCCTCGACTACCGATCGGCAGCGCTTTTTGAGCATGCTCGAAAAGTGTTGCAGGGCCCCTTTAAAGCCAAGAGGTGTGTGCCTGCGAGTGTCAGTAAATTTACTGATTGGTCACATCAAAGATTTCGCAAGTGACGAAAAATTGGCATGGACATTTTTTCGTCTGATTGTAAGCATACTGCGCCGCAAAAGAAGAACGAAGGAGTATTCACGGTTTCTTCTTATGCTGAGTGCTAAGAAGCGATGACACAGTGTAACATGGCTGTTCACAGCTCATAGTTACTAAAGTCAGACACTTGAAGAACATTGTCATCATAATAAAGCTGCAATAAGAGGGCGGTCTGTACATGAGGCCAGGGGCGTAGCCAGAAATTTTTTTCGGGGGGGGGGGGGTTCAACCATACTTTATGTATGTTCGTGCGTGCGTTTGTATGTGTGCGTGCCTATATACGCAAGCAAAATTGAAAAATTTGGGGGGGGGGGGGGTGTTTGAACCCCCCGACCCCCCCCCCCCCCCCCCCTTGGCTACGCCCCTGCATGAGACGCTTTTGCAGACGCGCAAAAATACCAGTGCTTAGCATGCATAACCATGTGAGCGTCCTTTTGTTCCTGCGTTTCCTCTGCTACACCTGGCAGCGCCGATAGCGATGAAGAGTGCTGTGGGAATGAGCCGAATGCAGAAAGGACGTGAAAAAAAGTGACACTTGTGCTATACCGCTGCTGACTTGCCGTAATAGTACACCATAAGATGCGCAGGCAGGTCTTCTCCAAGTGATGGAATTACCTTCCCCTGATAACTCGGGTTCCCTTTGCGCTACGGTTGTGGTCATCAATACCAGGCACCTTTTATCGTTTAGTTCACTAGTGAAATTGACTAAAGCATGGTGGCAGGCTAGTTACTTTTGATTTGTAACAGCGTATAGAATGCACAGTGATACTTAGCACGTGCATACGAAATTAAAATACTCTACCCCTTATCGTGCAGCACAATCGTAGTTTGACTGACGCAATCATGTCCCCTTTTCATGATATAGTGTCATTCCACTATCTCACGAGTCACTTGATTCTTATGCCTAAAAATCATTTCCGTTTCATGAAATACGGGATAACATCCACAGTTTTTACAATGAACAGCTGGATGAGTATTTTTTCATGCTTTTGTTGTGTTCTCTAAGCTGATCATCAGGCAACTTTCGGCTTAACCGACGTACCACCTTACCACAACAAAAACTAATCATATAAACCACCCCCGTTATGCATTCGACAAACGTGCTGGCTTGTTTCTCATAGCAAACTCTTGCCTCTGTCGGCTTATTGTCGCGCCGGCACAAACTTGCCAGTTGCAATAAGTTACATTAGATTCTCCTCTTGAAGACTTAAATGTCATAGATGTCTTCGAGTTCCATGAGTCTGATTGTGTGTTGTCGACTTTCAACAGCACTAGTACAAGAACGGCTGCAAAATACAGTGACAAGTGGTAGAGTGAAATCTTATTGTCGGAATTTTTACTGTCAGCGTAAAAAAACAGTGCAGATCCTAGGACGAACGTCGTAAAAGAAGCCCTGGAACAACATAAGGAGAAGCCACTGCGCGAAAAGTAATAAAAGCTAAGATCTTGATTATTGTTGGACACAGTAATAGCACTGGATGGAAGGTCCTACGCGTTTCGCAAAGCAGATACGCTTCTCAGATCAGTTCCGGCGGAGAAATATGCTGAAAAGCTCATTATCAAAAACAGAAGGAACGAAGATACGTATACGATTCTGTGTATAGCATGATCCCAATTTAGCTGCGTGTCGAAACTCTTGCAGCCTGCCATAAGCGTGAAAAGACAGTGACCAGTAGTAAACTGCATGAAAGCTTGTTCGGTAAAGAAAGCGCACGACCACACACGAGGATTGAAGAGAACGCGAGACCGCACGCAATATAAATCTGTGGATGCGGCATCCTCCTTTTTACACAAGCCTGCCACGGGTTGTTGCTTTTGCTATTGGCCCCTTGGGCACCGTAACCCGAGGCTCGATAAACACTCAAACCACGAACTTCGCCCAAAATCGCTCTTTCCATTCAAAAAACGTATGGTTGAGTGTGTGCGTATGGTCCGCAAGGTGGACTGAGAATCTTGCGTTTATTTTTATTCTGTTTCGTTGTAAGTGAATTACAGCTGCCGTGATGCTCCTTTTTACGATCAAAGCAGTTGCTCGTAAACAGGAGCAAACGCGCACAAAGAACTTGGTAAGGACCTTGAAAAGTTCTAAGTGCCAGCACTTTAGGGCCCCGCGCCAGCGTATGCTGTCGTATGATGTCATCGTATGCTGATGTTGTTTAATGGCGCAAGGCTGTAATCGCCCGCTGTGGTTATCGTTGCCATGCTGTAATCGCACGTTGTCCTCGTCATGGCAAAGCCGCAGGCAAACCCACGCGGAGGCAAACCCACGCAGGGGAACCCACGCGGAGCACAGTCATCTATAGCATAGCCATGGCTATAACATACATGGCTATAACATACATGGTATAGCATACATGGCTATAATAATAATATATGGGGACGTTAAACCCCATATATTATTATTATAGCCATGTATAACAAGGGGGTGGAAAGGGGAACTGAGGGTGAGGAGTGATATAGAGGCGAGGAGAGTGGAAAGAAGGAAGGGAGAGGGTAATTATTAGGATAGCCATCTACGGTGTCACGCAGGCAAAGCAATGTACACCAAGCCATGCATAGAGAGGGGTTATAAAAGGGGAGAAATGGTGTGGAGGAGGGAAGGGAGGAGGAGAGAGGGTGAAGCATACTATAGCCATTTATGTTGCCAAGCAGGTAAAACTATGTATACGCAGCGACCTATAGCATAGGCATGTGTAGCAAGGGAGCGGTAAAGAGAATTGAAGGTGAGAAATGATGTGAGGGGGAGCAAGATGGAAAAAAGGATGGGAAAAGGCAAAGCATGGCATAGCGAAGGTAGTATAGCGTAGCCATGTGTAGTATTGTATTGCGAGGGGTGGGAAATGGTATGAAGAAGAGAAGAAGGGAAACGACGAGGGTGAGGGTAAAGCAAAGCATAGCCGCGTATATTACTGTGTAGTAAAGGTGCGTGAAAAGGAAGTGAAAGTGAGGAGGAGGGGAAGAAGGAGGGGGGGATAAATCATACCATAGCCATCTATGGTGTTACGCAGGCAAAACTATGGTCCATAGCCATCTATAGCATAGCCCTGTGTAGCAAGGTGGCGGGAAAGGGAAGTAAGGGTGAGCAGTAATGATGTGAAGGCGAGGAGAAGGAATAGGATGAGGGAGAGGGTAAATGGTAGCATGTAGCTGTATATAGTACTGTATAACAAGGGGATGCAAAAGGCAAGTGAGGGTGAGGAAGAGGGAAATTAGGAGGGGCGGGTAAACTATATCACAACCGTGTATAGTATACTGTAGCACGCGGGAAAAATATGGAACTGATCGTGAGGAGGAGAGATGTGAGGGTGAGAAAGGAAAGGAGGAAAGGTAGAGTATGCATAGCCATGTGCACTACAGTATAGCAAGAGGGTGGGAAGGTGAAGTGATGAAGAGTAGAATAATAATAATAATAATAATAATAATAATAATAATAATAATAATAATAATAATAATAATAATAATATAGTAATATGTGGGGTTTAGCGTCCCAAAACCACGATATGATTATTACAGACGCCGTAGTGAAGGGCTTCGGAAATTCCTGCCACCTGGGGTTCTTTAGCGTGCACCTAAATCTAAGAAAAAACAGCGCCAGAAAAAGATACGAAAATCAGGGAACACAAACATGCCTCTCACCAACAGCCAAACCTTACTGCTTTTAAACGTAATGTATACTATACAGCTCAGTTAGTAGAAACACATAGGGAGAAGCAATAACATTGTAAACGGCGCCATTCCGCACGTTATATAAAGAGGTGATTTCATTTGATAGGAACGATAGTGAAGACCAGCTGACACAAAAAAGTCACAGTTCCGCCTCAAGGGCGAATCAATTAATGCGATAGCAACAAATTGGGAAGAGAGAGATAACTTATAAAACGAGGGAGAGGTCGCCCTCACCTAGTTCACTATAGCCTACTACTCTGCGCAGAGGAAAAAAAACGGAAAGAAAGAGTGATAGAAAGTGATGATGGGGAGAAAAAGAGTTAATGCGCATATATAATAACCACCTTACACAGTGGTTTCGCAAGAGCCTTGTGTCCAGTACTGTGCTGTTAAGAAAATTTACAAATGCCATGTAAAGTTGTTGACAGTCTTACCGCACATTACTAACAAAATGCCACTTTCTCTTAGTGTTGGCGCTCCAATTCGTGCCAGCGTTGAAGCCAGCGCTTTTCGTTGCGACACGTAGAGTTGGCAAACCTAAAATGGAGGCGCTGTTCCTTAACACACTTGGCAGCATTGACATTTCCGGCTTAAGCCAAAGTTTTTATTGAAGGCATATACCGCACTTTCGTGCGGTATACGGCTTCAATGGAAACTTTGCAATGACAGTTTCTAATCTCAATTGCTGACAACCCTTTTGTGTAGTGAGGCGACACTACAGCACATTTTCTGCGACCGTCCTCGCTACAATGTGCAGAGACATTTCCTCGCCGTCGCTCTAGCTCGCATATACCACAGTCCGATGAGAGCAGAATCAATGTTGGGATGTTGGCCCTGAGAGGTCATCGCGGAAGAAGGCCACAAAGGCTGTGCTCAAATTCCTCCAGACATCAGAGTTGCACCGGCGGTTAGAGACCAATGGCGATATCATGATTGTGAAGTGATTGACAGTGTGCGTGCGTGCCCCCTTCCCCGCTTTCTCTTTCTCTCTATCTCTAGCTTTCAAGATCTCCAATGCCTTTCCCCAGTGTATGGTAGCATACCAGTTTTTCTAGACTGGTTATCACACTGCCTTTCCTTTCTCTCCAGTTTCTTCCATTTGTTGCGATGACAGCACAACACGTTTAAAGCTATGAGCTGTCTGTTGAACCGACTCTAGAGGTAAGCACGCGAGCACAAGTGAACACACCCTGTAGTTGTACGGGGCACCACTACGGCTCTTTTATGGCGGATTCCACTGGTCGAGCCGGAGCAAGCTTTCTTGCTCCGCGTTTGAAAATCTGCGTTCCACTGGTCGATTTGGAGCAAGTTCGCGTTTTCCACTGGGAGATTCGGGGCAACCCACTCCGCGACAGAGCGTTCCGAGTTGCTCTGTCTTGTAGAGGTGGATTTCGCCGGAACTCCGGCAACGCGGTGACGTCATTTCCTGTACAGTCGGGCAACTCGATTGTCTTCAGAGTGTTTAGGGCGGGGTCTGATCACCCTGTGCACTTGTTTACATTCCTAAAATGGCGTTGTTTGACTCTGCTAGGCGAGCTTCTGGTTTGCTTCTTGCTCTGAGCGATAGCGAGAGCACGAGTTCGGACAGTAGAAGCAGCAGCGATGACGACGAACCGTACGTGCTCTACGAAATGATATTTAAAGAAATGTTACCTGATTCTTTGTGCGCACGCCCGAAGATTATCGGCTACATCGAAGAAGAAATGTCCATGCGCTCGTCCATATTTGTCAGCGCAACACAAGAAAAAGGCACGAATTCTTTACGCCACTGCGGGGTCGAAATGCGCGCTTCGCAGCGGCGACCCATGGTAACGCACAGAGCGGAAGCAGAAATAGTTCCCGGATACAATTTACGTGACGTATGCATAAACAACATCCGGAGCGACCTCACGCGGAGCATTCACTTGTTCCACTGGCCGATTTGGCTTGGTACAATCCGAGTGCTCTCTCCAGGATTTCGGCGACCGCTCCGGATCTTCCAGTGGAATTCGCCATTAGTCATGCGCCGTGACGAAAGACGGGTGGGGCGACGGCCTTTAAAGCTCGCCATCTCGCGGGTTATAGTGAAAAAGCCTCTGTCATGCTGAACCACCTAAAAGTTCAGCGTGCAACCAACGATAAGAGGAGTATATAAAGAGCTCGCCACTGTTAGGCTGAAGGGTGTATGTGTTTGTGGCCAAGTGGTCTAACGCGTCGCCCCGCGGAGCGCCGCGGAGCGCCACCGAGTGTGTCCATACACTTGTATAATTGCAATCGCAGCAATATCGCGAATACCTTTGCAGGGAAAAGGCTTGAATTCGCGCTCGTGTTGTTCTACGTGTTTGCTGAATGTGCGCTATCAGTAGGAAAAGCTATGCAGTTGCAATTCTTCCAAAGTTCGGGAAGCTGTCTGGCACCTGAAAGCGAGCACGCACCTTCGCAGGGTCTCTGCCATTTCGGCTCGTTTGGCCAATGCTGCATGGATCATGTGGCTCGTGTGGTATACATGAGAAGCGTAGTTCTAGTGTATCGTGTAAATAACGCTATACAACTGACCATCGACGCCACTGAACTGTTGAGAATAGCAGTTACGGTACTGTTCTGTAAACATTAAATTCAGTAATATACTAATGTATCAGTTTTAACGTTCCAAAAACACAATATAATTATGAGGGACGCCGTAGTGAAGGCCTCCGGAAGTTTCGACCACCTGGGGTTCTTTAACGTGCACCCAAATGAAGCATTTTCACCTCCATCTAAAATGCGAACGGTGCGGCCGGGATTGGATGCCACTATCTTAGCGTCAGCATTTCAGCAACATCATACCAGACCACCGTGTAGGGCCAGCGTTAAACCCAGTGCTTACAGTTTACCCTAGATATATTGTGGGTACGGGCCAAAAATACACGAAACGTACGAGGAGTAAAGAACGCATACAAGCACTGACTTTCAACAACATGTTTATTCCTAAAGGCAACCCATTATAGACATCTGTAGAAATTCACAGGGTGTGCGCAACAGTGAGATGTTACAAGTGTCTTGCTTTCCACGTCCATACCTTTGAAACAGCTACATCTAAGACCCATTCTCTCACAACAAATATTTTACAGCGAAACTGTATACCACTCGTTGGTCTGAAAATTTAGTGGCTTCAGCGCAAAACTCCTATAGGGCGTATGTGGCACAGAAATTGGGCAAATCTCACTGCCCACACAAATGCTTACGTGCTCCGCTGCTAGCAGACGCGCGTCCACCTTGCGTTTTCACGTCAGACGCTGAGGAAGGCCATTCAGATAGGCGGACAGACCAGCCGAAGAACGCAGCGTAGCGAATGAAAGAGCGAAAGGAGCAAGCGCTTGTAACACCGCTAGCGCTCACTGTAGACTCGTGAAAAACTGCAACACCACGATTAAATTTCGACCTATGGGTCGTTTAGGGGCCCTTTAACAGTTGCATGTCAAGGGCATATCATTCTTTGCTATCAGGCATACCGCATAGAGCTCAGTATTCTCTTCAATAGCAGTTGAAGGCGAACGGCACATCTTTTTTTTTTGCAATCAGGCATACCTCATAGAGCTGAGTATTCGTTTCAATAAAGAAAACCACAAAACAAGCATCAAAACCAGACGGTGGACGATAAGGCGCCTGTGCACAATTGGAACACCCTCCCACGCGCTCTCTGCAAATATTAGACCAGCTGCTTTGCACTTCACAATAGGTCTTCGAATGACGTCAAACGGCCCTTCTTTCTCCCCGCGTGTGTTTCCCGCTTTCATATATGAAAGGGACACCCGTTCAGTAGCTGCTTCAGTACATTCTAGAACTGCCATGGGTATACCACAGAAATCAATGACACGAGAAGAACAGCTTGAATACAATGCTCGGAAGAAACAAATTTATCTGGCTGAAAATGGTCGCGGAACCAATCACGGTCTACCACAGCGGCCACAAAGCGAGTATCACTACAATTACTCTAAAGTAATATTAAAACATACCCGCCCCCTCCATCAGCATGCGGTATTTGATACAGCTTCGCTGGACATTCACGTCCACAGGAGGCAATGGCAGCCAATTTGTTCTCTTTGACAGGCATTGTCTCAGACGTTTTGCTTGCGCACACGTGTGATTACTTGTCGATGTGGGCCACCTCAACATCCCACGCAGCCTGTCGTTCTTTATAAAAAAAGGACGGGAGTATCACCAAACATCGAAGTGCATCCGCACTAATGGCAAGCAGCGGTAGCTGTAGACCTGCTAGTTCTTTCACGGAATTATGATTCTTTCTAAGTCATCTCTCTAGACAGCCCTGTCTATCCTACAGATTCCCAACTACACGACAATAGTGTCAAGTATACAACACAGGAGAAAGAAGAGATATAACTTGGCTGCCCTCCCCCCCCCCCGTTTTTTTTGATGTCACATGATGTTTTATCGAAAATAAATAGTCAAGGCTTTCAGCAAGTGCCAATCCCCCTACGAAAAAAAGTCCTGGCTACGGGCATGACTTGAAACGTGTCTGACATTGAACTTATCTCACAACACACCATGCCTGTTCTTCCCACGGCTGATCCACATGCGCACATAATGTGCCTAACTTATTACGCGCGGAAATTAGTACGTGGGCATCATAGACATTTACTCAAGTTTTCAGTCGAGGGGAGCGGCCTTCAGTAGGATTTGCAAGACAATGTGGCACTGAGAAAGCCGTAGACACCATAGTCACCCGTCGTATTACAAATCATTCCTGCCGACAGAAAACAGCGAGGGCAATGGTTGACCTCATATACGCTTCTATAGTTTGAACACAACGTAAGCGCACGTTAGGTAAAAGTGCTTGCTCCGAGTGATCGGCGAAGAAAGAGGCCAAGCAGAGAAGAGAATGGGAAGTAGCAGCCTGCGACGACGGAGAACAGTGGAGCAGAGGCTGGGTGATCATCGCAGAGAATGAGAAAGGAAAAGGGTTCTCACGACATCGTGCCAGTGTGCATGCCGCGTATGCATGAGGAAAGACGATAAAGGAATGAGGCAGAATGGGCGCGATTGTACTTGTTGTACAGGGGCGCACAACTTGAGTCCGGAGGGTCAATGGTAACCATTGCTTCTTCGGACTTCGGACTGCTTCATGTTCTATTTTATTTGGAGACACAACGATCCTGTTTCTTGTATCCTGTTTCTTGTAGCTAACGATTGTGGAACTACGCAAGCACGTTCAGGAGCTCTCTGGTACTCGTTTTGCCCGGGTACCGTTACCTTCACTGCCGTCAAATCGTGCGCGCCCGTATAAATTGTAGGTTGTGGCCGTGGTATAAGCTCTAATTCCTTTAGGAGACAGGTGAAGATTCGTTGCTATTCATCATACGTGCACGGCGGAACTCAGTATCTGAAGGTTTCTCGAAGACCACGAGAAAACAGCAGAAGTGATTCGCAAGAAGCCGCAACTGTCGGTTGTCGACGCAGCTGAAGCGAAAGGCACTCACAGCGAACCTGTTTTCAAGCACTGAGCTGCACGCTATCGCAGTAACATAAACGCAGCAATGGCAAATAGGGTGCATCTCGACTTGGTGCGCGTCTGCGGTCTGCGAAAGATGATCAAGTAGGTTAGAAATTCTTTTTTTTAACGGCAATGAAAACAGCACTGCACTCCGATGTTATGTGATGGATTGTATCGAACGGAGATGGCTCTAGCTGCTTGATACGAATGGTAGATTAGCCGAATGCAATATCGAAGATAACGCAGCTCCATGCAAACAGTATCAGATGTTTCGCAAAGAGCTCTTTCTGTGAGAGGTCCCAACATCCAATTTCACAGCCCTGTTGGTTTGATGTAGGATGGGAGTAAAACGAAAAATAGCTCCCGTTGCGAACAACTTCACAAAAGCACTTCATGCAATTTGCTGCCTTGGTTACACGCGTAGTGCATCGGAGGACGTTACGAAGTGAATATACGAAGTGAATAAAAGATTTTATCTGATTTTATAAGGGCGCCGTTATAGGAAAATATAAAAGCAATTCAGGATTGTTAAATAACCTAATATTTACAGACACCGGCAGCAACGAATGATTGTGTTCGCATGCACCCACCGCTAGTGACCACGCTTTTACCAGGCTGTAGATAGATCCGACGAGTGGCAATCAATATAAACCAAATATGATCCAGTGTACTTCTAAAGGAACCGTTTGACTGGCTGTTGATATATCGCCTGCGGGTGCAATGAACTTATGCGATAGAACCCTGAAACGATGAGCAGTGGTCAGAATGATTTTCCAAATCCGAGACCCAATCTGTACATGGCGAGCCATGGCTGCGTTTGTTAAGTAGTCGCCCCTAGTCGACACTTATAAACAGAAATGAGATACGGAACAATCTTGCGGGTACTTCGACTTTTTTGTGTCACTTTTATTTGTGGTAATAATATATGTTGTTCGTAGAAAATTTTCATACATTGTTATGAGCTTTCTTTATGCACATCATGATACATATGTTTTCGAGCAGTCATTAGTTATTCTGTCTCCTGTCAGCTAGTTCCTTCTTATCCTGCAATTTTTAAAAATAAATCGCACCATATATTTAACTTGCCTTGAGCAATTTTTCTTTCCTACGATATATTTCCTTTGCCTGGAGAACACCATTAGTTATCTGCCCTGTGTGGCACGGCGAAAGCCTTAAATGTCTCATGAGTGAATTGCGGCGTCCGGCGTTGCCAGCACGAATGGTACCAAAATTAACCTGTGGCACCTACCTTCATAATTCTGGTGAGAATTAAAGTTATTTAACGCCTAATAAAACGCAACTTAAAGCTAAATAGATCAAAGATATTTCAAGTGGTTAGACGAGATCAATAACTGCATAGTGTGAATCAATCGGCAATTAGGATAACTAAAAAAGGCTATTGAATGAAAATCAAATTTGACCTAACTTATTTAATTTCAACTGGATTGCGAGGACGCCCATGCAGTAAAAGCTGCAACTCGATGTGAACTTGGACACCTCACACACAGGACAGCTTCATTAAGTCTGAATCGAAGTTTACTTGAAAGGCGTATTAACTATGACTTTACGGTATACATAATATCAGACTGGTTTAAAGAGAATTAAAGGGGAATCAACATTGATGCGATCGTGAAAGCACGCCTGAGCTCGCCATAGCGCTCTCCTCTGAATGGCATGGCCATCTCTTTATCCCACTTACTAATGTTCCTTTGTAATATCGGTTACTCTAACGTGCTTCCTAGTCAAACATCGCAGTCAGTGGTAAGGTTTATTCACGACAGCGAAACTGTGAGGTTTCATGACCATGGCAGCTGCAAATGTCCAAGCAAAATGAAGTCGCTAAACGACCGACCAGAGATTGTAGCTAGTGACTGCTTTGTCCGAAAACGAATGATTTTCTGCTCGCAGAATTTGCTGTGGCACAGACGCAAAATCGAACAGAGAGCAACTGATCCAACATACCCTCTTTTCGACCTAAATTACCTGTTTGTGACTATTTACCATTGGCCTTCATTGTGCTAGGATATTTGAGGGCCACCTCGGTTGAGCGACCCGTCGATACACCTGTGCGAATGAGGTGTTTCGCAGCTACAAGCTAGTTCAGACAGCGTTGCTTACTTCTAACCAATTCTATCTTCACGGACGTGGCCTCTGTGACAATTATGGCGACTTGCGCCCAAGGTCCTTAATCGAAGGCCAGTAGCGCTCATGAGGCGCTAAATTGTTCTTACCGTGAAAATATTTGCCTGCCGCATCGTCCTAACGCTGTGCATCTATTGCAAGGTTGCTTAATGTCATTTTAGAACAGTGCCAGAGAGAGGTCACTAGCTCAGAGTTCTCGGCGGCGCAACTTCGCTCTCCCCGTCTTTACTGCCTCTTCCAGACGCTGATGTATGATACTTCCCTCCTCTTCTGACCCTTGTTAACACATTTAAATAATTCCATGTTGGCATGTTGAAGTGCTTAGTCGCTCTGGGGATTTCAGAATACGAGCATAGCGACTTCGTGGCATAGAGTGTGGAACAGGTTGCGACCGTTGTGTGGACTGCGTGTTCTCCAGCGCCCACGCTTCAGTGAGCAAGTCCACGTACGCATTTAGAGACGAGACAAAAGCTGTGGGTGCATCTTCTGTCGCATGCTTCGCCTTGCGCTCTGCTATGTGCTAAGGCACATTGCTTGTGGCGCACTCGCGAAAATTTTATGTACATCGAAAGTGTCGGCATGTTGCTCACTGCTTTGTATCTGTCTCTGTTGGTCTGTTGTTGATTTAGCTGCCAGGAAAGGCTGCTACGTTTTTTTAAACGTTAGTTTATCCTCAGTTAGCAACTGTTGTTGAAGGTGATCACTTCCAAAAGTAGCCTTGTACTCCCTGCTTGAGACTGGGCTACCGTGCTTCCGCCCGACGCTTCACGTCCCGCAGTGGTGGAGTCTACGTCGCCAAAATTGCAGTCCTTTTCGAAAGCATCGCAGAACTGACACAAAGCCTTTGGCGGATTTGTTAGGGATCTGGTCAGGCCCGTAACGAGGAATTTTGTTCGGGGGGCGGGGGGTACTAGCTGAAAACCTTGATTTTTTTTAGAAAAACATCAATTTTTAATATTTATTTCATGTAGAAACACATACTTCACTAAAATTTCGGGGAGGGGCGGCCGGGCCCCTAGCCCTCCCCCCTGGTTACGGGCCTGGATTTGGTCTTGTTTCTCGAAATGATGACGTCCAAGTAACTCGAAAGGCCTGGGGTTGAAGTGCTGGGTAAGTAAATTGATATTGCCTGCCTGCTTTCGGGGTCATGTGATCGGCAAATCTAGAGTGCGCACAGACCCGCGGAAAACAGCTGCCATCGCCAACTTCGCGCCACCCACCGACAAGAAGGCCGTGCGCCGATTTCTCGGCTTATGGGCCTATTACAGACGCTTCGTCAAAATCTTTTCACGAATCGCCGAACCCCTGACGCTTCTCACGAAGACTAACGTGGAATTCAGGTGGGCAACGGTGCAAGTGCAAGCATTTCAAGGACTTAAACGACGCCTGCAGACGCCACCCATAATTATGCATTTCGACGATTGCGCCGATACGGAAATACACACCGACGCAAGCAGCGTAGGATTGCTGCCGTCCTTGCGCAACAGACTGACGGGCTTGAAAGGGTTATCAGTTATGCTAGCCGTCAATATCCAAGGTAGAAGGCAACTATTCCACACCAGAAAATGAATGCCTTGCCATCATCTGGGCTACGTCAAGGTTTCGCCCCTACCTCTGTGGCAGGCCCTTCAAAGTTGTCAGTGGCCATCACGCCTTAAGTTGGCTAGCTAACTAGAAGGACCCTTCAGGTCGTCTCGCACGATGGAGTCTGAGGCTTCAAGAATTTGACATTACCGTCGTGTATAAAGCCCACTGCCTGTCTCGTGCCCCCGTCGACGCGCCGCCGCAAGACGACGATGATGACTGCTTCCTCAGAATTATAAGTGCCGACGACTTCGCCGAAAGGCAACGAGCCGACACGGAACTGCGGGGCCTTATGCAGTACCTCGAGTGCAATTCCGCCGTTGTTCCGAAGGTATTCAAGCGAGGACTGCCATCGTTTTTCTTACAGAACGGCGTTCTCCTGAAGAACTTCTCGCCACTTCGAACCGACTACCTTCTTGCCGTGCCCTCATCATTGCGACCAGAAGTCCTCCAGGCCTTACACGACAACCCGACGGCTGGACACCTCGGTGTTTCCCGCGCGATCGCCAGAATACAGGAAAAAAAATCACAGCATATCCACGGAGTGAATGATGATGAGTGGGTGAAGCTGCGGAGGTTCAAGAAAACATCTGGCGTATTTCGTTGGTTTATTCATCAATCAACGGCGTTTTGAACAAAATTTTTATTGTTTAATCACGCACAGGAGAAATCTCACCAGGCACTACCTTGGAGGTAAACAATGGCTGCTAATGGGAATGAGAGACGGAAGAAGTCGGCTTTTAGCTAACACTTACACTTCTACTTCTACTAACGTTTCCTAATGGAACATGCCAATGGCTGCTAATGGGGAATGAGAGACAGAAGAATTCGGCTTTTAGTTAAAGCGCACGTTGCGAATTTTTTATTGTTCAACAACGCACAGGAGAAATCTCCCACTGGCACCACCTTGGAGGTCAAGATGTGGTACTAGCGTTACGACTGGTTACGCACTACGAGGGACGAACGGGTGCCGCTTTAAGGAGCTTCGCCCCTAAAATACTACTGGCCACGCCTTGCTGCCCACGTCGACCACTACGTTAAGACTTGCCGAGATTGCCAGCGACGGAAGACACCGCCGACTACGCCAACGGGACATCTGCAGCCAATCGAACTACCTCCCCGGCCGTTCCAGCAAATTGGGATGGACCTACTGGAGCCTTTCCCGACGTCGACTTCCGGCAACAAGTGGATCGTCGTAGCAACTGACTACCTCACCCAGTACGCCGACACAAAACCTTGCCCAAAGGCAGTGCCGCCTCGGTAGCCAAGTTTTTTGTGGAGAACATCGTCTTGTGTCATGGCGCCCCAGAAGTCCTCATCACAGACAGAGGTACCGTCTTTACTGCGGACCTAACTAAGGCGACCTTCAAGTACAGCGAGACGAGCCACCGCCGCACCACCGCCTACCACCTGCAGACCAATGGCCTCACCGTGCGTCTAAATAAGACAATCGCCGACATGCTGGCTATGTACGTCGACGTTCAGCACAAGACGTGGGATGCCGTCCTTCCATACGTGACCTTCGCTTACAACACGGCCGTCCAAGAAGTAACGCAGATGACGCCGTACAAGTTGGTCTACGGAAGGAGCCCGGCGACGACTCTCGACGCCATGCTACCCAACGTTACCGACGAAGGAAATCGCGACGCCGCCGCTTACTTACAACGTGCCGAAGAAGCTCGACATCTCGCCCGCCTGTGCATCAAGACCCAGCAGCACACCGACAGCTGTCGCTACAATCTTCGACGACGCTTCGTGGAATACCAGCCCGGCGACCGTGTTTGGGTCTGGACGCCAATGAGCCGACGTGGGCTTAGCGAAAAACTCCTGAGGCGATACTACGGGCCATACAAGGTTCTTCGACGTCTCGGCGCACTTGACTACGAGGTCATCCCGGAGGCTATTAGGAACACCCAGCGACGCCGCGCATGACCTGAAGTCGTCCATGTCGTGCGCCTTAAGTCGTTTTTTGCGCGTTAGCGAATGTGGGAACTCTATTTTTTATTTTATTTTAATTTATTTGTGTATGCACTTGTTTTTTTTTCTGTGTTCTTTCACAAGCATCGGCACGATGCTTTTTCAGAGGGGAGCCATGCCACGCCCACTTCTTGTTTTATGTTGATGTATTCGGGTTTGACCAGCAAGAACGGTTACCAACGCTCGACGCTGTACGCGAAGAAGTGTTCGAGAAGCTTCGCGATTGTAGTAGATCGTTTTGTTAAGATTGCGCGCCGCACGCGACTGTTCCAGCTTTGTCGAGAGATAATGGCGCCACCAGCGATATCGCTGGAAAGTTCGATAGCGCCTGTATAAAAGCCGACGCGCTTGACCTCTTGTGAGTTGATCGACGGTCGACGCTCTGTTCGCCGCTATCAGTGTATTGCTGTAGTTTGACGTTCAGTTTCGCGGCCACAAGTTCGACCAAATAAAGAGCTTCATCTCTGACATGCTGACTGCTGCCTTCGTCAACGTCACGACCTCGTTACAATATCCACCAAATCTACACCAGAAGGCATCTGTGTGCCACCAGGGCCCTCAGCCCTTCTTAGGCTCACTCACCGCAACGCGTGAGAAGCACAGCTCGCTTCTTTGAGGAATCTACGATGCCGTTGGCTTCATAGCACAACTCCAGGCACTCTACCGATAATGACCAGTCGGTGCCGGACACAAATTCTGGTATCCTGCCTTTTGGCATAATCTTCAATGAAAACTCCTTTTGTCACCGCCAGTATTGTAAAGTTTCTTTATTGCATTCCTGAACACTGGAAGAAAGGCAGCCTTGTCAGAAGTATAGTAGAGCAGCGTAGAGTAGAGTAGAGCGCTTGTTCGGTGTGGTTTTCTCTGCCCCAGTGTAAACATCGCGCTGTTCCTAGTTTGTTATGAAAAAATCGGCCGCGTATCTGCGTGCTTCGCTGCAAATGTCGTCTAAAGACGATTGAAGAGGCGCTGCGTGAGATATGAACGCCATCTGGCAATACGTCGGGAAACGTGAATGCTGTGTTGCGGGCTCGTAGTCCCGGCGCAGCAGCAGGCGAAGACCGGCGGTGACCAACGCGACCGGCGGGGACGCCAGCCAGCCCGAACACGCGGTTTGGCGCGAAGCGCCGAAGCAGAAGAAACGTCCGCACTCAACGAGTACACTCCACACACTCTTTTATATTCACGTCGCCTGGGTAAAGCAGGAACGCCAGAGCGGCGCCCCATGGCATTCGTACAGTGCAATACTGAACCGAAACGGAAACACAACAATGAGCTCGTGCAGAGGGCACGGAGGAAGCCAAGTTTCAGTCGCATTTTCAGCGCAGCTTAAGAAAGTGGGCCTCTAGAATTAGGTATCTATGTATTTTCTATTAAAGGAACACACCACCTAATACTGACTTAGTGATGTTGCGCCTCAGACATGCGTAATGTTTGCTTTTTGATCAACAATGTACACAAGTATGAACCTAGTCAGCCGTTCACAATGGCTGGCCCTTGGGCAAGTGGTTCAACTTTGGCCGAGTGGCTGAATCGAGGGACGTGCCGACAAACAGACAGACAGAAAGACAGACCAAAATTTCTGCGTTTAAGTTCCCCAAGAAAGACTATCGTCTTTAAAACCGTCTAGCCCAAAGCTGCAATTTACTAGCAGAACCTCGGAACCATGGCTCACTCTCATGCTGGAGCATTGGTCAAGAACCTTGTAGTTTTGAAGGATTATTCTTAAATTATAATTTAGATTTTGTCTATTTAACAAAAAAGAATAAAAATGAAACAAAAAAAATCACAGCATATCCACGGAGTGAATTATGATGAGTGGGCGAAGCTGCGGAGGTTCATCGGTAAACCGTGAATCTTCCGTGAATTCTGCCCAGTACATCATCACCGACGTGAGATCGGGCGCGTTTATACTAAAGGTTCGATGAGAATTATGACGATTTGCAGCTCACTTTAATTTTACATGTACGCTGTGAATTTTCATTGTTTAATCACGCACAGGAGCAATCGCACACACGCACTACCTTGGAGGTCAAAATCCAGTGCCTATTTATGCGGGGTGGTCAGTGAACGGTTGTGCAGCGCGAGCGGTCGGTTTTTTCAATCAAGACGCTGCCGCGACGCTGCCTGCGTCGGCGCCGCAGCGCCGCGAGGCAAGATAGGGGCGGGGGGGGGGACCGTAGGAGGACCATGAGGCGATGCGAAGCCGGAGCACCTCCACGATCGCGTTCCGTTGGCGTTCGTTGGGCATGCTATACTCGCGGACAACTTTTCTTGGCAATGAAGCGAAGGCTACAGAGCCACAATGCACGTATCCTAACGCTAATGAATGTAGTCCCACAATTGCGTCCGTATTTTCTGCGTGGGATATATAAAATACTCCTTCATTTTCTACATGTAGCTTTTTGAGGGGGAACGCAGTGCACACAAGCGAGATATTTGTATTTCTTTTAATTTATACGTTGTCACTTTGCGTTTTCACATTCGTAAAAACCGTGAATCTTCCGTGAATTCTGCCCAGTACATCATCACCGACGTGAGATCGGGCGCGTTTATACTAAAGGTTCGATGAGTTATGACGACTTGCAGCTCACTTTAATTTTACATGTACGCTGTGAATTTTCATTGTTTAGAAAACCATTGCTTTAGAAAACACCTTGCGTCTTTCGTTAAGCAGCTGGCGTCTTTTTCGTTTTGCTTTAGAAACATCTGGCGTTCTTTCGTTTTGTTTTTACAAAACATCTGGCGTCTTTCGTTGGTTTATTTCATAAATCAACGGCGTTTTGAACAAAATTTTTATTGTTTAATCACGCACAGGAGAAATCTCACCAGGCACTACCTTGGAGGTAAACAATGGCTGCTAATGGGAATGAGAGACAGAAGAAGTCGGCTTTTAGCGAACACTTACACTTCTACAGAGACAGAAGAATTCGGCTTTTAGTTAACGCGCACGCTGCGAATTTTTTATTGTTCAACAACGCACAAGAGAAATCTCCCACCGGCACCACCTTGGAGGTCAAAGGGTAAGACTTGTTACTCACTACTACGAGCACGACGAGGGACGAACGGGTGCCGCCTTAAGGAGCTTCGCCCCTAAAACTGATAATATTAGAATAGATGAATAGGAACGTACGAGTATAAGTAATGAAGCGTAGCTTTTGAACAAAAAGATTGAAGGACGCTTGAGCTTCGCCTTCAAGAGCAGAACGCAGTAACGAATTCGGGCCCCGTGCTATCGCCTTCTCAATCGCTAGCCTCACTTCATCCCGGTGGACACCCCAACCGTGCTGCAAGGGGACGAATGTCTGTGCGCGTAACATTGGCCGTTTCAAACGATTCTAGAATGCCAACTGCAAGTACAATTGCGAAGAGCCCCCTTCTCCATATTTCTTTCTTTTGCGAATAGGCGAAGCACCCGCTACGCGTCCGTAAGGGGCCACGTACACCTGCACACTTTGTTGATGCTGTTACTGATAGTGAATATTATTATACCGGAGAGCATTGTAATGGGTGGGCCTCTAAAACACAAAATAGCAGCGCAGGTCATATGTTTGGGCGCCTGGTTCCATTCTAAGTATTAACCACCCAAAATCACATGCTTTTAGGAGACTGCTCCCACTACGTGACATTCGTACAATGATTTTTTTTTTCCGAAAGAGCCTCAAACAATGGAGTGACTATGTGGTAGAGCACCTCATCGCCACCCAGAAGTGCGCGATTTGATTCTCACTCAAAGCAAATATTTTTTTATTATTTATTTGTTTACATCTTTCTAGATTCATCGCTTACGGACAGGCCTGCTCGCGTAAGGCCTAGAAAACTGGGCCTTACGCGAGCGCACATAACCCAATTTCCATTCAATGAAAACCGTAATTTTGCAGAGATACAAACGAAACGTTGGCCAGTACATTGAACCAAACAAATGAGATCAGATGAATATGAAGGTATAGTAATTAAATAACAAAAAGCATATCCGCTAACACTATGGGCACCTTTGCATAAGAAGCAGCCATAATAAATCTTGTGGCACGATTCTGTTCATTAAGATTCATTGCAGACCCACTAATGTGGTAAGCAATTGTGCCAAGTAATAAATAAGTAAGTTTATTAGCAAAGATGTTATGAATATTCGTGTACAGAAAAATACCACAAGTGTATGTTCTGAGAAAATCAACAAAATTTTTTAAACTGGTGCACCGCTTACACGAGGTGATTGGGAGCCATAAAATCCTCTATATTTGTAGCTAATTCCATCCTGGACCTTACTCTCGTGTTCATTTGCACGAGCGGCAACTTCCCCCTTTTTTTCTAGCTTGCTTTGCAGCATCAGGGCCTTGATGGGATGCTGTCGCGATGCGGTGTCGATCATTTGTGAGGCAAGCTTTTGCAGTGTACAGGCCAGGCTCCATGGTAAGTTGCTTCAAAATATCAAACGTCCTTCTGTTGTCATTATTGAAATGACACACCGCGTCATACAAAGCAAACTGGATGATTGACAGGCTCACATACGAGTCCTTGAGTTGTATGACGTTGCGTATGCACCTGGTGAGAAGTTTATGACTTTTATGATTAAGAATTCTGGGTTTACAGCACTATTGAGCATTCTTACATGTGTGCACATGATATGATTGTTGCGTAATCAACAATATACTACATATCAAGCTATGATACACACAGAACTGGCACATTTGTTTTCGCTTTCGTAGATGATGGGTGGTCTAACACTTTTGCTTGTATATTTTGAAAGCAACTGCGTAGACGGAAGCTTTATGCAGCAAAAGTATGGGCGATAAGTCGCGCATTTAGCATGAGCAAAACCGAAATAATCATATTTTCAAACAAAATTAGCTTTTCCAATTAAGGTTTGAAACGCATTCTAATCCCACAGTACATCTCCAAACTTGTATATTTCCTGTTAGTGCCGACACCACGGATGATCCTAATGCTCCTGTCTTCCCGCCACCCACCGTCTTGTTAGTATTGGCCGCGAGGAGTTACGGAGTCGCCCTCTATTGGACACGCATCCATTGCGTGCTAGGTAGGATACCGCTGGCGCGCGCCCCATAGGTTTTGCTGTCGGCGCTCTACAAAAACACCTCGCGGAAGCCCTCCAGGGCATTTCTGTAAGTACTTTCGAAAGGAACTGTGTTCTTTACTGTCAAAATAATCATTTTCGACGAACTGAAAGCACAAGATAGTCTACAGTCGCTGTCTCTTTGCAGAAAACCGAGCCCCCGCTTCACGCGGTCACCACGTTGGAAACCCCTGAACCGGCCTCTTGCGTGAAAGGTAGTCACTCGCTGAGCACAAACTGTCTGAAATATCTTGTTAGAGTAGACTGCCTGTATAACCAAATGGAGCATAACAGAAAGAAGCCTCAAGCCAGCAATCGCACGGGTTCGCGACGACTGACGGTGCCTCTGCATGTATGAGCGTCTGCATGTGTGTTCGTACTGATGCTTTCGCTTTTGCTAGGCGCGCGCTTTGGCACCACGATGTGAACTTTAGGCCGCAAAATATGAGAATTTGTGATTACACAAACAAGTACTGTTAGGCGGACGCTGTCAGAGCAGTTCAAAAACAATTTCGTTACAACTACGGCTTCGGTGCGCATAAGCAACATTGTGATGTGCCGTCCCGACGATTCAGTGTTTTCTTTTTCTGTCTAAGTTCGTGTACATTTTAATGTCATTTGACAAGTTGTCTCGCACTGCGTATTGATCGGTGTTCGCAGCGGGCAAATGCCGCTTTTAAATGCGAAGCATTTCTTAGCGAACCTCAGGCACTTTGGGCGTTTCTATCTACGTATCTATCTATCTATCTATCTATCTATCTATCTATCTAGCCGCCTACGTCTGGGCGCTCTCCTGGTCGTCCCCATGACTTCTAATATACCAAAATTGGCATAGCAGGGGATCAGTGTATGGTGAATGCGATTCGCTGGTCATGACATGAATAACGCAAAATACCTGTCGCGTACGTCATGAAACCCTTTCTCTCAGCCACGTGTGGCACATATCCGCATACCAGAGTTTATATTATGCGGGTATGTGCCACAGGTGATACAAAGTCTCAACCAACACAGTAAACGCGAACACACACATTGACACGCAAGGAAAGTGATAATAATAATAATTGTTGGGGCTATAATTTTGGCCGTCTCGTATTCTATAACGTGCACCGAGATCGCACAGTACACGGGCATCTAGCATTTCGCATTAATCGCAATGCGACCGCCGCGGCCGGTATCGAACCCGTGACCTTCGGGTCAGCAGCCGCGTACCGTAACCGCTACACCACCGTGGCGGACACAAGGAAAATGAGGAAGCTGAAGACAGAACCCTTGAAGACGCTCAACTACCATGCACTCGGTCACGTGGTCCGCAACGTGGACCACGCCGATTACGCAAGAACCGGGGTCAATGCTTCCTACAATAAATCTGCCGAGAGAACCAGGCCCCTAACCAATACCGGTAGCTTGCATTGACTTATCAAGACCCAACAAGGCCTGGTTTTTATACTGCGTGAAAGACGGCTTGGATGTGGACAGGGCGTCAAAACAGCTCGCTGCCACGTCCACGACAGGAGGCATCATAGATCATTTCATCGTAAGAGGAATCCAGAATTTCCACCAGCTGTGCTACAACTGGCACTTCACTACACTTAGACCCCTCGTAGCCGCCATCACGAACGGATCCGATGAACAAGTCCGGTCCAGCTGCTGGTGCTCACTGATCACGGTGATAATGACCTTGTTCAAGAACTGTCAAGAACCCCTTCTACACATACACACGGGTTCGTGAAACGTGCGTGCGTTCTCATCATAACAGATAAGCACAAGCATAACAACTGTAACGCAACTGTACCAACTGCAACTTTGACTGTACCGTACGAGCAGTGCGCCTGCGTGTGCCACTCAGCTGTGTGTTTATCCAAGGAAACTTTGCTTAATGAAGCTTAGTTGTGAGTAACGCCTGTCCTGTGCATTTGTATTTCTTCTTTGTGCTGTTCGGATTCGCGCTATCCAGTATTGAAGAATAAAAGCACTACATATCAGCTTACCGCGTCTGGTAAGCTGCCGAGAGAACCAGGCCCCTCATCATTACCGGTGGCTTCAACATTGACTTATCAAGACCGAACAAGGCTTGGTTTTCATACTGCGTGAAAGACGGCTTGGATGTGGACATCCAAGCAACAGGTAACACCCATGTTGCTTTTGGCATCGTTACGCAACTTTAAACTGGTTATACAAAACATATGCGACTCTTCAGCACATGAGTGTGTTTACACCACTTCCACATTTCTTTAGCGCCATTCCGTAACGTTTCGCTCAACATGAAAAATTATGCCACAGTCACTATCCCGCGCATGCTTCGCATAACAGCGATTCCCACGGTACGTGGGATCTGCCGAATTTTTCTGTTTCTTTATTCAGTGCATTCGTTTCGTTTGGTACTCACATAGAACGTGAGCAAATGCGACGCCTTTTTAACACGAAAGTGTTTTATGCCGGGGTCCACCACGGCTCCACTGACGTATTTCCGTCACGGATATGACGTTGTAAAATATAAAGACTGACAGTGGGTAAAGAAAAAAACCAGAAGAAAAAGTTTCGCCCCGGGAATCGAACTCACGACCGGCCGCTCCGCAGCGCGCAGCGCGAAACGATTCGGCCACGGAGGGCACGTTCTTCGCAGTGCTAACGGCGAGCTTTTTATATGCACCATTTGCGGGTGGCTATAGTCAGAGATCTCTGCTATAGTGTGTTTTCGTTATCACTAGCGAGATGGCGCGACGGGCCCAAAGAGCGTAGAAGAGCGCTCTTGAAAGGTCGTCGCCGCTGCGACGAGCGACCGCGTCTACAGGGCGTGGTCACGCTTTTGCGTGCGCTTATCTCGTAATCGCGGTGGTTTGTACGTCTCGCGTTGAGAGCACGAAGGTCGCTTGGCCTACTGCAGCGGCCGCTTTTGCGAAAGGGGCGGGCTGCTCACGCAGAAATAAGTTACAAATGTGACAGTTAGTTCGCTCTCATCCCGTGTGTTCGTTCCGTGCGACCTTTCTGCTTGAACAGCGCGTTGCAAGTTTCGAGCTGCTTGCCGTTCTTCGCGTGACATTACAACTTGTTGCTGTAGCATTCATTCCTTCGCCCTTGGAGCGAAAGAATGCGCAACAAACGCTCAACTACGTCTGTGAAGACACGTTTCACTTTCGTGTTATACCGATTCCTATGACAGAGGGATCAGCCATGTTTTTTTATGCTCCTTAATTATCGAACCCTTTGCATTCCAGTGAACTTGGCGCTCGCTGTCATCAGCCAATTCATAGACCAAAGCTTCACGACTTCGGGATTGCTGGTGGAAGGAGAAGCAGTCTACGAGAGCGAGTATGTAGTAGCATGCAACGCCAAGGAAAAGAAAGAAAATACAGTTGCGTTTGCCGGATTTGCTCTGGAAACGTCGGCTGCGAACTAGGACCCACATGAACTTGAAATAGCGGTGAATAATAACGATATGCGCTGTTTGAGTGGTAATCAGTGGTGCAGAACGGTACGAATTGAGTCATTTCCTTATGTCGCTTTGGCTTCGACATTCTCTTAGATCCACCTCATAGTTCCCGTAGTGATAGGCACAGAAACGCTACAACCACACACTCGCCCTCTGATGACTCGAACAACAAACACAAACCCGGTAATAACGCTGAAAACACGAATACAGAAACCAACGCAACTGCTGCGAATCTTCTGTGGGGAGCATAAAAATTGGGGGACGCTTAAGCTTCGCCTTTAAGAGCTGAACGCGATAGCGATATTCTTTTCCTACTGCGCAGTTCGAACACTACGAGGGTTTAACAGAATGCGCCCACTAAGGCGTGTGCCTTATGTAATGAGTAGCATGCTTTAAACCAGGAGCAATTATGCGCAAGAAACTTCTTCGAAGTTGCGATGCACCCACTACGTGGTCTTAAGGGAATACGCGCACTAATGTGTGCGCCTTTTGTAATGGGTGGCTGTCTTTAAACCACGAAGTCGTTATGATATTGGCATGGTGTGACGCCCTATGGGCAATGTACACTTGTACCACGCAATACTACTGCGATATTACATCTCGTACTGTGAGACCTGCATACAGGACGCGTATTTTTGGGAAGCATGAAAGTTACTTTTAGTGCAGCTCCAATCCTATGTTGAATAAATACCATGAAAGAAAAAAAAAAGCAGATGCGTGGCTGTGTGGTAGAACACCTGCTTGCCACGCAGACGGTCTGGGTTCAATTCTCATTCGGACCCAACATTTTTATTATTTATTTTATTTGCAACTTTTTCGATTTTTCGGTCACGGACATGATGATGATTTTTCGCTCACAACCAACGGCCCCGACGCCGACAGCGCAATTTTTGCGATACGAGCTCTTTAACGCTATCGCGTTAACATCGCGTTAAAATAGAGGTTATTGCAGCAACCAGCTGCCGCAAAACAGGATAGTAATTATTTTGCGAGCACCCCAGCAATTTTGGCAGCAGTGTCGTGTCTAACGCCAACAGGGTGGCATCTTTCGCACGTAAATACATGAGGCTCCAAGAAAATACACGGGGTTGGAGAGGCCCAACGTGAGTTTGAGAGTGGCACAAATAAATTTGGGCTTTTGAGCACACTGTGTTTGCGTCAGGGGAACGCAAGCTTGACTGAAAAAATGTTATTGCCAATATAAATGCAGCACACAGCCGCAGCATTTGACTCTCTCGCTATGTACGTCCACCAGCAAGCGTCGCGAAGCTTATGAAGGCAAAAGCCTTAGATGCCTCTTCAAACGCGAAGATTGACCGTCGGCGTCGCCAAGACGAGTGAAGCAAAAAATAATCGTTATGTCAGGACGTCACTATATGACATCATCATGACGTCGCCGATCTCATAAATTTGTAACTTCATTATGACATCACCATGACGCGACATAACGTGATGTCACATGATGACGTATTCACACAGCATGTCCCTTTCCATTGCCTCCGTGATCGGTGGGCCGATCACGGAGGCAATGCGAAACCTATGTAGCTTATGAAGCAATGCAAAACTTATGTAGCTTTTGAAGGCGATTGCCCTAGGTGCCTCATCAATGGGAAGATTGCCCGTCGGCGGTGTCAACACAAGTGATGCAAAAAATAATCGCCACGTGATGGTGTCACCATATGACGTCATCATGATGTCACAGATCCCCAAATTATGTAGCGTCATTATGACGTCACATAACGTGACGTCACATGATGATGTATTCACACGTCATGGTCGCTTTGCATTGCCTCCGTGATCGGTCACGGAGGCAGTGCAAAACCTCGTTACGTGCAGAACACTTTTGGAGGGGGGCGCGGGAGAATCAGTACAACTACTGACAAGATGGCTTTCGCCTTCTAGTCATCTTTAGCGAATTCATAAGGGACCCTGTGCGTTTTTTTTAATTCAACGTATCTAAATAATGACTTGCGCATCTGCAGCCGATTTTGTGGACGCCGAGCACGGGGCCGACGATCAAGAGGTCGCACGGGAGGGTTCCGAGGTATTATCGCACGTGGTAAAACGTAGCGCCTTTTCCATCCTGTGGCAGATAAGCATCAATTGCCGGAGGGAAGCGCGCGCGAGCCATCTTCTCAGTGCGTGCTGTCTGCTACTCACCAAACATCGCAGGCCCGTCGCAGTAACGAAAGTCTTCGTCGCGGAAGTGTTCGTTGCATACAAGACTCGTAGCCGGTGGCTACTTGCCGGTTCTTAGCTTTAACGCCCATGCTTCACGCACTTTCTTGTCCCGCGGTTACCGGTGCAGGCTGACACTGGGCTCTGTTGCGTAAGAGCGGCACTGCGGCTCCGAGCGGTAGAGCCCCATGTTCGTCGCCTTCGGAGGCATCCACTCTATTACAATGGTTTCAGTTGAGAAGAAAATGAGAGAAAACTTCCGTATTTGAACAGACCTCAGCGCATGTGGGTCTTCAAACTCGTTTTCAAAGCACGCGGCGGTGCTCCACAAGCACCCGACGCGGCCGCTGAGACCGCGTGATCCTGCCAAGCACGTCACGCCGACGGTGGCGCCGGCGTTTCCAGTGGTGGGCCTCGAGGCCAACAGCCAACGGAGTAGAATGATTTAAAAGCCCATTCACTGCACATCTCGATAATACCCCGTCGTTGCTGCTTCAGAGGATGCGGTTCTATCTGTGTAAGAGAGAGAAATGCGCGCGGAGGATTCATCAGTTTTAGAGCGCAGCTCTAAACCGACGACTTTTTTTTTCAGCGCGCAGCTCTTTAGGCTTGTCGTTTAGCGGGGTAGTGGGTACAGTAATTATAATCATCATGATCCGGTATGTACTATCTTCATCCTTTTCAACTTCTGCTTGCACAACACGTGCGCCGATTTCTCCGACGTCGCCTATAATAACCCTAATGGGTGAGAGGACAGAACGAGTACAGAGAGAGAGAGAAAGAAAGAGACAGAGAGAAATGCACAGAGAGACATAAATAAAGATATAAAAAGAGAAAATCATGGCGAAAAAAATTCGTGATGAGGCGGCGGGATTCGAATCCCACGATCCGAAGGGAAGCGTCCTAACGACTGAGCTATGCTAGCAGTGCATAGCATAGACTTGTATAGTATAGTATAGCAAGATGGTAGGAAAGTAAAGTGAGGGCGAGGAGGAGGGAAAGGAAGAGTGGAAAGAGTAAAGCAAAACAATGAGGGAAAGAGAAATTGAGAAATAGATAGAAAGCAAGAAAGACAGAAAGAGAAAAGAAGATAGAGACAGATATAAAGAGAGAGAAAGTGATTGAAGGAAAATGAAGCGATAAATGGAGAGATAAAAAGAAAGAGGGGGCAAGAACAAGAGAGATAGAAAGAGCGAGAAAGACAAAGAAATGCATGGAGAAAGAAAAAATAATAGAAATAAACACTCACAAAAAGACAGAATAAACAGAGGGATAAAAGAAAAAGAAAGAAAGGAAGGAAGAACGAAAGAGAGAAATAAAAAGAAACAAATAAGGCCGCCCAGGTTCGCACTCTCTTTAGGCTTGGCACCAGTAGTGCGAAGCATCTATCTCTTGTGTAAACTAAGCGTACTTAATATAGACCCTGCAATCGTCAATTGGATTCGAGCGTTTCTTGTATCTCAGTTTCAATTTGTCGCCACTAATGATAGCGTGTCTGACATGGCCCCTGTTGAATCCGGGGTTCCTCAAGGGTCCGTTCTGGGTCCTCTTCTATTCTTAATTTATATAAATGACTTACCCAATAACATTTCCTCACAAATTTGTTTATTTGCTGACGAATGTGTTGTATATCGCAGAATAACTACTACCTCTGATGTCGCTAATCTACAGACTGATCTAAACCACGTCCATAACTGGTGCGTCACTTGGCGCATGGAGCTAAATACTAACAAATGTAAATACATGCGAGTTTCACGTTCTAACGCAGCGTCCTCATATGTAATTAATAACATCAATCTCGAATCTGTCACAAGCATACCGTTACCTTGGCGTCCACATAACTAACGATCTGTCATGGAAACATCACGTCGAACGCATAATATCAAAAAGTAACCGTACTCTGGGATACATAAAAAGAAAACATTTTCTCGCTCCATGTTCACTAAAATTACTGCTCTACACCACGTACATTCGTCCTAAACTAGAATATGCATCATCGGTTTGGGATCCGCATCAATTCATATTAATTAACGCAATTGAAGCAGTGCAAAATCGCTCTGTTCGTTTCATACTAGCAAACTATCACCGTACAGCAAGCGTAACAGAAATGAAAGCCATTCTTAACATCCCACTACTCGCCATTCGCCGGAAGCAAGCTTGCACTTCACTTTTTCATAAAATATATTATCACAATGCCACTCTCCGATCGCTCTTTGTTCAACCACCACCATTCACATCCGCTCGTAGGGATCATTGTCATAAAGTCAAGGTCTCGTTTTCTAACACTGTCGCGTGCGCACAGTCATTCCTTCCCAAAACCACAGTCGAATGGAATAACCTACCATCATCTATAGTGAACATACGCGATCCAATCCTTTTCAAAAATGCTCTGATCAACATGATCTAGAGTTGTAAAATTTTGCCCTTTTCTTCTTTTTTTTTGTTTTCTCTTCATCTTTGGTGCTCTGACCTCGTGCTCTTGTACTTTGTCTTCTTACCAATACAGATTCATATCGGATTTGTCAATCCAACGGTATGTTTTGTGTAACCAGTGTTTATATCGGTTTTATCCTTTTCTATTTGCCTTTATTGTATATTGATACTGTACTCACTTGATTGATTGTTATGCTTTTTTTCTCTCTCTTCGTATCTTGTTCCGTGTTACATATAATCGTGTACTTGCCCCTCCCCTCTATAATGTACTTTATGTACCTTGAGCGTATTTCAAATAAATAAATAAATAAATAAATCAAGAAATAGCTAGTCACGTGACAAAAAAATCACGTTACATCTAGTCACGCGACTAAAATTCATGTAATATCACGCAACACCTAATCATGTGACCAAAAATCACGTAACAATTAAGCACGCGGTTAAAATCACAACAAGGCGTGATGGTTGGGCTTTGTTCTCCAAGAGGCGACCACATCTCAACGCTGGCTCGCCGTGTTCACTCGGCATAAAGAAAAAAAAAACATTTATTCTAGCAAAACTTTGGTTTGGGCGAGCTGGTTCATCGTCGAACTCTTTTGGGGCAGCGCTAAGAAACACACGGACAAAGACACCCAGTAGCCGCCACGGGCGCTGACTCACAGTGTCTTGGTCTGTGTGTTCCTTAGCGCTGCCCCAAACAAGTTCCAAAAAAAAATTTGGCAGATCCCACGTACCGTGGTAATCGATGTTATGCGAAAGATGCGCGGGATGGTGACAGTGGCGTAATTTTTCACATTGAGCGAAACGTTACGGAATGACGCTAGAGAAACGTGGAAGTGGTATACGCACACTCCTATATTGAAGAGTCGCATATGTATTTTATAACCAGTTGTTTATAGTGGCGTCACGATACCAGCAGCAACATGGCTGTTACCAACGAGACGCAGTAAGCTTATATGTAGTGCCTATATTTCTTAATTAATACTGGATAGCTCGAATCCAAACAGGTCAAAGGAGGAACACAGATGCACAGGACAGACGTTACTCGCAACTAAGCTTCATTCAGTAAAGTTGCCCTAGATATATACACAGCCGAGTGGCACGTGCAGGCACACTGCACGTACGTTACAGTCACAGTTGCACTTATTATGCTTATACTTGTCCGTTATGACGGAGAACGCATGCACGTTTCACGAACTCGTGTGTATATGTAGAAGTGGTTCTTGACAGTTCTTGAACAAGGTCATCATCACCGTGATCAGTGAGCACCAGCAGCTGGACGGGACTTCTCAATCGGATCCGTTCGTGCTCGCGGCTATGAGAAGTCAAAGTGTAGTGAAGTGCGAGGTATAGTGCTGCTGGTGGAAATTCTGGATGCCTCTTACGATGAAATTATCTATGATGCCTCCTGTCGTGGACGTGGCAGCGAGGTCTTTTGATGCCCTGTCCACATTCAAGCCGTCTTTCACGCAGTATAAGGACCAAGCGTTGTTGGGTCTTGACAAATCAATGTTGAAGTCAGCGGCAATGATGAGAGGCCTGGTTGTCTCAGCAGATTTATTGTAGGAAGCATTGACCCCGGTTTATGTGTGGATGGTAGTTGAGCGTCCTCCAGGGGTGTTCTGTCTTCAGCTTCCTCACTTTCCTTGCGTCCGCCGCGGTGGTGTAGTGGTTACGGTGCCCGGCTGCTGACCCGAAGGTCGCGGGTTCGATCCCAGCTGCCGTGGTTGCATTTCGATGGAGGCAAAATGCTACATGGCCGTGTACTGAGCGATTTCGGAACACGTTAAAGAATACCCGATGGTCAAAATTTCCGGTGCCCTTCCCTACGATGTCTCTCATAATCACATCACGGTTCTGGGACATAAGACCCCAACAATTGTTATTATTATCACTTTCCTTGCGTGTCAATGTGTGTGTTCGTGGTTACTGTGTTGGTTGAGACTGTATCACCTGTGGCACATACCCGCATAACATGAACTCGGGTATATATGGGTATGTGCCACACGTGACTGAGAGAAAGGGTTTCATGACGTACGCGGCAGGTATTTTGCGTTAGTCATGTCACGACCAGTGAATCGTGTTCGTCATACAGTGATCTCCTGCTATGCAAATTTTGGTATATTACAAGTTATGGAGACGACCAAGAGAGCGCCCAGACGTAGGCGGCTAGATAGATAGATAGATAGATACGTAGATAGAAACGGCCAAAGTGCCTGAGGTTCGCTAAGAAATGCTTCGCATTTAAAAAAAATCACAGCATATCCACGGGGTGAATGATGATGAGTGGGGCGAAGCTACGGAGGGAATCATCTGTAAACCATGAAACTCTTCCGTGAAATGCGCCCAGTACATAAAAATTCGGCAGATCCCACGTACCGTTGGTGTCGATGTTATGCGAAGCATGCGGCGGGTAGGTGACTGTGGCGTAACTGTTTTTACTGAGCGCCACGTTACAACATGACGCTAAAGATTTGTATATATTTTATACGCACACATATATATGTTGAAGAGCCGCATATGTGTTATATAACCAGTTGTTTACGGTTGGGTAATGCTGCCAATGGCAATGTTGGTATTGCCAACACCAGAAGCGGTAAGCTGATATGTAGTGCTTATACGTGTCCCGAGAACGCACGCACGTTTCACGAACCCGTGTGCATGTGTGCAAGAAGTTCTTGACAGTTCTTGAACAAGGACATCATCACCGTGATCAGTGAGTACCAGCAGCTGCTCATGACTTATTATAGGATCCGGTCGTGGTCGTGGTGACGAGGGGTCCATGTGTAGTGAAGTATGTTGTATAGTAGAGCTGTTGGAATTCGTGGATGCCTCGGTCATTTCGTCAAGACATTGTCTGTCGACAGAGCCGGCGACATGTCAGAAGCTGAAGCCACCCGTCGCGTTGGTGAGGTATAGGCCGTCGAGGCTGGTAGGCCTGGATAGTGCTACGTAGACCAACATCACTGGATGGTGTTTGTCGTATTCGTAGACTACCTGGGCGTATGTGGCCTACGTAGCCTAGTCTACAAAGCGGCTGTCAATCAATCTGGCATCATCCTCGGTCAGCATGAGGCCATCGCGCAACCTCGTAAGAAACTAAGAGGACACTGCGTCGTTCTGGTGGACGAAGTGACTTTACGGTGCGGTGATGTGAATATCATATGTAACTTTCGTTACAGTATTCCTCCGGGGTCGAGCAATGCTTCAATATAGCTTGCTGAATCATAGGAATACAAACGTACTGTTTATTAGACTGCTATAAAAGCGGAGCCAACACTGGAACTACAGACGTTAATCTCATATGACGCCTGTATCGTAGTAGTACACATCGTAGGAGTATCATGTAGTGTTCATTGCTTTTTCGTAAAATTAGATAGCCAGCACCACAACCGCAATTGACGTTGCACCGACATTTCGCCTGCGTAGGCTGTTTTTTCAAACCAGTTTATAGACCTGGCGTGGCTCAGTGGTAGAATACCTGATTGCCACGCAGAATGCTTGGGTTCGATTCCTGCCGGAATCCTAATTTTCATTCTTTCCATTCGTTGAGTCAACGCTGCCGACGTTGGTTTTCCTTAACGCTCTTGCATTTAAGTTATCAATGTCTGTTCTCGCCGTTCCTTGGTAGATATAAACTGTCAATCACCTGTGGCGCATACCCGTACACCGCGGCCCGTGGTAAACGGGTATGTGCCACACGTGTCTAGTGGAAAGGGTTTGACGACGTACGCAACAAGATTTTAACGTTATTCATGTCATGACCCGGCAGTCATATTCGTCAACTCCTCTTACCCTCCCATGCAAATTTTGGTCTACACCAAGTTAAGGAGGCCATCATGAGAGCACCTAGACGTAGGCGGCTAGATAGATAGATAGATAGATAGATAGATACGTAGATAGAAACGCTCAAAGTGCCAGAGGTTTGCTAAGAAATGCTTCGCATTTAATATAAAGAGTGTGAAACATCGTGTATATATTAAACATCAAACTTTTATTGTACTGTTGGTTTACGTGGTCCCTTCATTATCACTTGTGATCGGTGAAATGCAAGGAAGAAGTCCGCTCCCGAGCGAAAGAGCGCCAAGAGCGACCGCATTCCCCGCTCGCCCTGTGCGAATTAAAGGCAAGGCTAGAGGGAAGACAGGACGCGCGTTCCACGACGCGAGGTCGGTAGCATGCCCAACGAAAGCCAACGGAACGCGATCGTGCAAGTGCTCCGGCTTCGCATCGCCTCATGGTTCCATTTAGCGTCCCAAAACCAAATATATTGCTCAAGGTGTGCCTTGCGTTTTTCGTAGAAATAATTTCTTTATCATGTACATTAAGACGAAAAGTTGAAAGCTCACTAGAGTGTATCGCCCGCAAAGTATGTCTTTTAGTGTGATTTAACTCTCGTACGGCAGGGTCCTCGCGCCGTTGCCGGTCCACCTCGCCCGTTGACGATCGGGCGAGGTGGCTACATACAACTACTACTACTACACTTTAAGAAAAACATCTGGCGTTCTTTCGTTCTGCTTTTACAAAACATCTGGCGTCTTTCGTTGGTTTATTTCATCAATCAACGGCGTTTTGAACAAAATTTTTATTGTTTAATCACGCACAGGAGAAATCTCACCAGGCACTACCTTGGAGGTAAACAATGGCTGCTAATGGGAATGAGAGACAGAAGAAGTCGGCTTTTAGCTAACACTTACACTTCTACTTCTACTAACGTTTCCTACTGGAACATGCCAATGGCTGCTAATGGGGAATGAGAGACAGAAGAATTCGGCTTTTAGTTAACGCGCACGCTGCGAATTTTTTATTGTTCAACAACGCACAGGAGAAATCTCCCACCGGCACCACCTTGGAGGTCAAAGCGTAAGACTTGTTACGGACTACTACGATGACGACGATTACGAGGGACGAACGGGTGCCGCCTTAAGGAGCTTCGCCCCTAAAACATGGCTGATCCTTCTGTCATATGAATTGGTATAACACGAAAGGAAAACATGTCCTCGCAGAAGTTGTTGAATGCTTCTTGTACATTGAATACGAGAGCTTGCACAATGTGTATTGGTCTTTGGCAGCTATACCACCGCTTGATGTGGACGCACCCATGTTCACGCCCCGTCGGGATCTCCATCCCGACGACTAACTTCCATAAACATGATTAAACATTTGTGGTAGCCCTAATAGATAACATACACCTCGACACATCATATGGTGAATCCCCCGCTAAGATGGATTCAACATGCACATAAGAAACAGCAACTCCACATGCGCTCTTTCAAAGCGTCGTCATTTGAGGAGAGGAGCGGGAAGGTGTACGCTCCCTAGTAGTCGCTGCCAGTGCGCTCAAAGCAGCAGGCGGCGGAAAAACACCGTTAGTCGATTTGGCAGCGGCCCTGCGCTGGAGGCGAGGAGGCGACACACACTGATGCGAAAAGCGAATAGTTTTCTACGAGAGTTTTCTACGAGCATAGAGTTTTCTGCAATACTGCAGCGAAAGGCTCCGCTGCGCTGAGACAACCGAAACACTCGCAGTCGGTGCTCGTTAGTGTCATGATGCCTTACTCGTCGTCTCCGAGATTGGCTCCGGCAACGCGCCGTTGCTAGTGTTGCTCAGGCCGTTACACTGGCACGAGGAGCGCTTACCAGAGAAATCAGTGTGACAGCCAGAAGAGCGTCGGTTATCTGACGCTCGGCTTCTTTACAGACCTTGTGCTAAGGTCGCCATCCCGTGGAATGTTAATCCGTCAACAGAAAGGTCACACTACGGCCGTGCTAGAAACGCGAGGGGAAACGCGAATCACGTCGTGTCTCCCCTCTATAATCGCCTACAAGCGAAGCTATGAGTGAAGCTTGGGCTAAAGCCGCCATCTCGCGGTGTGAGGCGTTGACGAAATTGCACTTCTTTTGTGAACGCGCCGAATGGTATGGTCGTAACAACGGTGCAACGGCGCGTTGCCGGAGCTATTCGCGGAGATCAAGTACCTATCACTTTACTCTACCGCTCCCAGACGGCGACACCAACCCGCGAACCAAGGCCCTGTTAAAGCAAAGTGTGAGAGATAAAAGGCGCTTTCGTGAAGCTTTCTGAATTTGTTACCGTGGCGCAGCGCATGCGGCGACAGGCGCTGCATCACGTAGACCGTCTCCACAGGGCCCCAGGGGGCGGTGCCTTCCTCTGGAGACTGCGGAGTCGACCAGCTTCACGAATGGGACAAATCTGCGCACTCGATGAAGAACTGGTGCCCGAGGCTCGCTGTCCTATCCGCCCCTCTCCACCACACCAGCAGCATCCGGACGTGCACTTGGAGCTGGACAACCTCAGCAAAAGGCGAACACCGGCGTGCGAGCTCCACCAGTCAGCCATAGTGGAACTCACCGACAGGCTGCGGGGGCATCTCCTGGTGTTCACGGACGGGTCCGTTCGGGACAGCCCCCGTTCGGCCACGGCTGCCTGTGTCATACCAACGACTGGGATGACCAACCGGTGCCGCCTTCCCTTCCACGCCAGCTCCACTGCAGGAGAATTGGCTGGCCTTCACTTGGCAGCCGGCTACCTCGCTGCTATGCCACCCCAGCTGCCCGTGGCGATCCTCTGCGACTCCTGGCCAGCCCTACAAGCACTGCTGCAGCCAGACCAAGCCGGCATTACTGTGGCGCTACTAACCACCATCGAAGCTAGCGGTGTGCGTCTGTCCCTCCACTGGCTTCCCTCGCACGTTGGGACAGCGGGGAACGAGGAAACCGATGGCGCCGCTAAAGCAGCACACTACGGCGACACCGCAGTCACCAAGGCGGTAGCCCTGTTGGACTACTCCCGGCAACGACTGCGGCAGCTGCTACCAGCGGCCCACCCTGACACGCGGGTGGCAAGCGCCAAACCACCGTCTACCCTACCAGAAACCGGCCTGGAGAGACGTGAGCGGTGGTTGCTGCTTCGCCTGCGGACCGACAGCGCTTCGCCTGCGGCACGCATGTTGGAGCGCTGGCCCATATAATTTGAGCATATATAATAAACGCTGGAGCATATAATTTGCGCCTGCCCTGCCCTGGCCGCTGAACGATGCTTGATAGCGCGCCGCTATCACCTGCTCGGTCGCCATGCGACAACGGGCGAGGACTTCCTTTTTCCCGCACGGGGGGCCCAAGCTACAAGCCCTGCGAGCGTTCCTCGAGTTTGCGGCTTCTGCGTACCTCGCCGCCTTATAAACAGACGCTTTGGCTTCCTGCTCCCGCATTCGTTGACAAGACACTCTTTCCACACTACTCACTCCTTTCTATCTTCTTTTCTTCTATCATCTATGCTTCCCCTTCCCCATCCCTAAGGGCGCTGAGCCGTGCCCACAAGACGGGAGGCAGAAAATAGCGCCCTTTTTATTTCTTCTTTCACAAACCACTCTCTCTGGCGCAGTGGTTGGAGCCTCCGTAACCTATCGTCGCGGACCGTGAGTTGTGGTTGGACTCCCGTTTGCGGAACTTTTAGAGGCGAAGCACCTTATGGTCTCGGCGTGTCGGCGTGCATCGCGCATCGTCGTCTCCTGTCGGGATGGTCTATTTGCTTTAGCGACAGACAGCGCGCCACCGTCTCAGTGCTAGCCGTGTGGCAAGAGAGAGTGAACGGCGCGCGTTGACTATGGAAACGCTCTTTCTGCGATGAGTGCTGAACTACCAGCTCGCAAGAAACTACAACGCGCCCTCGCCCGTGAGAAACAATGCCCATGCAGGCGGCATCTGCTAGCGAGTTTATTAATTTAATAAACCGACTGCTCGCGCTGCACAACCATTCGCCGGCCATCCCGTATATATAGGCACTGGATCGTGACCTGCAACGTAGTGCCGGCGGGAGATTTCTCCTGTGCGTATGTGAAAAATAAAGGTTCGCAGCGTGCACGTTAACTAAAAGCGGACTGCGGGTCTCTGTATCTACTCTTTCTTCTGTCTCTCATTGCCCATTAGCAGTGATTTTGCTGAGGGAGACACCGACGCACACTGCATGCTTCGCCTCACCACAGGTTTCACGTTAGTTGAGCTCAAACACCCTTCCCTGCATGCTTTGCCTCTCCCAAATTTTTCTTCTAGTTTTTTTTCCTCTGCCATCTGGTTGTGCGCATTCTTCTCACGTATTTCTGTGATGGATATACGTCGTGAAACTCTTGGTGGACCCAGGCGTAAAACACTTTCGTGTTAAAAAACAAAGAAAAAAATTACACCACCTTCCGCTAAAGGGGACCATGAGGCGATGGGAAGCCGGAGCACTTGCACGATCGCGTTCCGTTGGCGTTTGTTGGCATGCTACCGACCTCGCGTCATGGAACGCGAAGAGGGACACTACACGCGTCGTGTCTTCCCTCTAGCCTGGCCGTTAATTCTCACAGGGTGAGCGGGTAACGCGGTTGACAGATGCGCGAGAGGGAAGCAGCATAGGAGAGGAGAGAGGGGGAGGGGACGCGCACGCGCTGGCACTCAGCGTGGCGCTGCGCAGGAGACAATTTCGGCATGTCCAGCCAGCATTTCAGAGAACTCAAGCGAAGCAAGCGCTGGACTGAACGCGTGCAGCGTTCTACCACTTGAAGGACAGGAGACTAGAGGAGGAGAATAGCATATGCGCCGCGAGAACAGAAGCGAGAACGCAGGAGAAGCGCAAGCAGGTGCTGGCAGAGAAGTGGAGAGAGTAACGCGCAGCTGTTGGAGAAAGGGAAGGAGGAGAGTTGCGCATGCGGAGTGTGAGTGCGGACTACCACGCCGCGGGACATACCCCCGAGCAAGAGATGCTTCGCATCTGAAAGCAAGAATGCCTAAATCGGACGTGTCATCAAAGCGAAATTCCATTTTGTTCAGAGAGGCTTACACGGTAACTGTTGACTACGAATATTGTAGCTATACACATCCGCGCTAGAACTTAAAGGAGTGCTGCATTTGCACCATTATCTTGGGACTAGAAAGCGGCGTCCCGTATGTCCCCTGTAAAGTTCGTATACCGTCCAAATTGATAATACCCCTCTCCCCGCGTATCCTGTGTTCTGCTGAGTAAAAGCATCCGGAGGCGACGAACGCGGCCGATCTCTGTTGCTCCCATCTCCGTCGCGACTAGCCCACCCATCTCCGTCGCTGGGAGGGTACGTGCAATAACATCAGCCCGCCCGGGGTGCCTGCCGTCGAATCAGAGAGGAAATGCCCCGCCCGTCTTGAATGAGCATGAAAATGCGCAAGACGGGGATTGTCGCTCGAGCAGTAACTTTGACCTTTGATTTCAAAGGCGTGGTCGCGATCGCCAGGGCGCGCTATCTCTGCAGCCAGAGATAGCCGTACTCACTTACACCAGAGTGTCACTTGTCCCGTTAATCGGGTTGGCAATCGCCGGGCGGATTCTAAGGGCTGGCGTCTCGGCCTTCCGAAAGCGCATCACGAAAGCGCGGACAATTTAGAGTTGGTCCTTTGGTGCGCCAGCGAACGCCGGTTGTGGTCCACAGACCGAGTCAGAGCCGAGAGTCGATAACACAAACGAAAACGAAATATATTCTCAGTTAAGGCAATACAAATATCACAAACACATGCACTCTCGGCTGGTACCAGTTACAACTTCACAATATAACTCAGGTGGTTTTTACAGAACGGGAGATAAACAAACAGAGCACACGCTACAAACGCAATCGCATGCATTACAACTATTCAAGGACAGTTAAACTCCCGAACGTACAACGGCGTATCCAGTCCACAATTCTTGGACGGTAATCGAATGCTTCTCTTCTACAAAACACTTACGCCAGCTCCAGCGTTGATCGTCGAAGCTCAACCGTCGCCGTAACTTGTCACGGCTCACACGGCGTCGTCATCCAATTCTTGCAGATCGACGATCGACTGACCGCACACCATTATAAACACGTTTTCTTTGGCAGACGGAGCCACAGTCAGCTTAATTCACCATCTCCGGGCCGACTGACTGACTCACTCACTCAGTGACTGATCGTCGTCGCACGCTTTTATCTCCGCTCCCCAGGGTTCTAGAAGCGTCGGGAGCGTTCTCCCGCGTTTAGCACAGCCAGGCTAGGGAATGGCCGAGAGCTTTCTCGTAGGTTCGAATAGCGGCGGCGTCGCTCGGCGATGCGTCACGCTTCTCTTCCAGATGTTTCCAGGCTTTGCCGGGCGTTTGATCGTGTTGTCTGCGTCTGGCTCGAGTGGGTGAGGAGGATGCGGCACGTCGGCGTATTTTGATGCTTGTTTTTTTTTTGTAATGCCACAACTTGAAGGAAACGAAGGCACTTCCAATTCAACGGCACCTTGACTGTTTCAGCAATGATGGTTTCGGGATGGTATGCGGGCTCCTTGACTTTCTTCGACTCTTTATACCGATAATCACTTATAGTAAAATTGTGAAGAGCATCAAAAAAAGATATCATGCCCGCTTTGCCATTTTCTGCTCATGGCAACAGCATGCTTTGGTGGACATTGTTGAGCTCTTTCGACTCGCTGCAACGAATGGCACCACAAGCACATGGATCCACGTCAGAGTGCTTTAGATTCACATTCAGATTTTACAGCGAAAGCTGTTATGAGATCATTTCACCGGCCGTTTTTGGCGCCGTAGTTGTCCGCCGCCGCTGCCGCCGCTGCCGCCGCCGCCGCCGCCGCCGCCGCCGCCACCGCTTGTGTCCGTAACCAGTATCGCTCGAAATAAGAAAAAAAACTAAAGAAAAAAATTCCAGGATGGAACGAGGTTCGAACCTGGGCCCTCTGCGTGGGAGCCCAGTATTCAACCTCTGAGCCATGCCGGTGCTTGAAACTGCGTTGCAAAAAGGTCCTGTACAGGCTTCATGTCGGGAAGGAACCACGTTAGCATATGCAATATAGCGTGGTAGAAGAGTAAAATAAGCACCAAGCGTCGCACAACGCGAATTCTGTAACCAGGCGTCACACAATGCGATTTGCGCAACGAGTAGGTTGTTGAATGCTTCCAACCCATTACAAAGGGCTCTGCCATAATTTCTCATCGTCATCAGGCACAGCATCAACAAAGTGCGCATAATGCCTAACATGCGTTTAGCAGGTACCACGGCTCTCCATAGAATGACGAGAAATGGCACAGTGCGTGCTGCCCTACTTCTAAAAAATTACACTAACTTATAGCGTAGTAGGTTCCTCGCAAGCGCGCTTGTATTCGTTGCCAACGAAGCCCATAAGCGCATGATTCATATCCTCTGGGTCTCAGTAAAATTACAATGATTTAGAGCGTAGTGGGTTCCTTGCAAGTGCACTTGTATTGGTTGCCAAGGAAGCCCAAAAACGCGTGATCCATTTCCTCGGGGTCTCAGTAAAGTTCTTCGCCCCCCCCCCCCCCCCGTCCCTCTTCCACGTCAACGTATGTTATACAGCATGACGGGAAAGGGAAATAGCGACCGGGCGTCACCCAATGCAAATTACATAACTGGTGGGCCGTTTAAAGCTTCCAACCCATTACAAGGGCTCAGCCATAATTCTTCATCGTCATCAGTCGTCGCGTCAACAAATTGCACATAATTCCTTAGAGACGTGTAGCTGGTGCCTCGCTTCTCCGCAGAATGACGAATAATGGCTTAGTAGGTGCTTCCCAACTTCACAAAAATTGTGATTTATGGCGTAGTGGGTACCTTTCTAGTGTACTTGTATTGTAGTCCCAAGAGAGCTTACAATGGGCTCTAGAAACGCCGCTCTTCCAGCTTTCGCTGTGACTGTGCTGCGGTTTCAGCGCAGGCCTGGCGTTTTTTTATTGATACGAATACAAGAATGTTACATGTGTTTAGTATACAAAAGGAGGCCCAGGATATTAGATTTACCACGCTCACAATATTATAAAGCTCACCACAATCGACCAGCGTAAAAAAGAAGACTTGGATGAGACCGCACGACCGGAGAGCGGGTGCTGGGCTGGCGCCGAGAAAATGTCGACCGAAGCACTGAAAATATTGCAGTACCGAAACAGGCCGATGCCTTACACCAACGTGCCATGGGTTCCTGGACACGAGGGGCTAGAGAGGAAAGAAACGGCACATGCTGCGGCAGGCGATCACGCTCGCTTGCCGGGTCATTTCTTCCTACACTCGGGACCCGAGGCTTGCGTCTGCGGAGGCAGGGACTATATCCACCACCTACTCGGCGATCCTTGAGCATCACAGGGTGAGATGGTGTACCCACCACCTCACCCAAAACTCAATGAAGACAGCACCACACTGAGAAGACTACAAAGCAATACTTACATCCACGCAATACTCATGCACAGGCTTTACGGATACATGTGTACGGATATTAGATGTGAAGCATCTTATAGCGGAGTTCAATCCGGTGGTGGTGATGGTGTTGTGCGGTGTGACCACCCTTACTGCGCATGCGCAAGCCCTCTCCACAGACCTCCGTTCCCTCTCCACTCCCCTCTCCCCTGCCCCTTTCTAATTCCCTATCCCCCCTTACCTCGTCCCCCTCACCCTCTCCCCTTTCCTCCTCTCCACTCCCCCTCTAAAACGCGGGCTCGACATGCCGAAACGCTGCTTCGCATCGCCTCATGTTCCGCTTTAGCGGGAGCTGGTGTGCCCCCTCCTGCGCAACGCCACGATGAGCGCATGCGCGTCCCGTCCTCCTCTCTCTCCTCTCCTACGCTCCCCCCCTCCCTCGCGCGCCTGACGTCCGCGTTCCCCGCTCGCCCCGTGAGAATTACCGGCAAGGCTAGAGAGAAGACACGACGCGCGTAGCGTTCCTGTTCGCGTTCCACCACGCGAGGTCGGCAGAACGCCCAGCGAACGCTAACGGAACGCGATCGTTCAAGTGCTCCGGCTTCGCAATGCCTCATAGTCCCCATCAGCGGGAGATGGTGTAATTCTGTAGTGTTAGCTACACTTGTCTAGCCGGAGCCGGTTTCGCGTGGGTCATCATGAGCCGTGCTGCGCATACACGAGGATGAGTGCGGAGCCGGCATCTCACGCGCTCTCCGCCACCGCCGCGCGCAGCTCGCCGCTGCTAGTGGCGGAGAGCGGGAGGACTGGCGTCGTAGCCGGGCAGACAGACTGGTGCCAACGCGCGCGACTCGCCGCTGCTGCTCTGCGCATTCGAGAGATGTGACGTCGTAGCCATGGCACGCGCAGCTATTCGCCTTCGCTGTGCAGTCGTCGTCTGACAATGCGCTGGTGCCGCTTGATAGCGCCTCTGACTGGCGCTTGCAGGTGGGTAACGCTAAGGAGAAGGAGAGCACAAGTGCTGCTCAACAGCCCAGAAGAGCCGAGAAGCTTATGTCATCGGATCCCGAAGTAGTTGCCTGGCAATTAGCGGTTCAGCGTACGAATAATGAAGAGAGGAAAGCTAAACGTGCTGCGGAGACACTGGAGGAAAGGGAGGAACGTCTAGCAAAGCGGCTTCGCCAGGATGATGAGCGACGTGCCCGGCCACCTCTGCAGCAGCAACAACAAGACGCCGTCGATGACGTCAAGGCTCGGCGATCGGCTGCCTATACTGTTAAACTTACCGAAAGCGGCAGTGCGACTCGAACCTTCGAGACGGACTTCGTAAACAATCCGTTTGGACACGTGTGCGACGTGTGTGAAAGATTATGGCACATGAAAGACTTGACGCCGCTAATAGTGCCATGCGTGAATCGTTGAGTTTAGTGGCGACGCCTGAGTGGGGTGAAACCGTGGCGCGGGTTTGGACAACGTGCAGGAACTTTCTCGTTAAGCAGAACATGCTGCTCTTTAGCGTCACCAATGGGTATCGTTACGCGGCCATGCCGCCATGTCTACCGGTTCTGAACGATGTGGCCGAATGTGTGTCATTGGAGCAGCAGTAAGCATGGCAATCAAGGTAATCCTAGACAATCTGGAAAGCTCAGAATAATCAGCTGAACCATTGCTAACGCTACGTATATCCTGGCATAGCCGAGCTAAGTTCCTTAGCATAGCTCGGCATAGCCGGGCTAAGCTAAGGAACTGGAACAATAATGACGCCTCGGCGCCAGGGCCAAGGAGACACAGAAGGTCAGAAGGCTCCTGGATTTATAAAATTTCCCTCGTAGAATAGAATTGGTGTTTGGCTCGATTAAATATTTTAAAACAAACGTTTATTCCCTCCTCCGCAGCACTTAAACAGTGCAGTAATATTCGCTTCCACAGTTGCTTTGCGGGACCAGTGGTTGTTTGACTTGAGCCTGTCACTTGTTAAGACTCCGGTTGTGCAAAATAAGTTCTTCAACGTTGCTGTGTCTGATGATGATTATGATGATGATGATCATGATTTGAGGCTGATCCCTCTGAATCGGGCGTGCATGAATAATTTGCCCTAGCCAGAAAAAAAAGAGAAAAAGCCTAAAAAGTAAATAAACTAGAACACTCCACAGGCGTACACACCCCGTACCAGTTCGTATTTTCCTCGAGGCCCACCACTGGAAACGCCGGCGCCACTGTCGGCGTGACGTGCTTGGCAGGATTACGTGGTCTCAGCGGCCGCGTCGGCTGCTTCTGGAGCGCTGCCGCGTGCTTTGAAAATGAGTTTCAAGTACCACATGCGCTGCGGTCTGTTCAAATACAGAAGTTCTCTCGCATTTTCTGTTCAATTGAAACCGTTGTAGTAGAGTGGCTGCCTCCGAAGGCGACGAACATGGCGCTCTAACGCTCGGTGTCGCAGTGCCGGGCATACGCAACGGAGCCCAGTGTCAGCCTGCACCGGTAACCGCGAGACAAGAAACTGCGTGAAGCATGGGTTGTAAAGCTAGGAACCGGCAAGTAGCCATCGGCTACGAGTCTTGTGTGCAACAAGCACTTCCGCGACGAAGACTTTCGTTACTGCGTCGGGCCTGCGATGTTCGGTGAGTAGCAGACAGTGCGCACTGAGACGATGGCTCGCGCGCGCTTGCTGCCGGCAACTGATGCTTATCTGCCACAGGATGGAAAAGGCGCCACCTCTTACCACGTGCGATACCATCTCAGAACACTCCCGTGCAGCCTCTTGATCGTCGGCCATGTGCTCAGCATCCACAAAATCGGCTGCAGATGCGCAAGTCATTGTTTAGATACATTAAATTAAAAAACCCACAGGGTGCCTTATGCACTCGCCAAAGATGACAGGAACGCGAAAGCCATCTTCTTCTTCTTGTCAGTCGATGTATTGGTTCTCCCGTGCCCCCCTCCAAAAGCGTTCTGCACCTAACGCGGTTTTGCACGGCCTCCGTGACCGATCACGGAGGCAATGCGAAGCGACCGTGACGTTGAATACGTCATCATGTGACGTCACGTTATGTGACGTCATAATGACGCAACATATTTTGGCGATCTGTGACGTCATGATGACGTCATATGATAACGCCATCACCGATCACGGAGGCAATGCAAAGGGGCCATGTCGTGTGAATACGTCATCATGTGACATCACGTTATGCACGTCATGGTGATGTCATAATGAAGGTACAAATTTAGGAGGTCTGTGACGTCATGATGACGTGATACGGTGACCTCATCACGTGACAATTATTTTTTACGTCACTCGTCTTGACGCCACGACGGTCAATCTTCCCGTTTGAAGAGGCATCTGGCTTTCGCCTTCATAAGCTGCGCGACATTTGCTGGTGGACGTACATAGCGAGAGAGTCAAATGCTGCGGCTGTGTGCTGAATTTATGTTGGCAATAACACTTTTTCAGTCAAGCTTGCGTTCCCCTGAGGCAAACACTGTCCCAAATTTATTTGTGTCTCTCTCAAACTAACGTTGCGCCTCTCCATCCCCATGTATTTTCTTGCAGGCTCAGTTATTTACGTGGGAAAGATGCCACCCTGTTGGCGTTAAACACGACGCTGCTGCCAAAACTGCTGGGGTACTCGTCAAATATTTACTATCACGTTTTGCGGCTGCTGGTTGCTGCAGTAACTTCTATTTTATTCACCGCTATTTCAAGTTCACGTGGGTCCTAGTTCACAGCCGACGTTTGCAGAACAAGTCCGGCAAACGTTACTGTATTTTCTTTCTTTTCCTTTACGCTGCATGCTACATGCTCGGTCTCGTAGACTGCTTCTCCTTCCACCAGCAATCTCGAAGTGGTGAAGCTTTGGTCTTTGAATTTGTTGATGACAGAGAGCGTCAATTAAGTTCACTGGAATGCAAATGGAATGATAATTAAAGGGGCCCTGCAACACTTTCCGAGCATGCACAAAAAGCGCTGCCGATCGGTAGTCGATGCTCCCGAGAACACGCGAGCCAAATATTATAGCGATGCGCACGGCCTGGAATTTACAATAAATTCTCAAAATCAGCTGAAAATCGCTCCCTCTTCTCTCGACAAATGATGTATTAGTCCGCAAAATATGACGCGATTGTCGGCAGTTCCACCATTGGCAGATGTTATAATCACGATAACACCCTCATTATTACTTTCGTTGTTAATTTTGAGTTCAATAAGTAGATAATATGTATGTTTATATTATGTTATCGCGTTAAAAACACCGAACAAACATTAATATTAGCACTTCCGGTCTCACCGACAGCTCGTCTGCTCGTAGTTGCGTGGTTCCGTTTTCTTCGCCATGCGCAGTGCCGAAAACGTGAATATCTCTGTGCTTTTGACCATCGCCGGTTGCCGTTGAGAGTGGCAGCCGTTCGAGTGTTGCCTCATCAGCTGAGAACTGCATCGTCGGCATGTTCTCACGACCGACCGAGGCACGGGCGCAGCGTGTCTCCGATAACAATGCTGGCGTCCGGTAATGGCGGCGCTTCGGGGTCGTCTGCCAGTGCTGTCTTACGAGGCGGTGTATCGGAGTATGGGCCGAAACCGATCTCAGCTGTCATTCGTTCCAAACGAGCGCGCAGGTTTGCTTCCATGGTTGGCAGAGCGATGAAAACACTACGGCGTTCGAGGTGCACACCCAACATTACCAAACCGACGCGCAGTTTTCAAGCACGCGCGATACACAGAGCGATCGACTCCGCTCGACGAGAACGACGCAAGCCGACCGGAAGTGGCGGCACAGACCCGGTGGTTGCGCCCAGACGTCAGAGAGAAAAAAATGAAGAAAACAACTCCGCCAGCGCTCTTGGCGCTCTTGGGCGGAGCCTCGCTCCTCTGCGCTCCCTCCGTCGACTCGCGGCCTAGATTTCCGCGCGCTCGCGGCGTTGAGTTGAGGCAGCGCCTCCTCTATTTTTCTGTGCCTGGGCGAAGGAGCGGAGCGCAATGGGAACCGACCGTCGGCGTTAGTGCGGCTTTTAGCCGCCGGGCGCCGCCACCGTAGTAGACAAGCCGTCGCGTCGTCGCTTGCGGAAACGAATGCCGTGGCTACATTCGAAGCTGCTGTATGGTTCAGTTTTCGGCTGTATTCGCGTTGTGTAAAGTATAATGAAAACTTGTAAATTGGAATCATGAAGCACTTGTCGCTCTGGGCAACCAGCCCATTTCGAAGGCATGTATCTTTCGCGGCTATTTGATCGAGACGCTCGCGCGTCATCTGCTAGCCCGATACGAGAGAGCGCATGCCATTGATGCGTGGAAAACTGTTTTGTCACCGTTACGTTCGCTTGACTGAGAGTCGGTTTTTGACTGTCTGAAAATCGATTTTCGAAAGCAGCATTTGCCAAAAGCTAATACTGAAAGCTTGGGCGCTTAAAGTTCCCCGATGCGTGCTACCGTCTACTGGTGTAACACACTACACGCAAGCCTGGAGTTCGATGTGCTAAATAGCATGTAATGTCACTAGACTGCTTCCAGGGATATACGTGATTGCCCGTTCCCTTCGTAAAGCTTTTGAGAATTACGTTTGTTGCCACCGGGAGAAAGCAACAGCTGGTGCCAGAAAAAGAACTATGCGAAGCGATTCCACCATTTCAGAGCTTAAACCAGTTAAATCGTGATGGTACGAAAAACAAACACAAACAGCTACATATGCCTTGCGCTTCCTGCAACACTGACCGATGTGTGTGAACAGACACTGTCGTTGAAGTATAAAGTCGTAGTGCCGGCTCTCAACTTGAGCCGATGTCAAAGGCATGAAAAATGGCGCGGCCTGTTGTCAGTTGCTTGAGCTCGTCTTTGGATTTGTCGACGGATTGTTGTAGCCTCAGTATCTGGCTCCTAAGCTCTCTTTCTTTTTTCTTCCATTTGGCCCTTTCGATAGTCAGCAAAGTAGAGGCCGAATGTCTGTCGACCTGGACGCTTTTGTCGCATGAAGCAGCCAGCTCAGCCTCGTGCACTCATTTATTGTGACACTGTACATAATGATTCTCGGTTGTTTCGTCGGTAGAGCATGTGGTGTCCATGAGCTCCGATTCTTCAGCTTCGGGAACTAATGTAAGCACTGCATGCACATGGCGGCGATCGCGAGGCAGCGTTGCTACTGGTACTACATGCATTCGTTGACTGTTAGGACGCAACACGGTCACGTTTAGGGACACTTGGCATGCTTGGTTCAGTTGTTACCTTGGGCTGCAAACGTGAATGGTAGTCTGCAAAGAGTGACGCTACTGCATCATTCTTAAGCCGCCGCTTCTTATATTCTATGAAATCTTCGGGTCGTAAACGACGGCTGCATATTCTAGTGTAGTTTGAAGGTGTATTAGGAGACCAATTATCCCACCTAATTACTTCAAGCCACCTCTCCTGAACACCAGCGACAGCTGGAATTTCATGGAACGACAGCCGCATAGTGTATTAGGGCAAAAGCATTATAGATGCCTCATCAAACGTGAAAATTGAACGTCGGCGGCATGGACGCGAGTGATGCATAAAATAATTACGTGATAACATCATATGACGTCACAGATAATAAAATTTTGGGACATCATCGAAACGTCACACAACGTGACGTCGTCATATTACACCTTCGCTTGTTCAAAATGGGCCGATCACGGAGGCAGTGCATGCCTCCGCTGATGTGCAGAAAGCTTGCACTGCCTCCGATCCTTGAGGCTGTAAGAAAACCACGTTAGGCGCAAACATATCTCGGAGGGAGGCAGAGAATGTTGAATGCATTGACTGGAAGAAAAAGGAGAAGATGGCTTTCGCCTTTCAGTCGTCTTAGATGAACGCATAAGGGACCCTGTGAATTTTTTTTATCAATAAAGGGAAATAAAAAAATACAATCGTGATTTCTTTCAGTTCCATTTGCAGAACACAACAGTATGACATACTGAGGCATTGGGGCGGTTGCAATAGCTTGAAATAGAAAATAAAACGCGAATACTATCAAACTCGAGTGCAAGTATCGAAGCGGCAGCACGGCTTGACAGACTGCCTGCTGAATACGTACAGCGGGGATTGAAAGACACGCGAACATGCGGCACCTGTATTCTTTGCTGTTTCGCATCTATTTTCAAGTGGTTATAGCCTGGATGATTGATGAAAAGACGACGTCATCCATGACACAATAAAAGACCATCTAGTATCTTTATTCCCACCACGGTTAGAGCGTGATCAAAACAGCGCGCCGCTATGTTCGCGTTTCTTTTAATCCCCCTGTACCCCTGAAAGCTTGCAAGAAGCGCAAATGCAATTAAACTCGGATGCAAACACGAATTCGCGAGCTTCGAGATACGCGCGGCCGTTCAGCGCCAGCTTCCCGTAGTCTACTTGCACAGCGCCACCACGCGGCAGCGGCGAGCGGACGGGGAGCGCGCGCGCGACGGCCTGAGGAGAGCGTTCGCCCAGGCACTGAAAAATAGAGGAGGCGCTGGTTGAGGGAGAAAGCTGCGGAACGCGATCTCTATAATTTGGTAACACCACTTAGACTTGACGGATTCCAAAATTTTTTGCGGCATATGACTCGTGAAGAGTCATACGTCAATAATGAGACTATTCCAATATAACTAAGAAAGGTGTTGCAGGGCCCCTTTAAGGAGCATTAAAAAAAGGCGTCGCGTTTGCTCACATTTTGTGTGAGCACCAAACGAAACAAATGCACTGAAGAAACAGAAGCAGCGGCGTTTGCCCGCTCAGAAGGCCGATCAATACGCAGTGCGAGACAACTTGTCAAATGACATTGAAACGTACACGAATTTAGACAAAAAAAAATACTGAATCGTCGGGACGGCACGCCGCAAAGTTGCCATGCGCACCGAAGCCGTAGTTGTAACGAAATTGTTTTCGAACTGCTCTGATAGCGTCCGCGCAACAGTAGTTGTTTGTGTACTCACAAATTCTCATATTTTGCGGCCTAAAGTTCACACCGCGGTGCCAAAACGCGCTCGTAGCAAAAGCGAAACCATCAGTACGAGCATACATGCAGACGCTCATACATGCAGAGGCGCCGTCAGTCGTCGCGAACCCGTGCGATCGCTGACTTGAGGCTTTTCTGTTATGCTCCGTTTGGTTATACAGACAGTCTACTCTAGCAAGATATTTCACATATTTTGCACTCAGCGAGTGACTACCTTTCACGCAAGGAGCCGGTTCAGGGGTCTCCAACGCGGTGACCGCGTGAAGCGGGTGCTCGGTTTTCTGCAGAGAGACAGACTGCAGACTATCTTGTGCTTTCTCTTCATCGAAAATTATTCTTTTGACAGGAAAGAACATATTTCTTTTCGAAAGTACCTGCAGAAATGTCCCGGAGGGCTTCCGCGAGGTGATTTTGTAGAGCGCCGACAGCAAAACCTATGGGTCGTGCGCCGGCGGCATCCTGCCTAGCACGCAATCGAGGCGCATCCGATAGAGGGCGACTCCGTAACTCCTCGGCCGCCAATAGTTAGTCTGCACGCCTTCAATTTTTGTCCACGTAAATCACTACCGCTGCGTCGCGCGCCGCCACTGCACCAGCCTTGTTTTGGTGGTGCGTACTGCCGCATAGTTCACTGCACCAGCCGCGCCATCGACCGCGGGTGGCGCCGGGTCATTTGTGTATAAAACCCCAGTGCCTCGGGCAGTGTGGTGCCCTCTCACTGGCGTTGGCCCAAACATGTACAGCGTAGCACTAGGTGGGGTCGTAAACTTTGCGCGCTGCTAGGGCAAGAGTTGACGAGGAAAGAACGATACGGGACAACACAGTTTCTTCTTCCTGCACGCACACCCGGCTCCCTCGTGTCATCACCCTCGTGTCGTTCGAACTGGCGACGATGCATAAGCGTTCGTAGTACCCCAGCCCGCGCTTTCATCAGAAGACCACCACTACCATTGTTGTCGTACATGCGCTCCTTTTCTATTTCGTTCTTGTAACTTCGATACACCGTCAAGGTTGCTTCGGAACACATCGCCTTCCGCCATTGCTCGTTCTCTTCCTGCCGTACCTGTTCTTGAACGGCACGGGCGCATCCGCACTCCCTGCTTGCCTTTACGGGTTTCGCGAAGAAACCAAACTTTCGGCGCAGGGTGTACACCCGCGCAGTCCACTGTGTCCTTATTGCAGTCAGGCTGGTGTATCGGAACAAGTGCCTTGCCCACTTGTTGTCATTCATGAGACGCAGGCGGCCTTCGTAGGCTATCGTGCTCCTGGCTTCTCGAGCCTCATACGACGACTATCCAACGTCTCCTTGAAAGGCCTCTATAGCAACTCGTCCGTGGCAGCCGTAGGTCAGTCAACCAACCTCTCGCTGCCCTCGTTCCAGTCACTGTCTGTTTCCTGGTTGGAAAGTTATTATAGCATTGGCAAACAAAAGGCATGGGACATGCACATACTTCCACATTTTTCGAACCAGCAGGAAGTGGTTGCAGCCCCAAAGACTTCGTTTACGCATCACGTTCGCCGCTTTGCGTGATGTTTGTCGGATGTTTTCCTCATGTATGTATAGAACATGCCTCGATGTGCTTAGTTGCACACTGAGATGTCTGTACTCTTCCTTCCATGAAATATGGCCCCGCCACGGTGGTCTAGTGGTTATGGCACTCGACTGCTGACCCGAAGGTCGCGGGATCGAATCCCGGCCGCGGCGGCTGCATTTTCGATGGAGGCGAAAATGTTTGTGGCCCGTGTACTTAGATTTAGGTGCACGTTAAAGAACCCCAGGTGGTCGAAATTTCCGGAGCCCTCCACTACGGCGTCTCTCATAATCATATCGTGGTTTTGGGACGTTAAACCCCAGATATTATTATTATATTCCATGAAATATGCCCACCCTCTGGCAGCGACACTATTGCAGCGGGGCCTGCGTCGCGTATTTGTCAGCGCCGCCTGGTTTTGGGCTCATGAACTTCTTTGTTTGATCGTTGTGCTTATTCGGCGAGTACAGATAACTCTTCGGAACTCTGTGCTTCCTCGTCTCTAATAGTTTGAGCAGGCATGCAGGATTTGCAAAAAGAGAAGTCTTCAGTCAACTTCAAAGAAAGCGCTAAGCATCAAGTTTGGACTACAAAATGTCTATAGGGAAAATTGGTATATAACGTGAAGAAAGTCAGGTTCTATATACAGGATATTTCGGCAGGATGGTCTACTAGCTTGCTCTCACCTATGTATGAACACTGTTGTATTTTTAAGCCCAATTTATTTGAGTTGTTTTGTCTTATGCATACCTTAGTAAAACTTTCCACCTGAAACGGCGTATTTTTACGGTGCATTTAAACGGTTACAACTCAATGTATCGCACGCGCTCGCAAATATCAAAAGAATGAATGTCGCGGCATGTAGTCACTAAAGCTGCGATGACCTACCTGACCCTGCTGCTAATGGCAGCTGCGTGTCAGTACGGCGGCTTTCTCACATTCGGCGCGGATCGGCCATGCCCCAGAGCGATTCCATTCCCAGCGGAGGTGGCGTGCATGGCTCAATTAGCGGCTGCAAAGCAATTACGGCGCTAATGCCCGCCCACGCTCGCAAACCTTCCCTGACCCTCTGTTCGCACCCTGCGCTTTAATCCTGGCAACCTGAAACTTTCGACGGCCTAATTAATAGCCAGGATCAAACGCACGCAGTTCCTGCTCTGTAGAGAAGGCAAGGGGACGCGCCGTTCAAAAGTCGTTGTGGCCTCGTGAACTCTTGGCCAATATTGTTCTCGAACGCTGATCCTTGGCAGTAATCTGAAACATTTAATTAGTGTGTTCTAGAAAGACATTGAATAAGCTTTTACGTTAGATTCAAAATATGATAGTAATCATTGTCATATCGTGGTTTTTGCAGTTAAAACTACAGAATAAAAGCGTAGTAAAGCTCCCGCAATATTCAAGGTGATTTGTTGCCCACTTTCTTGATATCCAAGTGCGGATCAAGCCTTAAGACATTCGCAGGAAGTGAACGCCTTATTATTTCATTGTTCATGCCCTGCATCAGTTTTATCGCCGAAAGAAACAAGCTCTCTGACGGCAGCTTGCGACATCATCGCAGAGAATAACTCAGTGCTGTAATCTCACGCAGATATTTCGATAGCTAACGAAGTTCATAATAAAGGAGCATTGCCTAATTGAAAACTGTGGCGATATATAGAAATGAACCACAGATGTCTTTTAAGCCGTCTAAGCATAATCAATATTTCACTTGTATATGCAACTATATATTTTCCAAAAAAAAAAAAAACAGCGTACTGGAAATACTTGAAACCCTGTATATCAAATACGCATTTCACTGAGAGACGAACTTTAGCAGAACTGAATCTATTTCGAAAGGTTTGGTAAAGGAATGGCATCTTTATTTGCAGAGCTGAAAGTGAAATCACAGGCTTTTATATGCGACGCTATGCAGGCGGCGCTGCGAGCTCTGATAGCATTTTTGAACAGCGGAGCTCTTTAAGCTTTTTGTTGCGCCGGATAGCGTAAACAGAAATTACACTCATGAACCGGCACGTGCGTGCTTCGTCCTCTTCTTCATCTTCTGCTTCGCTCCCACAACACCTGCGCCGATTGGTCAGGTGTGGAATGCAATAATTGTGATGGGTGAGTATGTTACGCGACTAACGATCGCGTAACATCGCGTAACGATTATTTTCACGTGACCAAATATCACGCCGCACCACGTAACAACTAGTCACGCGACTAAAAAGCAACGTAGCATCACGTAAAATCTTGTCGCGTCTCTAAAATCACGTTACGTCATATAACGTGGTTTGCTAAATATAGATCCCTTAATTAAACATCACGTAACAAGTTACCTGACTAAACGTCCCGTAACAACTGGTCACGTGACTAACGATGACGTAGCACCACGTAACTAGTCACGTGACTAAAACTCACGCCGCAAGACGTAATATTTAATCACGTTAATAAATCCAGTATCACCGCTTAACAACTAGTCACGGGGCTACAAATCGCGTAACTAGCAACGAGACTAAAAATCAGGTAACATTACGCAACACCTAGTCACATGACTGCAATCACGTAACATTACATAACAGTTATTCGCGTGACAAAAAATTGCGTAACAAGTAGTCACGAGATTAAAACCGTGTAACGTCACGTAACAATTAGTCCCGTGAGATGTTCCCACCAAAACAACGTAAAACAGGTCACGTGATTAGAATCACAACACCCGTACAGCCATACACTTGACATATTACTGCCAAAACAGCGTAACGGCTAGTCTCGTGACAAGTTTCCGTCAAAAGAATGTAACACATGCGTATTGTAGGAAACTGGGGGGAGGGGGGGGGGGTTCGGAGATCTCTGTTCGTTCCGCGTTCGTTCTGGCGGTGTTACGTCACAAAAGTGGGTGGTCGGCAGCTCTCTTCCGCCGAGAGAAAGAGGACAGCCAATCGTCAAGCGGTGAGCGGCGAGCTTTCCGGAAGTAGACGCGCATCGTTTGTCCTCGGCAAGGGGACCGAATATTTAAAAACGAAGTGTTTCTCGCCTTCTAATAAATACAATTGTTATACAAAAAGATATTGTTTTTTCTTTTCAAGCTCAAGCAGTTTCTGAAACAGCAATAGCTTTGAGTGCTGATATTTATTGGTGTTAGTTTTTCTAAAGCGCTTGCAATGTTAAGTCGCGCAGAGGAAAAAAAGTAGCGGTTGGCGCAGTTTTTCAAGATGTCGTCCCAGCGGAATGTCTGGCTTGGCTCCCGGGTTTCGGATCGTCAAAGGGAGTTTCTGCTGGACTTTATAAAAGAGCACCCACAGGTAGCTACGCCGTCGCGCCCGCTGGGGCCGTCGTTCACGAGTGAGGACCGGGACGACACGGGGAAAGAGCTGGTAGCGCTTTTGAACTAAGAAGTCCCTGCACGTAAGACCACAGCCCAGTCGCAGGTCCGTTCATTTCGTTCGCACTGTTCGTTTGGAGAACCGAAAGCGACGTCGCATTGGCTCATGGCTTCAGACGCATCTCGCACCTCCAACCGCAAGAGAAGCACACGTCGCAAGCGCCATTTTCTGAAAATCAGCTGTTGCGGCAGCCGCAACCGCCGCATCGTGCCGTGCGAAGCCGTTTGTTCGCTCGAGAGAACGCGTGTGTTCGCTCGAGAGAACGCGTGCGAACGGCCTCGCCATCCGTTCGTTTGTAGCAGGCGACATGCTCGTTATGACGCGATCTGACATCACCAAAAAATAAAAGATCAAGCAAAAAGAAAAAAAAATGCCAGGCCTGCGCGGAAAGCGCAGCAAAGTCACAGCAAAAGCTGGAAGAGCGGCATTTCTAGAGCCCGTTGTAAACTCTCTTGGGGCTACTAATACAAGCACACTTGCAATGTACCCACTACGCCATAAATCACAATATTTATGAAATTGGGAAGCACCTACAACGCCATTATTCGTCATTGTGCGCAGAAGCGAGGTTCCAGCTACACATATGTAAGGCATTATGTGCACTTTGTTTACGTGACGACTGATGACGACGAAGAATTGTGGCTCAGCCCTTTATAATGGGTTGGAAGCTTTAAACGGCTCACCAGTTACGTAAGTCGCATTGTGTGACGCCCGGTCGCTTCCACCATGCAATATAACATACATTGACGTGAGAAAGAGAGACAGACAGAGGGGGAAAAACTTTATTGAGACCCTGAGGATATGGATGATGGGCTCGTGGGATCCCTTGGCAACCAATGCAAGTGCAGTTGCGAGGAACCCACTACGCCACAAATCATAATTTCTGTGAAGTAGGGAAGCAGCCACTATGCCATTTTTCGTCATTCAACGGAGAGCCGTGGTACCGCTAAAAACACGTAAGGCATTATGCGCACTTTGTTGGTGTTGTGCCTGATGACAAAAGAATTATTGCAGGGCCCCTTGTAGTGGGCTGGAGGCGTCCAACAGCCCACTCGTTGCGCAATTCGCATTGTGTGACGCCTGGTTACAGAATTCGCGTTGTGTGGTGCGTGTTTGTTATTTCAATCTTCTACCACACTAAATTACATATGTTAATGTGGTTCCTTCTGGACATGAAGCCTGTATAGCGTCGTTTTGCAAGGCAGTTCCAAGCACCGGCATGGCTCAGAGGTACAACACTGGGCTCCCACGCAGAGGGCCCAGGTTCGAACCCCGTTCCATTCTGGAAATTTTTTCTTATTTCGTTTTTTTTTCTTATTTCGAGCGATAGTGGTTACGGACACCGGCGGCGGCGGCGGCGGACAACTACGCCACCAAAAACGGCCGTTGAAATGATCTCATAACAGCTTTCGCTGTAAAATGGCTACGCCCCCCAGAGACGTGGTTTTTACAGCGAAAGCTGTTATGAGATCATTTCAACGGCCGTTTTTGGTGCCGTAGTTGTCCGCCGCCGCCGCCGCCGCCGCCGGTGTCCGTAACCAGTATCGCTCGAAATAAGAAAAAAAACTAAATAAGAAAAAAATTCCAGGATGGAACGAGGTTCGAACCTGGGCCCTCTGCGTGGGAGCCCAGTATTCAACCTCTGAGCCATGCCGGTGCTAGAAACTGCTTCGCAAAAAGGTCCTATACAGGCTTCATGTCGGGAAGGAACCACATTAGCATATGCAATATAGCGTGGTAAAAGAGTAGAATAAGCACCAAGCGTCGCACAACGCGGATTCTGTAACCAGGCGTCACACAATGCGAATTGCGCAACGAGTAGGCTGTTGAATGCTTCCAACCCATTACAAAGAGCTCTGCCATAATTCTTCATCGTCATCACGCACAGCATCAACAAAGTGCGCATAATGCCTTACATGCGTTTAGCAGGTACCACGGCTGTCTGTAGAATCACGAAAAATGGCACAGTGCCTACTGCCCTCCTTCTCAAAAATTACAATGATTTATAGCGTAGTGGGTTCCTCGCAAGTGCACTTCTGTTGGTTGCCAAGGAGGCCCATAAGGCTCCCATGATCCATTTCCTCAGGGTCTCAATAAAGTCAATTCTCTCTCTCTCTCTCTCTCGCTCTACGTTTCTCCGGTTAAAGTGTGTTATAAAGCGTGGTGGGACAGTTAAATAACGACCGGGCGTCACACAATATGCATTACGTAACTAGTGGGGCGTTCAAAGCTTCCAACCCATTACAAAGGACGCAACCATAATTATTCATCGTCATCAACCGCCGCATCAACAAACTGCACATAATCGCTTACATATGGTACCTCGCTTCTCCGCAGAACAACGAATAATGTCGTGCTGGGTGCTTCCCAACTTCCCAAAAATTACGCTTTGGTGCGTAGTGGGTACGTTGCTAATGTACCTGTATTAGTAGCCACAGGAGAGTTTATAACGGGCTCTATAAATGCCGCTCTTCCAGCTTTCGCTGTGACTGTGCTGCGCTTTCCGCGCAGGCCTGGCGTTTTTTTCCGGCTTCGGCTAATCGCGTGCGCCGCCAGAATGGGTGCAGAACAAACGGCGCAGAACAGAGATCTCCGATCACCTTACTCGTAATGACGCGATATGACGTCACCAAAAAAGAAAAGATCAAGCAAAAAAAAAAAGAAATGGCGACACCCCCCGGCCTTGAGTGGCATCTCCCGCTTCAGCCAATCAGCGCGCTTGTTCTTCCCCAGGAGAACGAACAAGCGGAACGAACAGATCTCCGATCGCCCCCCTGATGCAAACCAGAAAGAAATAGCCAAGCCTGGCCGCACTCATTACTATGTGGAGCACACATAAGAAAACGACTCGACACGTCCGTCTAGCGCCGAACCTAAAACCAACTAACTTTCTCTTTATTTTTCTGCGCCCCTCGCGCCAGCCATGCTGCCGCGCCGCACGAGGTCACGTCCGACCTCTTCTTTCTTCACTGTGCCATCCTGTCGATGTCAGTGGCGCTACATAGCTCCTTCCCCTAGAGGGCAGCATGGTCTGCGAACGAAATCAGCACTGCCAGGAAACTCTGCGGATTGAAGTAGTGTCCGCAGCGACGGGAACGAAGGCACGTGGAACTGGATTGAACCAGGCGACTGTGGGAGTCGTCTCGCAGTAGGCTGGCTTCAGGCGCTCCAGTGCGATGGTGTCAGGTTTGCCATGAACATCTACGACATATGTCGACTCGCATTTCTCCAGTACCGGAAAGGGCCCGAGGTAGTGTGGGTGGAGAGCAGGCCGAATAGGTCCAAAGCGCACGAAAACGTGGGTTGCATTGGTCAGGTCGGGTGTAATGTATGGTGTGCGGTCTGGAGGAGGACGTGTCGGACAGGGTTTAAGATCCCGGAAGAGGTCCCTAAGACGGTGTACGTATTCGTGAGTAGACAGAGCTGCCGAGGGTGGTTCTGGGGAGAAGAAATCGCAGGGCAGACAGAGCGGAGTGCCGTAGACGAGCTCCGCACTCGAGCACCCGAAGTCCGATTTCAAGGCGCAGCGGATACACAGAAGTACCAGTGGCAGACGTTGAACCCATTGCGATGGCGTGCCATGGGCCATCAGTGCTGCCTTGAGCTGTCGATGGAAGCGTTCTACGAGGCCATTGGTCTGGGGGTGGTAGGCAGCCGTGCGAAGACGATGCGTGCCAAGCAAGCGTAGGAGCTCGTGAAAGAGGGCAGACTCGAATTGCTGTCCTCTGTCAGTCACGATCTTGGTAGGGCATCCGAAGCGGGCAACCGATGTTGTGACGAATGCTGCTGCGACGGTTGCAGCAGAGCTGTCTGGAAGCGGGGTCGGTTCTGGCCATCGAGTAAATCTGTCGACAGCTGTGAGCAGGTAGCGAAATCCGTCACACGGTGGTAGTGGTCCGACGATGTCGATGTGGAAAATATCGAAACGATGGTCAGGCTGGAGAAACTGGCGTGTTGGGGGAACGGGGTACCTGTGGACTTTGGCACGTTGGCAGGGTGTACATGCACGTACCCAGTCGCGTACGTCTGCGTTCATCCGGGGCCATACTTAACGCGATGAAACAAGGCGTTGCGAGGCACGAACGCCGGGGTGAGCGAGCTGGTGCAGCGTGTCGAAAAGCTGCTTGCGTAACGTGCGAGGGACAAATGGTCTGGGTGTGCCTGTAGAAGTGTCACAGACGAGGTTGGCGCCATCAAGCAGGATATCGTGCAATCGCAGTGCTGTTTTAGATGAGCGCAGGTGTATGAGCTCAGGATCATTAGCTTGGTGTGCTGCGAGCGTCGGCACATCGAGTGGCGCAGGAGTTGCAGCTGATGTCACGGCGTCCACGCGGCTGAGAGTGTCAGCAGGTATGTTCTGGTCGCCGCTGACGTGTCGGATGTCGGTGGAGAATTCAGATATAAACAAGAGATGGCGGATTTCTCGTGGCGTGTGCGTCGACGACTCTCTGCAAAGCGCATATGTCAACGGCTTGTGGTCCGTGAAAATTGTAAATGGTCGACCTTCGACGATATGGCGAAAGTGTGGGATGGCGAGGTAAATTCCAAGTAACTCTCGACCGAAGGTGCTGTAACGAGCTTGTGTTGGGCTGAGTTTCTTGGAGAAAAACGCTAATGGTTGCCATGAGTTGTCAACACGCTGCTGGAGAACCGCTCCCACGGCTGTGCTAGACGCGTCACTCATGAGGGCTAGAGATGCCGTGGGGTTGGGGTGGGCAGCGTTGGCGAGCGCGCCCTTGATCTTGATAAAGGCGTCTTCAGCAGTGGAGTCCCAAGGTAGTAAGGACGTCTTTTTCTTGCTGGTAAGCAGACGGTACAAAGGCGCCACTATATCGGCACAGTTCTTGATAAAGTGGCGGTAAAAGTTAACTATTCCGAGGAATTGCCGCAGCTTCGTGATCGCTGTGGGCCTAGGGAAGCTCTGGACTGCTTCGATTTTTGATGAAAGTGGGCGGATGCCACTGGTGTCCAGGTGATGTCCGAGAAAGACTAAGCTAGTGACACCAAACTCGCTTTTCGAGGCGTTGATGACGATGCCGTGGTCAGATAGGCGTTGTAGCAGACAACGAGGGTGTTGTAAATGCTCTTCCACAGATTTGCTGGCCACCAACAAGTCGTCGACGTAGGCGAAAACAAAGGGTAGACCACGCGTGACTGTGTCAATGAAACGTTGAAAGGACTGAGCGGCCTTCCTGAGACCGAACGGCATTCGCAAAAACTCGAAGAGTCCGAATGGTGTTGTAACAGCCGTCTTGGGTATGTCTGATTCGGCCATGGGAATTTGGTGGTAGGCGCGGACAAGGTCAATCTTCGAAAAGATGTTGGTGCCGTGCAGAGCGGCAGTGAAATCCTGTATGTTGGGTAACGGGTACCGATCCGGAATTGTCTTAGTGTTCAAAGACCGGTATTCTCCGCATGGCCTCCAGTCAACCGATTTCTTGGGCACCATGTGGAGTGGAGCTGCCCAGTTACTTGCGGACGGGCGAATAATTCCCAATTCCAGCATATGTTCAAATTCTGCACGTGCAACCTTGAGTTTGTCCGGAGCAAGTCGACGTGGCCAGAAGAAAGCAGGAGGTCCGACAGTGACGATGTGATGACGTACGTCGTGACACACTGGTTTTTTCCAATTAGGCGGTGCGGTGATGTCAGGGAATTCTCGTAGCAAAGCCGCGAAGGGTTCATTGGAAACCGTAGCACAAGAGAGGGCTAAATCTGTGGTTCCCGGCGCAGCAATGCCTTTCACCGAGGGGTAAGTTGTCGCGTCGACAATGAGGCCATGGTCGGTGAGGAAATCAGCACCGATAATGGCAGAAGGAACGTCGGCGACCATGAACAGCCAGCGGAACGGTCTTCGTAGCCCTAGGTTGAGGGTGAGCGACCGTTGTCGAAATACTGGAATCCGCGTTCCATTCACAGCTTGCAAGTACAGCATGGGGGTAGCGGTGCGATCCATTCGTGTAGCAGGGAGAATGCTGACCTGTGCGCCTGTGTCAATTAGGAAGCGTTGCCCAGTGACCTTGTCGTTGACATAGAAGAGGCGACATGGGGTAGGGCCGTGACCGCTTGTCGCCGCTAGCGGTCGGCCGGACAGTTTTCCGACCAGGTGCAAGGGAGGAGGCAGTGATGCGCACGAGCGCCAAAACGGCGATGGTACCAGCAGATGTCAGACCGCTGTGATTCACTGTTGCGCTGGCTCTCGATAGATGGGAAACGTCGATAAGATGAAGAACGGCGACGTCGACGTGAAGGAGGAGAAGCGCTCCTACGTGTAGTGGCAACCAGAAGCTTCTCCAGTCTATCGCATAACTCAGCGACGGGAAACGATGGTGATTCTGGCTCGGACCGCTTTGTCAGTGAAGGGCTGACGGCGTGCGATGCTGAAGCCGGAATTGCAGCTGCGACCACTGGACGTGGATTGGCAACTTCCATAACCTTGTCAGCCAATGTAGCGAGCTCTGACAAATTCTGGGTTGAAGCAGTTGCCAGCACCATCTGGACTTGGGTGGGCAAGCGCTGAAGGAATAGCTCACGGACGAAGGTGCTGTTCGTAGTGGAAACGCGTGGGCCGAGCAGAATAAGGAATCGACGCAGTAGCTGGCTTGGCCGTTGATTGCCCAGTTGTTCGATTGAGAGTAGCTGTTGCAACCGTGTGCGTTCCGACATAGCCGTGCGGTCCAGTATAGCAGCCTTAATTACGTCGTAAGGCGACTCTGGTAGGTCGTGCGCGAACGAATGGAGAAGGTCGGAAATCTCGTCGATGACGGCCGCTGGAAGCGCGTCGACCACGAGGAGGTACTTGCGAGTCTGGGACGTAATCCGCGACAGTTCAAAACGGGCCTCTGCTTGGATGAACCACGCCGAGGGGTTCCGTTCCCAGAACTCTGGCAGTCGGATGGTGTTCGAAATAACGGCAGCGGTCGAAGAGGTCTCGGCGTTGGTCTCGGCGTTGGCCGAGTTGGTCGAGGCTTGCTGGCGTTCGTTGCCGGTGGTTGACATGGCTCCACGTCTTTTTGTTTCGTGTTGCACGTTATGATCAGGCACAAGTTGCTACTTGATCCAAACGTCCGGATCACCAATTTGTGAAGCACACATAAGAAAACGACTCGACACGTCCGTCTAGCGCCGAACCTAAAACCAACTAACTTTTTCTTTATTTTTCTGCGCCCCTCGCGCCAGCCATGCTGCCGCGCCGCACGAGGTCACGTCCGACCTCTTCTTTCTTCACTGTGCCATCCCGTCGATGTCAGTGGCGCTACAAGTACAAGCAAAACAGCACCTACAGCAACAGCTTGGCATTACTAGCAAAAACTTAAAGGAAGCTAGGTCGAACACTAGCTCTGCTGTCGGTTCCAGCCTTGCGCCAGAAGTGAAGCTGCGCGCATTTTTCGTATTGCCTGCTTGTGTGCGTTCGCGTCCAACTTCGCGATCGTGTGGTACCACACGCTTCCCTAATTCGCTTCATCCCTCTGATACATGAGCGAGACTGTAGATAGCTCCAGTGAGACTGTCAGTACAAGTTCAACTAGTAATTAAAAAAGAGAATATGTTGTAGCGGTTAGTCATGTGCCCGCTGTTATATTCGTCAGTCTTTTTATTCTTTTTTCCTCCTTGGTAAGCACACAATACATATTTTCACATAGCGCCGTTTCTGAACATTTCTGAGACAAGAAATCAGTTAACTTGTTTACGAAACGGCTTCCCATTTGAGATTACCCGCTCTTTGTTAATCACTTTGAAATGTCAATCCTACCTGTTGGTACTGGTAACTTGAGGAGGTGGACGTACCTTTCACAGGAAATCGCAGCGTCCGAATAGAGATATTCTAACAAATTAACTTTTTAGTTACCACGCCTGTACAACGTGGGTCTCCGGTGACCCGAACGCGCCGACCGAGAATTTAAATATACGGGTGCTCTTACGAACTGGTTGTGCCATTTAGCACATTCTGTAAATCCTAGTGTTTCGTGTCGTGCATAGTTTAGTTTTTTTCACGAGCGGTGGCCATTTTTATCAGCGGCTCAAAGATGGCGGTTCACTTGCCTCGTTCGCGAAAATGTCCCCAATAGCTAGACCCTCTCGGAAATTTTGTTCTTCGGTTATGTTCGCAAATTTTTTTTTTGCTGTTTCTAGCAGAAGTGGCTCTTAGGATGATGTCGAATCATGCAAATGAAGTTCGAAAGATAAAAAAAAACCGTTTAACAAGCTCGGATCGTCGTGAGGTGTTGGTCAATGCGTTTCTCTTTCTCGCACAACAATTTTTTATGCCGGTTGAAATGTCGTGAGGATTTTGGCACTATAATATCGTTTATTTGTAGTGTCCCCGCAGAAAATGGTGAATATTTGGTGGCATGACCTTGAGCCAGTAGAGAGTGATGTCGAATCGAAGAATGGTACTCGGCTGTAAACGGAGTAGTGCTGCGCTGTACAGCGATATCCGTCACAAGAAAAATTGGAGCTTTGGGCGCCTTTTTCACGGCAGAAATTATTAACCGGATCTGTGTAGACAACAATGTGCATGTGTGGCAGCAAGTTCTGCAGAAGCGCTCTTATGCCGAGGATGATGGTTCTTGGGAAATGGACATGGCCGCAGAGATTAATTTTATTTGCCTCCTGATCTATGTGGGCATCGTCGAGCTTCCACAACTACATCCCTTCAAAACAAGTACATTCAGAACAAGTACTCCCGATTGACGAAAGGGAGAAGATGCAAAAATTGTTTTGAGGACACAAAACTTCACTAGACAAATGCCACTTGTAATGCCGCCCAGTGACAAACCAACCTTAGAAAAAGAAATTCACGCCTTGGAGCTTTCATACACGGTTCTACCTATTTCGATAGTGTCAGAAATTGAGATGGGAAGACTTTTTTGTAGCTTACACGTTTAGAATTTTTTTTTTATTGGGGGTGGTGAAAGCATAATTTTGAATGATTTGGTGCGGTATCTGAATGTTTTCTGCGTGGCAATTTAACATAGTTTCATATAATACCCATGGCTACATAGAAAATTTATTCCGCTTCTGAATCATATCCATTGTAATGCTGTCTGAAAAATTTGTACAGAGAAAGTATATAATCTTGTAACCTGATCTAATAATGTACTTTTAACTGGACAGACAAAACAAATGGTAACTCCTGCGCTTTCTCAGCTAGATTATTAAAACTTTCCTCTGTCATAGAAAGCTGTTGATGAAGCTTTTTGTGTATTTTAGATAGATGCTTTTTTTCTTTCATGTTCGGAGAACAACATCAGATATGTTCTACGCAATGTTCAAGAAATCTTTTCCATAAATAATATTGCATATTATGCCCTAATGATAATTTGTAGGTAGCACTGTTAAAAGGTACAATCACTTACCTTTATAACAATATATAACATTACACTGTACCTATCATAGTAATATTATTAAAAAGTAATTAGCAAAACCGACAAAATGGGGCCAATTTTTCTAAGGTAGCGAACGAGTTAAGAAGTTATGTTATTCACCCTCTTTTTTTTCCTATTGAAAAGCTGAGCAATGATGAATCATTCCCCCTCTCCGGAAATCTTACGACTAGCGCGAAAAACTTAAGGCGTTCCTGATAGAATAAAAACATGTTTAGCAGCAGTAAATGTTTAGCGACTCCGTAAGAGTTTGAAACGCTAATAACTGCGATTTCAATGCATAGTATAGTGCAATTAAGAGACGCATGTCTCAAAACAGATTCTGTAGTCATACGATGTGTGCCATAAAGGTATAACTTCGGCCAGATTTGATTGTAATCTTGATATTTCGAAATAAAGTTTTTTGTTGAAATTTATTACCGCAGAATTTTAACTAGCTAAATGGTCCTTTCTGACTGCCATACCAGTAATGCCCGTATGTATTCATGTCTTGTACTCCTATTGGCCGAAGTGCGCTATCCCACAGAGGTGACATTGAAAAACTTCATTCAAACTAAGTCAAGGTAAAGGTGGGAGCTGATGGACGGAAACATAGAGTGCGAATACGTTTAATAAGAAGAACAATGTGTCTCAGACAGGCTGGGCGAGATTTCGATAGCAGGGCCTATTTTTTCAAAAGTGCCTTGCCATCCTTGCATGGCTAGTCGTAGGCGGGTTAGTCTTTGACATTGTATCCCGTGGTGTCGCTGGCGGTAATCGCTATCTGGAAAAAATTAACTGGAAAGGGGATGAGCAGGGCCACTGCAACTTATGAGAAATTGTTCTGGGGCTCAAAAGTCCCGGAGGTGCGGGGGAGGAAATGATAGAAATGTTAGGAATATGCAGAAAAAATAGATAATGAAAACTTACAAGGGTAGAGAGTGAGAGGAGAATAGTCTGCGCATAACCAGACGCCAACAGAGGGTTCCTTTTCTTCTAGTGACTCCAGCGCTGTGCCATTCCTGAGTCGCCCCTTACGACGTTGTCATGAGAACAGTCGCGGTATCTATATTGCATACTGTCACGGGCTTGTTTGATGCTATCGGACGTCTTCGTAGGAGCTGTCATCTGTGTAACGCGGAACTTCATCATACAAAGTTCCCACCATTCAGCTGCAACAGCAGTGAAACCGGGGACAAAACTCAAGTGTGTATATGCTCAAGAATGTACATTTCAGTCACTGCTTCGAAACCGACTGAGGTTGTTGCGATACGTGAAGCTGAAGGCTCCCCCAATCTCTCCGGCCACTGATTACCCAATAAAGTACAGGTGAGCGCAACGCCACGACTTTTCTTAATTTCAGCACAGACCATGCACTATTCTTGTCAGAAGAGTGCTTTTGCCGCGCTTTATGGAGCACTGGCTGCCAAACCTGCAAGGAACGCGCCTCAGTATCATTCATACTACACGTCAACTAGACGCTTCCCATAGAAGGACACTTGATATGTCCTCGGCTCCACTAGTACAACTACACTGTACATCATTTTGATTCGCAGGAGTTGAAACTACGGAAGCATATGAGCTACTGTGGCCTTATTCTCGCAGTCTACCTACCATGAAAACTGAGCAGCCTTAACAGATTGTATTGACTTTCGTGGCATTGAACAGGTAAGAAGCCCGAAAGGATACACTGTTGGACCTTTTGGTAAGGCACGATGTATATAGTAGTGCAAAACAACGCAGACGTGATGATAAAAGACGGCACTACCCTGTCGTGTGCAGTCTTTTCTGTCGACGTGTGTATGCGTCTTGGAGTACCATGTATATGAGGCACAAATCAAATTACATATGTCGTTATTGCAGCTTACGCGTCCCTGTGACATTATTATTCCCGACACTTTTACAGATGATAAAAATGGTGAAAAGTATTAGTTTTTCAAACTTCTCCACGTGTATTGTGAGTGGAATGTTTAAAGAAAAACATTATTTCAGGGTGCTTATAGTATCGAGTTTCTGTGGCAGGGCCGAGGATAATTCCGGTGATGGGGCAAGTGTGAGCAATCACAGAACGCAGCAGCGACACCCGATATATTCGGCCATGGAACTTCTGCTTCGCTGAGAATGCTATGCCTCAAAAGTCCGTAAGCAGCGCTGCATTCGATGTTTATGTTCCTATATCGTCTGGCTATTAGCGCTGTGAAAACTCGATTTCGCGAACAATGGTCTGGGTATTCCGGGAGACGAGTTCTTTCGGAGCGTTATTCCGTCCCTGCTGGTGTAATGAGACACGTTCCACATCCTGCAAGGCATGGTAGTGCATTTTCCAAAGTGCTCGATTGTGGCAATACTGTTAAAACTAAAGTGAAATAAAGCCACACTTAGCTTGCAGAGGGCGTGATGTACTCGATGACAGCCTTTCAGCTTGTAGTCATTGGAAAAAAATAGGTAATTTCATGTCGCGTACAGAAAAGCTTGAGTCGTGAGCGAAGAAAGTATTCTGATTATCACTGAAGACATCGATCCTAGCGTTGTGCAACAGTGTTCTTCAATGTAACATACGCCCAATCGCCCCGTCGTGTATTCAAACTCTGCCCCTATTTTCTTTTCTCTTCCGTCTGTCTTTACCTGTCGTAAAGTCTCGCAGCGAAAGGCCATTTGGAACATTTACGACGTCGTAATTTCTGTCTTCCATACAAGCGCCTGAACTCGCTGCAATCCTGGCGGCGTGTGGAGGATCGGCACGGCTCGTGGAGTAGTGTTGGCGACCTGCGCCTACTAGGGAGGCGCGGATGATCTTTGGTACGGTACAACGTGCTGTCGTCGACGCGCAAGGCACGTCTTATGTAAAGAAGACTTTTAAAGTAAAGTTAAAAGCTCTGAATATTAGGAGCAGAGTTTACGAGCGGGCATTGCGCGCTTTGAAGGCGCGTAAAAAGTGTGTTACCACGGCGCGCAATCGCAAAACGCAGGTTACTGAAAGAACGCCTAAACAATGATTGCACGTGCACTGCGTAAACGTACTAGTAAAAGTTGTTGAGCTTCATGAGAAAGGCTACAGGAGCATTCATTCTGACCACTAATAATGCGAAATGCAGCGTCATGGACCGAGCCGCAGATTCCCTTTTATATGAAATTTTGCGTATGTGTCGCTGAAGGAATCGAGCCAAATGTTCTGACGCAGGTCGTATCGGCTCAAAGAAATCTCTGAATATATCACAATGTACAAGCCGGTCTGCCTGAGCTTTCAAACAATACTGCTAGTACAATACTGGCTGCAATAAGACTTGTTTCGAATAGATGCGAAGCATTGCAAAATAGACAGTCGCATGGATTTACGCAACACGTCCTTGTGCTGCAAGAACACAGCCTATATGGCGGGCATAGGAACAGCACTAAAACAAGCACACAATGACAAAAAAGAGTATTGGTCAAGTGAACGATCCGTTTTCTCTGCATATGCACGGAAAACGTTTCGTATAGGTTGTATTCGCATGACGTCACCACGATGCTGTGAGCAGCGCTAGCAACTATGGTGAAGCCGTCCTTCGGGCGGTCCGCCATGATCCTGGCCACTGTATGGCGTCTGTGCCATAGTGTCCAACAATCGGTGTTTTGTTTTATCTGGGATTTGACTGGTGCTGCCCTTATATGACAGAAATTCTTGCTGTTTACTAGCAACTACCGCAGGATAACCCTCGACGAACGCGGCCGAAGACGCTGAGAAGTGATGGGCGATACGCCCTTAATCAGTTTGAGCACATATGCGCAAAAGCTTGGACGAGACAGCAAGGGAGCACTACGTAGAAAAATTCAAGCTTTGCGGCGTTGTTGAACCACCACTGTTCCTGGGCATGGACGAATTGCACTTCGACGTCGAGCGTGTGCCGAGGGTGAAAATTTCTCACATCAAGGATTCTTTAGGGTTGCTTTCGTAGCCCCCCGAAGACTTCGTGCCCAGTTGGGGTTTGTCTCGCCCACCAAATAGGATGGCCTTCCTGCAAGTGAGTAATACAAGTGTAATTACATATCTTGTAGTACGCCAGCGCGGCCTCTTGAAGTGAGAAGCAGTCACCGAGGCAAATTTCAGAGCGAACGTTTTACAGGAGAGACGTCGCAAGCGGAGCGAAAAAATGCAACTGCACCAGTACACGATGACATTATGTATTAGTGTCGTTTACAACAATAAAAATGCGGCTACGCAAACGTAAACACCCAGCCAACCAGTAATTTAACTGCCCTTCTCCAAGCGGCGCGGTGACGGGGCAACAAACGCGGACGCTCGGAAGCAAAAAATGCGTCAAGTGTAACATTTGGAACCTAAACTGGTACTCACCAGCAATGAAATGAGCGTTGCACACTTCGTAGTTAGTCCAACTTTTGTTGATGTGAGAGCGAACAGTGCGGCGAACCACTCGGTACAACACCTCTCCAACAATCCTTTCGTTGGTTATAGATGGCTGAACGAAGTCTATAAAAGTAGACGCTGTTTTTTCGCCGTGACCTACTGCTACGTCAATAGACGGTGCAATATACCATGATTTCAGAGACTCCAACAGAACATGGTCAGCTTTAATCACTTTATTCACTTTAATAATGAAGGAAAGAAGTAGAAATTTTAAGGGCTTGTTTTTCTTTGTTATACACAATATTATTGAGCACTAACAGACAATAATGCAAAGGAAAGTATAGGGGACGTTATTAGTAGTAAATGCAATGTAAATGTGAAGAAAGCAAAGTGGATGAAAAAATAGCTTGCCGCGGGCAGGGACCGAACCTGCGACCTTCAAATAACGCGTCCGATGCTCGGACGCGTTATTCGAAGCTCGCAGGTTCGGTCCCTGCCCGCGGCAGGCTATCTTTTCGTCCACTTTTCTCTCTTCACATTTACATTATATTTACTACTAATAACGTCCCCTATACTTTCCTTTGCATTATTGTCTGCTAGTTCTCATTAATCACTCTATTTGTGAGTCAATATACTATTGGGACGAATGTGAAAACCAGAACGCAAAGCTACTACGCAGCAACATGACGAGGTTTTTGCCACGTTTTTATCTTGGAGGCATAAGCAGATCCATTGCCTATTGACCACGAGATCGAGCGGAGTCGCCGCCTGGCGGCTTCTGGCTGAACCGCGCCTAGTGTGGATTGCTCCATGCGTCGTCTGTTAGCCACGGTGTGCTTGCATGTGCGCGTACGTCATGCAGGTCCTCAAAAGGCGGTTTGTTCCGTTGCATTAGTGCAACTTTAACCGCTCGTACGTATGCCTAACACTTTGTAAAGAAGCATTTGGTCTTGATCCGCTGCATATGTACTGTAATAAGATCAGTGAGTGCACTTCTCAAGAGTGCTGTGTGTGGTCGTCGAACCCTCCGTTCACGACAGTCATATCGGTGTAGGTGCCGCTCTGTGGTCCAAGCGCATTGCAAAGTGCCTTGGTGTTCTCCTAAAGATGAGAAGCATTAAATCTCATGTGAATATTGCCTTTTAGCGACTCGGTGGTAAAAAAAGGCTATCATGTGCTTGCGCGTTGTGGTTAGGTGTATAACTTTGGGACTGACGTTTATAGGTTACGCGACGAATTTTAGTTGCGTGCGGTCCTGGTCCCACTACAGAGAAACATTTCTTTCAAGGCACGTCTGACACTTCGGTACTTAAATTTGTCCTCTAAAAAGCACCGAAAAAGGAATGACACGCAAAATGCAAAACTTAGTTGCCTTGCGCAATTATAACTTTTTTGTGGCGAAATGTATACAAAGACACCCATTTACTTAGATTAAGGTACGCGTTAAAGAGCCCTCATGGTCAAAATTAATCGAAACGGCGTACTTTACATTTACGTCGTAGTAATTTCACGCGAAGCCACATCTTTGTTTCTTTACATTACCTTGAGCGTTTGTGTTGCGTTGTTACAGTAGATTGCTGGAAGGCAGCGGATACTATTTGCATGAAAGAATGTATTTTGGTCCTGTGAAATAACCGGGCCTTTGTTCAATTACTGTCGTGCAAGTAATCAATCGAAGGAAGTTTCGTGCTGCACAGTTACCTTTGTGTACTATTACTGGAATAAAAACAAGCGTGTGGGTGTTTCCGTAGAGCTAAAACACTGTCAGCCACGTACATTTCCTCAGTAAACCTATCAACTCTCCTACATTTCATGGAGAACTGAATCAGAAATGCGAATGAATATTTGAGCCCGCGGTGCACAAAGTGCTGTCTGAACTCATCGTGCAGCAATACGGGCTTTCTTTTTGTTGAGGGGTATCCAGATGAACAAGAAGTAAATAAATTCAGTCGCACTACAGCAGTTCGTAGTAGGTGGAACACAAGCTAAACATGTACAAATAGAACAATAAGAAAACGTCATCCATTGCGAAAACGGCGAGTGTTGCCGGAGGCGAGCCACCCGTTCGTTGGCAGAATGCGCTTCTCTCACAAGTAATAGTGACGTTCGGCGCGCTCCGTGCATTATTTCGGGAATGAAGAGCGCACATATTACCAGAAAGCTGCAGTCAACGCATTCTGTTTGCCGGAAATCGAGTCAAATCGCTCACAATGAAGCGCTCTTGTGCGCTTCTGTATACGCGCCGACAACCGCCTATCCACGCTAGTACGGAGACGGTGCTGCCACCTGTAGCCCGATCTCGCGGCGAATATAGTTGCTTTGTGTACGCACATACCAATTTTGCGTAATTGTATTGCTATTTCTGACGTGCTAACAGGGAGATAACGTGGAGCCAGAGCTTCGTCGATGAGAAACACTTTTCATACGCAGGTAGAGAGTCGAACTCGATCGCTAGTACTTTCTATCGTACGGCTGCGACACCGTTACACCCCCCCCCCTCTCTCCACCGCAGCGCCTTCGACGCATTTGAAAGTGGAATTCGCATGGTTTCGCTCAGTCATATCATATGCAACTTCTTTAGAAAATGCAATTCTGTATGGATGACCGTTTAGGTGGAGATGTAACATTCAATTATTTAAGCCTGCTGACATCAATGAAAGCCTTGAGTTCATGTTGCACATACGTATGTCACGAGGAAAAAAGAGGAAGACCAACAAAATTGCACTAGTACTGAAATTAGCTACGCTAATTACAACCAGCAGAAAGCACGCCTGGTACCTGCTAGAAACAAATAACAACTTTCAACACCTTTAGTTCTCGTATCTCAGCTACTGGTAGCCTTCACAGTAGCTTCGTAAAGCACGCACTCCTATCATGCCAGGAACAGAAATATTATCAACAGTAGCACACTCATCTTCTAACCGGCCATATCAAGTCACTGCATAGGCAAGAATTCAAACTCTCTTGTGACAGTGAGATTTCTTGTTTTGCTGTGCTCTGCTATTATTGGGCGCATTCCAGCATCTATTTATAAACCCAAATTGTGGGTTTCTGCAATCAGGGATTATCTTCCTGCGGCAGTTTCACCTAGAAGCCCATTAACGACCACTTCATGGATTGCGATATAGGTGCACACGAGAGTAGCTACGGCTTAAGCTTGGAAGTTCTGACGCGGTCATATAGCAACATTTATGCGACAAGTAGCATCAGCGTGACAATGTTAAAATACGCGTTCACTGCTTAGAGTCCAGCTTGAAACTGAGTGCAAGAAAGCATTTCAAAGTTAGTGTAAATGAACAGCATCCACTTGATGGTGGAATTGGGAACATCCTTGGATTCTTCATCGATTCACCTAAATTACCATAGGTTATTATATTGACAACTTATTTTAACTTCATTAGCGCCTCTTATTGACAGGAGCTTTTCACTGTGTCAGCCTGCACCACTATACATGGCTTGCCACTAAATAACGCTTCCAACAAGTGATACCACGTTGTGGAAACTGGGCGACGCAAATAGACGGGACACAGAACGATCGAGACACAAACGAGCACAGAATGAAATATATAGCTATCATGAATATATAGCAACTAGCTCGCTTATCAACCCTTCTGCAAGTAATAACCCTAAAACACTGCCTTGCAGTAGCATTGTAAATTTTTTCTTGAAAAACTTCCACTACAAGCATATTAATCAGACATGCCCAACTCTGTTGAGTTTTGTTTAGAAAGGATATATACAGCCGCAGTCCCATCATCTTGATATTGAACAATGCTGCTTGACGTAGCATTACGCAGCACACAAACCACACAATGATCTTTCTTTTTCCTAATTCACGCCTATTCGCCATCACCGCGTGGGATGAAAGAAATATCAACATTACGAACAAGTATAGCAGGAGTGATTAGTCATAGGAGTTCCTGGCCCAATAATGTTCACGAGGGAGTGACAAGTGGTGTCCAGATTTCAGTCATTCTGGATATCTGTATCGATGTGTTTCCCGAAACCTTACGTGAAATCCGCTTATGAAATAAGCCATATATGAGATATGCCGTCTCCACGTGGGTGTGGTCTGCAGCCGAACCTGCTCCTTGAGGCGACTCAGCCCCTCAGGAGCTTAATAAAGTTATTTGACGGACTGACATGGTAAGGCCTTTCAAACGGCACCGTTAGCGGACATTTTGTTCAATGCGCCCACTACCCACTCCAGCATAAGGCATAACGTGGGAGTAATTCTCTTTAAAATAGATTCTTTAAAGAAATGTCAATAACTGCATAGTTAGGCACTAGTGGAATTGTAACATGTTATCTTCGTCATCCCGACCCATCGGGAGACTAAATTTTGTGACCGAGGCCCGTTAGCTGAGGTGAGTTCGAAAACCCTGTCGTAGAGGTTTTTTTATTGCAGTTGCCGAATAAAACATTCCGCCTGTATCAAAATGACTGCAATTGCCTCGTTGATGACCCATATTTATGTTTTACGTGCGTAAATGGGTGTTCATCGCGAGTTATGTATATCTGACACGTCGTAGTTTCTTGCCCGTTTTTGACAATATAAATTTGTGACGTAATTTTAACGTATCAATATCTTGCATAGGCGAACCTAAGACTCATGAAAAGTAGTTCATCGCCTTAAACCACAGCCGTCTTCTTTATACGTCTTCTTATATCATCCGTTAACGTTCATGCCCTTGAAGTGACATCGGGGAATGATCGGTCGTTGAAGTTAACCATTGTGAACAGATTGAATTTAATGAGTGCCTTTATCTCCGCCGGTAAATATTATCGCAGTAGGATGGCACGTATGAGGACAGGAGACTAGCATATCTTGTTCATGGCATCATCAGTACTCGAAGAAGACAGGTCTGATAGAAAAAAAAAACATTGCGCCCCACAGACAACTTGGGAAAGAGGCCAATGACTGGACAAAGGTTGCAGAGGCAGGGTGCCTGAAATAAAGATCCATGTGGTAATTAATTCGGCACATATTTAATGACACTAAAGCTAACAGCTCGAAATGCTTGAATGATATGAGGTTGTAGTAGCAATTTTTATTTCACTGATTTCTTCTTCTCTGTAGAGTAGAGCAATTTGTAGGATAAACAAACCCATTTAGTCGTGTTGAAACTTGGGGCGTCTAACGAGATCGTGTGATTGGAACGTGTTTGGACAGCTGGGCTAAACGCTGGTGGTCCCTGGCTCGCGTGCACGTGGGTATACAACCTTAAATAATGTCGATAAAGATCCATGTGGTAATTAATTCGGCACATATTTAATGACACTAAAGCTAACAGCTCGAAATGCTTGAATGATATGAGGTTGTAGTAGCAATTTTTATTTCACTGATTTCTTCTTCTCTGTAGAGTAGAGCAATTTGTAGGATAAACAAACCCATTTAGTCGTGTTGAAACTTGGGGCGTCTAACGAGATCGTGTGATTGTAACGTGTTTGGACAGCTGGGCTAAACGCTGGTGGTCCCTGGCTCGCGTGCACGTGGGTATACAACCTTAAATAATGTCGATCATCGTGTTTGCAGAATGTGCTTTTTCCTCAAAAACTCTAGACAATTTTCGATGAGAGGCGTACAGTGTAAACACAATGTAGAAAAGAAAATGTTGACATTAGGCAACCAGAGCCTTCACGCGCATCGTCTTTACATCAATATTCAAGCTGCCTGTCCGTTGTATATATAAAGGCTTGCGTCAACAGATTTCATTCGTAAATATACGTTGCACATTCAGTGAAGGCTCAACGTCGCGCTGAGTTTCCTTGGTGCATTTTCCATCAGCTTCCCTCTGGGACATACCACGTCGAGCAACGTCGAAAAAGTTCGTCTCACGTGCATTGCCTAGCAGGCATAAGCGCTTGGCCCATTATCGTTCTCAATATTTAATGACAATAGAACTGACCTCTCTCAAAAATTAAAATTTTCGTGGATTGTCAAGTATTTATGGCGAAATTAACAGGTAGTATCTAAAATCTATTGAGTAGACCAGCCTTACACAGTGAAATGATAAGTATGATGTGTGAATAATTGTGAAAAAATGAGTAGTGACTGTCATTACTGCATAAAAAATGGGCACACAATTAATGGCACTGTCATATCTGTGGACTATGATAATAAAAATTGCAGTATGTGTCACAATAACCTGAGAGCCCAACTGAGTGCCTCACGAAAGCAGCATTATTGGAACCACAATGCGAAAGTTTGTTTTCCCTAGAAATGTCCACAGCTAGCACCACGGCGTGACCGTGTTTCTCACCTATTAGATATTAATAAGAATAACTAAACCACATATATGTTTTGATTTCCTGATATGTTATTAACAATACTGGAAGGCCATCATTTGGTACATAACCTTCGCTTATCACACGGCAGTGCAAGAAACAATGCACATGACGCGGTTTAAAATAGTTTACGGAAGGAGCCCCTCAACGAAGCTTGATGCCATGCTGGCGACTGGCATCGACGAGGACAACCAGACGTTGCGCTCTACTTCAGCGAGCCGAAGAAGCTCGACAGCTAGCTCGCCTACGCGTCAAGCATGAGCAAACCACCGACACTCGCCGTTACAACCTTCCACGACCCTTCGACCCACGACGCCGATACCCGGATGTGGGCACAGCGAAAAACCTTTGCGTACAGGGTACTTCGACGTATCGGCGCACTGCACCACCACGTTACCCTCGGGGTCATCACGATCTCTCAGAGGTGCTGGACACACCTTGAAGTCATACATGTGGTGTGCCTTAAGCAGTTCTGCACACGCTAACGAGCATTTATAACTTTATTTTGCAGTTGTTTTTGAGTTTGCCCTATATGCATGTCTGCACTTCTTTTTTCGCTATTGTGTGCTTTCTCAGCATCGGGACGATACTTTTTCAGAGGAGCGCGTTGCCAACCGCCCTTATTTCTTTATCCCCTTCAGGCGCGAATTATGATGCACTGTCTGCAAATGTCTCAAGTTCGCACAACGTAATTCTAAGGCACTCAATACTACATTCCAAGAAAGAAAATAAAGTCATATGCTGTTTTTCGCGAGTTTTGCTAATTAATCTTAATTAGAGGATAATTGAATATTTAATTACTCAGCAGTCAGTCATGTTCCATTTTTATATAAGAATAAGGAAATTGTTGGCTTAAAGTGCATACGCAATTTGTTTTTGGCGGCGTTCATTTCGTGCGGAGAAAAATAATACTTAAGACGTTGGTCCTGGAATGCGGCACGTCGAACAACCAGTCGAACATCGCAGTGCCTTCGCCAAAGTGATCGGTTATGGTCATACTTAGTACATTGAGGTTAAGTCAAGACACGTTGACCATGGAGAAGGTTCAATTGATGCTATGCGCAATGTATCTTGCCCTTTCTTTCCGACTAGTTCAAAACACTCGCAAAAACAAGTTGCGTCCACATATGTGGACGTTGCGCCTGAAGGGGATAATTTTGATCTGACCGGGTTTTACCCACAACAACTGTTAGTACCGCTCAGCGCAGGCAGCGCAGCAATGCTCGGGAAGCTTCAGCGTTCCTTCAGATTGTTCTGTTAAGATTACGCGCTGGACGCGACTAGTAAAGTTTATTGGAGAGCTTACGCGAGCCCCAACGATATCGCTGGAAGGTTCGATCAGTGATAAAAGACGGCAGTTTCCGTCAAACATTATATTATCGGCGGCCGACGTCTGTGATCACCGGTATCAGTGCACAGCGTGCATTGCTTGTGCAATGAGTGACTCAGTTTCCCGGGCACAGGCTAAGCCAATGAAGAGTTTCATCTCTACCGGAGTGACTACGGACGGGATCAATATTATCCACCGAGAAGAAAAAGAAGACGGCTTTCGACTTCCAATCACCTTACGCAGCGGTGGCATGCCTAATAGACCGTGCGACTTGTTGCCTAAAGGACCGTGCGACTTGTTCTTCCCACCCTTTCTTGCACCTAAGAATAACGCCTTGTAGACAAATGTCATTGAGAGTTCATGACGTCGTCACGATATAAATACCGCTATACTAGAATGGTACGCATATTTCGACATTGCCTCACTATTACCGACTCAGATATTGCACTATAGTTCAATGCACATCTAGGAAGCAGACAGATGCCCTGTGGTCATATGAAATATTTCCTGCCTTTAATATTGGAAGCCTTGTGAGCATGCAACAATGTATGAGGGTCCGCCGATTCCTCTTTCAGAGCGTTATTGCAGATGCACAGCGAGTCACGTTTGCTCATGCAAAGAACGAATGGTGAGGAAGCATGAGGCTGGGAAGCAAAATAAATCCACGCATCTCCACGAAGAGAATCATGAACAGTGGGCGAAGCTCTGGGTACCGTATGGGTGAGTAACCGTATGCTACCCGAGTGTTGCCGCGTATAATGTAAAGGGAGTGACATAAAGTGATATAAAATGACACAAAGAGTCTACGACAAAGCTAGATCCTAAGGTCCATAATGCCTACGTTGAAGTCGCCGACTAGTATGAAGGGTTTGTGCTTGTACGTGTTTCATATTGCTTCGTCACAATTATGATTGATGTTCGTCTATTGTAAACCTTGTAGCGCCGCACCAGTGGCAGCCAGCTGGCCGGAGAAAAAGACGACGAGCGCCGGTGGCTCGTGGAGCGTGGCAGTTGGGACGTTCGGATGCTTTCGGCTGGCTGGACGCCACGGCCGCCGCTCGGCTTCGGCCTCTCGCTTCCTTTCTCGGCTGTACGCCTTTGTCTTCTCATTAAACAAGTGACGACGGCACATCTACGTCGGACGCCGTCACGTCGCAACATTTGGTGACCCGGACGCAAGGATAAGCGATCGGTGCTGCAACGCTGCCACTGAGCTCCGCAGCCCTGTTCCAGCCAGCTCAAGCCTGGCAGCCGCAATTCGATCCACCGCTGCCGCCATTCCTGCCTACAATCATGGCTCGAGGAGTTCGAGGCGGCCTTGGAGCTCAACAACATCTGGCTCCAAGAATTCCAGTTCCAGGTACTAGAATACTATCTTCCACGTGACCTCAAACGCCACCTCACGTACTTCTCCTGGAGCCCTCGCCCTTACGATTATCTGCGACACGCCGTGCTCCAGTCTTACGGCATCAGACATCGGCCTTTTCCCAAGAGCGACCCTGTGCCATCTGACAAGCCATCATCTACCTGGACGCATTCCACACCATGGCCAGTCCAGACCGTTCCCCTGCCGACTACCGGCTACACAGGTGACGGAGACCACCCTCCCGTGCCAATCGACCCATTGACCGAGAGACCCACAATCCTGGAGTCCACGGCTCCTGCCTCTGATGTGCCGGTTCTCTCACCAGAGCCACTGGCACATCTCTCCATCACGGATTCGACGCCGGCTACTGCACCGTGCACCATCGCATTTGCTGCAGAATCCTGTGCTACTCCACTGGCTGCCCAGGGCGATTTGACGATCACAGACGAGTCAGCTGATCTGGCTGCAGAGCACACGCCTGTCCTAATACCTGTGGAAGCCCGCGACACCGCTTACACCACGGTCGCAAAGCCCGCTTTCGCGTTGCACGCCAGCCGACTTGCCAACACATCGGCGCCTGCCGCTCAAGCGCTCGTAGTCTGTCAACCCGATCACGACCTCTCCTCCAACGCCTTAAATGGCAGCCAGAGTTTTCCAGATGTCCCTGCGAGGATTTCCTTTGATCTCTCTCAGGAGCCACACCCCACGACCTCTTGCCTACCCCCAACTCATGCACCATCCGGTGTCGTGAACAGCCATTTCTCATTACCTCTGTCGTCTTGTGATGATTTCAGGAGAGGCTGCACCAGATTTATGCACAGCGCCCGACTCGTGGTCCGTCCAGAACATACATCGCGCTGTCGACAGGTGCACTGTTGTCGGCGCTCAAGAAGCCGCACCGCGCGAGGGTTGGCTTGGCGTCGACCAGGGCATTCGCACCATTTCCACCACCTGACCTTCAGCGCACCTCTCTGCGTTATTCGCTGCTGCTAGTGACGTGCAATCATCGCGGTCCTCTCCCACTGCGTGGTTCCCTGTGCCGCCTGCCGGAACAACCGGACTCCTTACGACTTCTACCCTGACGACTCTGATTTCCCAGTGGGCATTCTAGGAACTGCGGTGCATGTACATATTGTTTATTTGTTCCTCCTACCTTTTTGTGCATACATTTTCCATCGCGCAACCCGCGAGGAGGGAGCCTATGTAGCGCCGCGCCAGTGGCAGCCAGCCGGCCGGAGAAAAAGACGACGAGCGCCGGTGGCTCGTGGCGCGTGGCAGTTGGGACGTTCGGGTGCTTTTGGCTGGCTGGACGCCACGGCCGCCGCTCGGCTTCGGCCTCTCGCTTCCTTCCTCGGCCGTACGCCTTCGTCTTCTCATTAAACAAGTGACGACGGCACGTCTACGTCGGACGCCGTCATGTCGCAACAACCTTTTTTATTCGCATACAGACATATGTTTCGACTGTAGCAACGATTTTCTGTATAACGTGACAGCGGAAACTGAGAGTTGACGATAAAGCTAGGTCCTAACGTCCATAATGTGGATGTTGAAGTCGCCGACTAGTTTAAAGGGTGTGTGCTTGTAGGTGTTTTGTATTCTTTCGTCACAATTATGAGTGATATTAGTCTATTGTAAAAGCTGATGTTTCGATTTTACAAGTTGCTGTGCTGTGCGCACGGACGACAAACAGACGGACAAGCTTTGGCATTAAGGTGATTCGCCCCTAAAAGAGTGCGAACAGCAAACAACTCAATCATGCTCTCCGGAAGAGTCGAAAGGGCAGCAAGTGTGCGCATTTTCATCGGCAAGAACCCGCCGCTCGTGCTTTGTATTTTCATTTCCAGAACGGGTCTGACACTGCGACGGCATTTTGATGGCCATACCACTTTGTATTTTGCCGTGAAAGCTTGTTCAAACGGCAACCCAGTGTTTCTTCTGGTCAGCCTAAGATTTTTGCTTTCGGCCAGTGCGACTGCGCACCAATTTCAGCTTATCAGATAAAAAAGAGAGAACAGGGAGCCGACGCGTTAAATATGATAGAGAAAAGGGCACGCGGAGAAAGACGTTGCCGTGGCAATATAGGCACGTTAAGCGCTGTCACTTTTTTTTTCTGGTGTGCAAACCTCTCGCCAGGTTGACCTATAACATTTCCCAACAAAATATAGGGTCGCGGTAGCTCCTACGAGATAGTGTGTTATGTCGCGACTTGTCGTGGTCAGAATATTGTAGCCGGTTGCGCGCTTGACTTTAAGCCTTGTAGACAAGAGTGGTAAGCAATTTTAGTGGGCTGCCTATTTCTGGGGGACAGCGGAAATATGTGAAGCGAAAATGGAGCTGAACATTGCGACGTTTTGACATTTGCGTGCACTGGGTCGGTCATCTTTTACGCTAATGCTCAGGTCAACAGACGTAGTAACATGGGAAACAACAAGCAAGATGGAGTGATTGCTAAAATGTCGGGACTTAGCACCCTACGTGACAGCCTCCTCCCTAATTGCGTCACAGCGCAGTTAACTCCTGAAAAATAAGATTGAAGAACACCGGGTACAGAGACGAGATGTTCCAATCGCTACCTTGTCACTGCTAAGCGCAATTATTAAAAGGTAGCAATCCTGTAGAAGAGGAAACCAATTCCGGCCCTTGGTCACAGATCCCTGTGTTACTATCAGCTAATTCTTGGCGCCATCAGAGACCGAAGAAATAGAAAAAAAACTTGGAGGACGTTTGAGCTTCGCCTTCAAGAGTAGAACGCGATAGCGTAATCGAGCCCCATGCCTATCGCCTTCACAACTGCTAGCCTAGCTTCGGTTCTCGGTCCATGCCTCAAGCGTGCCGTAAGGAAACGAACTCGTAACATTGGCTGGTTCAAACTGTAGTAGAATGCCCACTGCAAGTACAGTTCTTAAGTGCCCACCACGCCATAATTCTTCCTCTTGCGAATCAACGAAGGGCCCACTACGCGTCATTAAGGCAACACGAGAACCTACGCAGCTGATCACTTGGTTGATGCTTTTGCAGCTGAGGATAATTATGTCTGAGCGCTTTGCAATGGATGGACCTTTGAAACGCCCACTGGTTGCGCAATGCACGTGTTTTGACGCCTGGTGCGATTCCACGCTTCTGCCACGCCATATTACATGCATTCCGAAGACTCATTCCACTACATGACATTTTTTTGCGTTTTTTCCACAGCTGTTTCAAGCAATGACGGGGCTCTGTGCTAGAACACCTCCTTGCCACGCAGATGGCCTGGGTTCAATTCTCACTGGAACCAAAAGCTTTTATTGTTTATTTTATTCACATCTTTCTCCATTTTTCGGTCATGGACAAGATGATGATTTTTTGCTCACATTCAACGACGCCGATGCCGACACCGGCATTTCTGCGAAACGAGGTCATTAACGCTATCGCGTTTATAAATGCCAACGGCAGTGAAAGCATAATGTTGTTTAATGCAGTTACAAGCACGCAAATGCGATATTTCAGAGTACTCTCTGAGTCTCGCGAATTCCTACGAGCTTCGCTCCGCGCATCGCGCTTGACAGGGATACGACTTGCTTGTTACTTTTTGTGCGCGAGCAATCGAGTAGACTGCAGGAACCTCCCTCTGTATGCTAGATCGATCGATTGTCTTTTCGTATGGTGTCGTCTATCATCAAATGCTGATATGTTATTTTTGTGCTTGCCGATTCCCCCGTGTGGGAAGCAATTTTCTATGCGATGCTCCACTCATTCCAGAAAACCGGCGCCTGGCGTGCGTTCATTCTAGAACTTGGAGCAAACTATCGCGCTGCTGGGGATTGGAAGTCGGGAATGGCCATATTGCAGTACTAAAAGCGCACTCTCGCAAAAAAATACGAACTTTTTTATAACAACATTGTGACGGAAGCTGTAGGCCGTCTACTATCAGGAAAAAAAGAAATATTGAACAGCAGCCGCTTGTAAGCGGGCTTTAGAAAAGTCGTTCAATGGTTTTTCAGGCATGCATTCAGGAATGTTGTTTGCCGACGAGTTCGTCCAAGGGGAGTCGATGTGCTTTTATTCTCATCTCATCTTTTTTTTTTCCTCTACGCACAGTCTCGCCATATCACCAATATATGTGCGGATGAAACTGCGCACGGGACTTGAAAATATAAAAAAGAAACCCTCACACAAAAAAAACGTCGACAAAGCCAGTGACGCATGGATCGTTTTAGGGTGCATAAAACGTGTAATGTCCGTAACACCAAGGGTGTAAAGTAACCATAAGGTATAGCAATAGCATACCCAAACGAAGGCACGCCAAGAAAATATATTCGCGGCCCCTTGTGTACCTCCCTTTCTGCGAACGTTGCGCTGCAATTAAGGCGTACCTTTTGCATAACTAACAACAAGGCCGCATCGCTGCCCATGTTACATGCTTACCTTTTGATAGAGCTAGCGAGAAAATGTCGCGAGGGGGGTGGGGGGAGTACATTACTCTAAACTCGCAATTCCACTCTCTAAATATTCGCAGCCGATCCCACGTCAACGATGGGGGCCGCAAATCCCTATCATAGTTTCACTACCCTAGCATTTTCCTGTGCACTCTGGACACAACAGTTCAAACGTGAAGTCGCCATGACCACTCAATCGCCAAATTTCTGCAACAAATTGTGCGCTTGTAAATCTTGTACTCTGTAATGAAGACGTGTTCGAGTTTTGTAGAATATAGCTGCAGCAGCACAGTGAATGTCTTCGCGCTCTCTTTTCTTCTGTCTGTTGTACTGGTCGGTCAACACAAACCGTGATAACACCGTAGCTGTGACATCGCACACATGATGTAAAGATCGCGGGTTTGTCAGTGCCTTCATAGGCCGGTGAAGAACGCCAGGTGGTTCAATATTAAGCTGGCGCCATTCATTACGGCGTATCTCGGTCCGATGTGTTCATTCGGGATAAAGAAAATTACAGCATATCCACGGGTGAATGATGAAGAGCTTGGGCGAAGCTCCTGAAGCAATCATGGTTACACCGTGAAATGTTTAGCGGCTTCGACCAGCAGTAATCAAAGCGGTACGCCGCTTTGATTACTGCTGCGTTCGCTTGGCGGCAGCCTCTCGAGCTCGGACCTCGGGATCCTGCCGGCGCGCACGAGACGCAGCGGCCTCCCGCACCCGGCGCTCCTCGTCGTCCATGGTCCGCCAAGCAGCACGATCCAGCAAGCGTACTCCTCCACGTATGGTGACTATCAAGGAGAATGTGAGACAACGGGCGCAGCAGCCAATCTGAGTGCAGCGGCACCTATAACGCCATCTAGCGTGCGGTGTGCCGCTGTTTTTTTTCCTTTTTCTTTTTTTTGCACACATATTGGACACATCTCTATGGGACAGCGCCATCTAATATATCGTCACCCAACTGCAGTTTGCATGCATCTCTATGGGCAGCGCCATCTAGTGAATGATACGGGAGACGCGACGACGGGGGAACGCCGGACGGAACGACGACCGACCAGGTGATGCTATAAGGAGCTTCGCCCCTAGAAGAGCTATTACGTTATCCAACGTCACATTGAGGGAACCTTAATAATGTGTTGCATCGTTCAAGTACAGTATTTACTTGCAGCGCTCAGTATTCCTGCAGCATTATAGCTGTTTAACCCTGAGCGGCGAGAGTAACTTTCAGGAAACCATTTCGAGCTGGATTTCAACGTTACAAGTAAACAACAAGTATGCTGTGTTATTGTGCCTAATTACTCACTTTCAAAGATGAGGCTGAGAAGCGAAAAGAATTCGTCGCGTGCGACGCATTCTTTTCGTTCCAAACAGAGCTACAAACAGATCTACAAACAGAGCTACAAACAGAGGCACGGCAATCGCATTTTCGCTAATGAAAGCAATCAGTGCGAATAGTACCCCATCTAGTCAGTAGGCATTTCCGAGGAAGACAGGTGGAAGCGTGCGGGAGGACCCCCACAACGGCGGGAATAAACGCTTAACATCCATAGGGCGGTTGCAATCAATAAAACGCGACCACGGCAAGTGGGCACACAAGTCTGGAAGAAAATGGGCCCATATGTCACCAGCAGGTGATGCCACCGAAGCAACTGGGCAGCGGGCTGGAGTGTCCGAGTGCGATTTACCCGGCTGGCCATAGTGCGAACTCGCGGTTCGAGAAAGAATGAGTTTCTCTTCGTGCCCGGCGATCGCCTCTTCCTGAAGCGTAAACGTTTTCTGTTGTTAGTTGTGCGATTTGCGAACGGTTGTGGCAGGCACCCTAGATGACGCTTGTGAACCTGCTTGGGATCAAAATTTTTCCTTGTAACTATATGCCATAATGGTTCGAAATCATTCCTATGAATCAGTGCAGCACAATTTTTACGTGAACTTTTTTTTTTGCTCTTCCCACAACTGTACAACGACGACTATCAGAACAAGATAATTTGGACAGTTTTGGAGACAGTCGATCACATTGTAATCGTACTACTCACTGGAAGCAATTGTTTGATTTCGTTTTTATTGATTTGCTTCATTTTGCTTTGGTTTACGTTTCTTTCGATTATTGTAATCAAAGGTTGCGACTTCGTCTACAGATAAGTGACTGTTGACCCGAAGGTCGTGGGATCGAATCCCGGCCGCGGCGGCCACATTTCCATGAAGGCAGAATGCTAGACGCCAGTGCGCTTAGATTTAGGAGCACAGTAAATAACCACACATGGCCATCGTTTCCGGAGCCCTCCAGAACGGCGTCCCTCATACCAACATCGGAGTTCCGGGACTTAAAACCCACATAATTATGATAATAATTACTATCATGCTCTCCAGATAATTAGCAACAGCGCGCAGTGCACATCCTCACAGCTTTAGTGTTGCGGCGAGTAACGCGGGGTGATTGGGAAGGCAGAGCAGCACCACACCAGCATGCTTCATGACCTAAACTGATAAATCTAATCGAGAAACTTTCTCACTAACACTATTCGTAGCGCGTATAACGACAAGCCATCTCGTTACCCCGGAAATAATTTTGTGAGGCTTCCCTCTCGGTGTTAGTGAAATTCCGACGGCAATGTCTCAGCTCATCAATTTCCGTTCCTCCTTATGAAAATCATCAAAAGCAACGCATTTTGCCAAAATGTGCATTTCTTGATCTTTTTGTGCCGTTGGTGTCGCGGAATTGTACAACAGTAAATTGCTGAACCATGTTGCTGCGGCATAACAAAGTTTTACAGCGAAAGCGGTTATGAGATCACTTCAGCGGCCGTTTTTGGCGCCGTAGTTGTCCGCCGCCGCCGCCGCCACCCGTAACCACTATCGCTTGAAATAAGAAAAAAAAACGAAATAATAAAATATTTCCAGGATGGAACGAGGTTCGAACCTCGGCCCTCTGCGTGGGAGCCCAGTATTCAACCTCTGAGCCATGCCGGTTCTTGAAACTGCATTCCAAAAGGGTCCTATACGGGCTTCATGTCGGGAAGGAACCACATTAACATTTGCAATATAGCGTGGTAGAAGAGTAAAATAAGCACCAAGCGTCGCACAACACGAATTCTGTAACCAGGCGTCACACAAGAATTGCGCAACAAGTAGGTTCTTGAATGCTTCCAACCCATTACAAAGGGCTCCACCATAATTCTTCATCGTCATCAGGCACAGAATCAACAAAGTGCGCATAATGCCTTTCATGCGTTTAGCAGGTACCACGGCTCTCCGTAGAATGACGAAAAATGGCACAGTGCCTGCTTCCCAACTTCTCAAAATTACAATGATATATTTAGAGCGCAGTGGGTTCCTCGCAAGTGCACATGTATTGGTTGCCATGGAAGCCCATAAGCGCATGATCCATTTCCTCGGGGTCTCAATAAAGTTCTTTGTCCCCCCCTCTCTCTCTCTCTCACGTCAACGTATGTTATAAAGCATGGCGGGAGAGGGAAATCGTGACCGGGCGTCACCCAATGCAAATTACATAACTGGTGGCGCGTTTAAAGCTTCCAACCCATTACAAAGGGCTGAGCCACAATTCTTCATCGTCATCATTCGTAGCCTCAACAAAGTGCACATAATGCCTTACAGACGTGTAGCTGGTACCTTGCTTCTCCGCAGAATTCCAAATAATGGCTTAGTAGGTGCTTCCCAACTTCACAAAAATTGTGATTTATGGCGTAGTGGGTACCTTGCTAGTGTACTTGTATTAGTAGCCCCAAGGGAGTTTAGAACGGGCTCTAGAACTGCCGCTCTTCCAGCTTTCGCTGTGACTGTGCTGCGCTTTCCGCGCAGGCGTGATGTTTTTTTTTTGTGGCTTTTATTACGTATAGTTGCTATTTGCTGTACACTCGACCATGGTTACGGTACATATGCTCATGTACATAGGAAAAGCAGGTGTTCTATCTGACCTACAGACATACTAGACCTTTTTTTATATGCTTGAAGTTTGTGCGTGACAAACCTTGATAGAATGTTCTACGGTCCTAGCGCTCACTCAGTCACCGCTGCTTTTTGTTCTGCAACAAGGGTGAACTATTCGTAAACAAACTGAGTACAATATTTGCGATATATTCACAGTGGGAGGACATGCTCTTCAAATAGATAGTGCTTACTAAATAACCTGTTCGTTAGTAAAAGCAAAGTGCGCCAGCTCGAGCTAGTAGACCCAGCGTGAATGGTGCAACACATTCTTAAGGAGTTGAAAATAATAAAATGAAGTAATGCAACAAAACACTTTGCGTACGCTTGAAAATAAATAACTTTCTAATAAAATCTGTCGACTAAAACCGTTCCATACAGACTCTCACATACACAGACTTGTTCAGCGCTCTGAAACGGCGTAAACAAATGCAACATCAATGGTATCTCCTCTTTCATCTATCGGCTGCACTAGTGCTGCAGATGCGTACGAGCGGTTGAAATAACTAATCATTGTGGTTAAGGTCATAGAGTTTCCTACAATACTTAATAGAGGGAACTCTGGCGCTAATGTCTGTCGCGTAATTAATACCCGAGCCCTAGACCAAGCATTCTATCTCCTTTATTCCACTGGTCGTGTCTACGTCTTCTTTCTTCTCTTTGTCCTCCTGCTTGTTGCCGCGCGGCCGCAATCGTCCGCAACATACTCCCAAGGGGCCAAGGCGATCACGAAGCAGTTGAATCTCGCTGACTTGCCTCCAGAATGATAACTTTTGAACGGGTCGCTTTATGGTGTGTCTTGGGCATTTAGACCTGCGTGCAGCGTCCATGTTTTGCCCCTTAGCTTGCGCTCCAAGAGTTGTAGCCTTCGAGGTGACGACAGCAGCGGGTTCCACACTATCCGTGACTTTGCGAACGCTGGTCTTAACCGAAACCTCATTCGTCTGGTCGTGATGGGAACGCGCTCCCAGTGGCTGCGGGTCCCCTGGTCTCTTTGAGCGGCAGTCTTCTTCGCGCGGACACTCCAATCTCGCTTGCGATGCGATTCGCGTTGCCGCTTGGCGCCACGCGTCTGCTCCCTAGACTCGCTAGCGCTTCTGACGGCGACGCGGTGCGAATTCTCTGCTGCGACGTTCCGTGAACGCGCCCTGCTGGACGACGTCGCCATCATCGTTTCCCTGCCCGATTCTCCCGAAGGGTGTCTTCTTCCTCGATTGGTCTCGCTGTCGCTCGAGCTAGACCTGTAGTAGAAACTTCGCGACTCCCAACAGCCTCTGCGGTCGTTAGAACTGCGTGCGCCTTGAGACGTGCGCGTCCTCCAGTTCTCTTTCCAGGCGCTCGGTTGCGTCGGCGGTGTGACCGACCGGCGACGCTGTCTCCACTGAGGTCTGCCCTGTTGAGTACGATCCGGCAGAGAATGCGGTCCATCGACGGCGTCGTCTCGGCAATCGCAGTACCGCGTGTGGTCGTAGTCCCGCGAAGACGTGTCGTTGTTGCCGTGGAAGGGCGGCCGGACTCCGAAGCCTCTGCGAGGACCCCGAGCTCCATCGAAACCACCACCGCTTCCTCCTTGAAGAACGCGAGGATATCTTGGTGGTCTTGCCGTCTGAAGGGCGCAGCCTCTGAAGAAAGGCCGACGTTGTGACGGTGGGCCGCCGCGGTCGCACCGCGGAAATGCTGAACTTCTTTCGCGTTCCGCGGTGCCCTGCATGGTCCAGCCGAACTTGGTTTCCATGGCCGTCAGGTTGCTGGTTAAATGATCAACCTTTCCAGTCGCGACCTTCCAGTAGACGTCGGAACCAAGTAATACGCTTACTTCCTGTGGGTACCATGTGTCAGGATGAAAGTTGTCTGCTGCATCATAGTTCTTGTCGCACAAAAGCTGCAAAATATCAGTGCTGAGCGGCGGGCTTGTAACTGCACACACTTCGGGGACTTCCAAGGCCTCCACGGTTACCACTATGTCCCTACGTTGGCCTCGTAAAGTCAAAGCTACCCGTCGACTGCGCATTACTTCGCGGGGCTTCGAGTGGCCGAACGTTACCAAGAAAAGTTCTTCGGTTCCGATAACCGGGCATCTGAGGTCCTTTGAGACATCCGCTCGGATGAATGTGCGCTGGCTACCGCTGTCAAGAAGAATGCGCACCAGACGCTTTTGAGACCCGCACTCGATCCAGACTCGTCCTGTTTGGAGAAGAACGGCGTTCATTCCGCTCAGGGCGCTTGGGGCCGATGTCACTGACGGCGTGTTCGTGCCTCGCCCGGCGATGCGAGGCTCGTCTTGGTTCACTGTCGTTGCGTTTGCACGGGTTGGGGCTACGGGCGTGAACAATTCACAGAGGATAGTGAGATGTCGTCGGTTGCACTTACTACAGATGATGCTGCGCGCACGTCGGCAAAAACGCGCCATGTGGTTTTGCAAGCCGCAACGGTAGCAGCAACGAGCGGTGCGCAACCGAGCCCGTTTTTCCTCAGCTGAGAGTTGAACGTTGCAGTCCGCGATGGTGTGCTGACAACTGCTGCATAAGCGGCACACCTCTTCCGTAATTGGAACAGATTCGGCGGCAAGTGCGGACGCTGTAGGCAAATGTCCCATCGGTGCTGATGGAGGTTCGACATCTTCATCGGGCAGGAACCGCGAGAAAGCAGACGGCGTTCGTCCTGGCCTGCCTTCCTCTCGAACCTCAATTTGTATGCGCAGGAAGCTTAGCATTTCTGCAGCCTGACGAGCTCTTTCTTCGGGGGTCGCTATACCGGACGTATTCTGCGCGGCTTCTTTGGACTTCTGCCGGTAGAGGATCGCGAGGTCGTCAGGCAGGCACCTCATTAGGACGTGGTTGAGGACCACGTTGTACTGGTCGGGTGAGACGCCCAAACCGGTCAGTGCCGAGACGCGAAATTGTACCTTGTCGTAGAGTAGGCGAAGTTTGTCGACATCTGCCGAAGACTTGACTGGTGGTAAGGCGAGCACGTGGTCGATGTGCTCGTTGATGAGCAAGTCGCGTCGACCAAATCGCTCCGTCAAGGTCCTGATGGCGATCGCATAATTGTCCTCCGTGAGTCTAATACCTTCGATGGCTCTCTTCGCGACGCCACTCAAATACGAGAGGAGGTACTTAAATTTCTCAATCGGCAGAAGGTCTTCATTACGGTGGATCGTGGCACTGAAGTGGTCCCAGAAGGTCTGCCAGTCGCGAAGTGCGCCGGAAAATGTAGGTATCTGAAGTTTCGGCAGGACCACTGCGCGATGACGCGGCACGGTTGCTGGGCCGGGTGTCCCCTCTGTTACACGAGGTGCAGCGTCAGTGACCTCGGTATGCGCTGAGCTGCCGGCCCCAGCGACGTCGGCGTTCGGTAACGTAGCCTCGGGCCTTGAAGTCCTCGTTGCCGTCGCTGTGTTGGCGTGTTCGCGCAGGAAGAAGCGCGCTCGAGACACGGCATAGGACACCTTCCGGTCGTAGTCTTCCGCGGCCTCGAGCTCTTCGTCGTAAGCGTCATCGTCGGTGGCGTCGAGGATTTGCTTGTTGAGGTTGCCGAGCTCGACGTTGTTCTGAGTCAGGTATGTAACGTGCGAATCAACTTGAGCGGCATCGGGAGCCGTGGCCTGAAGTTCGTCGGTCAGGAGCGTAATTGTTCGTGTGACGCTGGCCCTGACGACGCCACGGTTCTTGCGGAGCCGTTCCAACGATGCCATGGAAGCTGGAAATCTTGGAAGGGCGATGACCGGGGGGGTTTCGGCACCAGAAAGAATGTCGCGTAATTAATACCCGAGCCCTAGACCAAGCATTCCTTCTTTTTATTCCACTGCTCGCGCCTACGTCTTCTTCCTTCTCTTTGTCCTCCTGCTTGTTGCCGCGCGGCCGCAATCGTCCGCAACATAGTCTATGGGAGCTGCAACGCATGGCGCTTCAGCCAGCATGGGAATGATGGGTAGTACACAGATTTCTCTAAACTTCGTTCTTTCGGCTGCTCCGTTTGGCTCCGCGTCGCCTGTATCCGCTTTGTCGCAAAACGAAGTTCAGCAAAAGTCAGCAGTTCCACTTCACCACTTTAACTTTTTTAGGCTCACCAGTTCAAATCTGCTCACGGCGTTGACAACGATCCATTCTTTTATTCGAAACAAAACCAAAACAAAGCAATAAACAAAGCCACAAATGCGTTCGAAGCTCGCAAGTACGAATACTAGGCAAATCCATGTACTACCCATCATTCCCATAGTGGCTGAACGATCGCAGCGCCAGAGTCCCCTCTAGTTCATTTTAGGAAACTCTATGGTTAAGGTGACCACGTTCACATCCACAGATTGAAACGTCACTGTAGATATTATGGATGATGCAGCGTACATTGGGTCCAACGCCTTGCCACCGAACTACCCCGAGCAAAAGTCCGTAATAGTTGGCGAATTCCACAAAGGTGTTTCTCTGCACCATGGTTTTGCCATCCATGATCGAGGACAGTTCGATACAATTGTGTGTATCTGGCCAGTCCCTCGGACGCGGCAAGGACTTCCCGAAACACCTACCTTGACCTCATTTTTAAAGCTATATGCCAAATTAGAGGCGTATGTTATGGGCAGAACTACTTCAGTGATCATGAGGACCCACGCGCCACGGAACAAGAGATCGTGTGTTGACGAGAATCTTCCAGGATTTTTTTAAGTATTATGCGACCATTGCACAATGAGATAGCATCCAGTCGCTGGCGCGCTGCCCGCGTTCACGTAGTGAAACCTGTTTGTTTTTTTTATTAGCACAAGCGTGTGCTTATCAACCCGTATATCTATAGATTTCCACGTTGTGGCAACTCGGTTTAGTCTTCAGAAACTTCGAGCCGAGTTGGCCTTCGCGTTTTTTCTCACCTGAACCTTCTATGAAGAAAGGCACGCAAACTGTGTAAAGGCATGTAAACTGTGCAAAGAAAAGGCACGTAAACTGTGCAAAGTGCAATGACAAGCGCAAGTATAGTGAATTCATGAGCAGTGACAAAGCGCATGCAGAAATCCTGCATGCGCTATGCTGCATTCGTTATCCAGCATAAATATTGCAGCATGACATGAAAGAGTTTAGCTGTGTTCAGGTACCGACAGTTCAAGATTCAAACTAAAGACGCCTGTTCAACGCGAATGAACCTCTCAAACAGCCATTCTTGTATTTGTTTCATTACTTTGTCACGGGCGACTTAAAACACCTGCTGAGATATAAACGAAGTCACATTTATTTAAGTTTTACCACTGGTTGATTAAAATTTTAAGTTTGTGGGTTTTCAATGCTCAAGCGTAGCGAAGGAAACTTTTAAAAGATCGAAACCACTATGCTTAACGTGAGTGTAAACCTAGAGTGTTGGTGATTTCGATTACAACAATTACAACTCCTGAGCTGGTGCATGACAGGAGCATAACTGATTTTTTTTCTTTTCCGCTTATTATCCAGGTTGCTCTGTTCGTGCTACTTAAAGTTAAATATATTTCAGGAGAGGCTGACGCCCTGTGCAGAAGCCTGCTACTCTATTGCTCTAATGTACAAACTACAGAGAGACACTCTGGGAAGACCAAAGCATTAAAGCACTCAAGGATTCTAGCTAGTAGTTCATAGCTCGCAGCACAAGATACGAGTTAACAATCCAACTTCAGAAGCCAAAAGACCAAAAGTCAAACAACGAAACGAACAAATACATTAAAAGACATGGACCTAGAATAACATTAGGCAAAACAGGAAAAATTGGGGTTGACACGCCTTCAGTACGGACTCAAGTTAAACAGCTTGTTAGGTCTCGTTCAGGTGCAAATCAGGACGCACTGTCGGGAAATACATCAACTTTACACAAATTTCTTCAGTGACACTCATTATTATACTGCGTCAAAGGGAAGACGCTAATACGTTCATTTGTTAGTTTTTTATGTAAATCGTCTTAATTACAGTGCAGGTGAATATTTATATATTTTGAAGTCACTAATAAAAAGAATGAAATTTCAGACTCTAAATACTTGTGTAAACTTGCACCGGTTATAATAAATTCGAGAACACAAATATCACACACTTGACGTGACTCCCGCACAGCGGGACATCCGATGGCTCCATGTTTGAAACTTTTTTATCGCTCACAAAAGACGAGCACAGAGATAGAAGGTACAATCGAGCGCTTACTCACAGCTGGGCGAGTTGGTATGAATTCATACCAACTCGCCCAGCTACCAGTTTTATTCCAATGGCTCGTCGAACATAGTGGTGCTTCAGGAAAATGATCTTACGCAGTAATACACAGCAAAATAAATTTATACGAACACGCACACTGATTACCCAGTAGGTTCTATACATCCACAGCTCAATTTGTGTACCTCTTTTCTGGCCACATGAGTCGACAGCCTAAACAAGTTTCCCGCCCAAACGTATCCACCTCCTCTGAAGAGGATAATTAGCGGGGCCCCTTACCGGGGCGTCACTCTTTTTGCTCGTATTCCTGTGGATGCACTTGTCAAAGTGAGAGTTGTCAGATTCGACAAGCTGTAAGATTCAGTAACCACGGGAAACTCTGCCATAAATTTGCTGCCATGAATTCGACGAAACAAGTATTCCGTGTACTCCATTAAGTGAAGCACCACGCACATTAAATAATGTTTAGAAAAGCGTGGAAAATGTTCTGCGAAGAGGCTGCACGGAAAACAAAGTAAGATTTATGCAAAGCAGCATTAGTAATCGACAACGATAACTACAACGAATGTTTTGCCAGAGCCACTCAACAAAAATAGCTACTATAAAGTTGGGGTACGGTAAACTAGAGCGTGTGCACTTCCAGAACCGGTCTCTGCATGCCACTTATACCACATAGGTAAGGTAAACATGTGATAAGTTATTGTATGAGCTTCGAGCCAACCACCTAAAAGGGGACGCTTGCACTCATCACGAGAAACAAAATATTAGGGGTGTGCGAATATTCGAAAATTTCGAATATTCGTCGAATATTACATTCGAAATATTCGTATTCGATTCGAAAATCGCGTATTCGAATAGTTTCGAATATTCGATAACTTCGAATAATCGAAAATTTCGAATATGCGATTTGATTATCATGCATAAAATAACTCGTCTTCCACATTTCTGCTGCGTTCGTATAGCTAAAAATGTTGCCGAGAGGAGCGATAAACATCGTAAGTACACGGAGGCACGATATCTGCCTGCGACGAGCGCCCCAATACGTATGATTTATTGCTGGTGCATCTCCCACGTGCAGCGCTGTTGGTGATCATGTAACCGTACATTTTCAATATTATGCGGCCGTAACGTGCCGCACTACCACTCGTTCACTATGCGGGACCACTTCTGAGGAAAGACAGTGACCCACGGGACTGGTGGCGGACTGTAGGCACCTTCAGATACCCAAGTCTGTCAAAGCTTTGCCCCATGTAACTCCCTATACCAGCCATTTCTGTTCCAAGCCACCGTGCCTTTTCAGTGGCAGGGGGGGAGGTTGTCTCTATTAGAAGGGAGCGCCTGCTTCCTGATCATGTGGAGCAACTCATATTTCTTCATGATAACATATAGTCATTACTTTCATTGTGCCTTGATATTTGCTTGTGTTGTGATGTGCATTGTGCTAGCCTGGACATTGTGTTCTGGAGTGTATGCTGTGTTGCCAGTCAGTCTGTTAATGTTTTTTTTTCAAATAGCTACATGTTAAATAAAATATTGTTACTGTGGAGGCATTTTTCCTTTGATATTCGATATTCGATTCGATATTCGAAGGTGGATATTCGTATTCGATTCGTATTCGAAAAATTTGATATTCGCACACCCCTACAAAATATCAAATGTCCAGAAAAGAAAAGATACGCACCTAATTTTCCTTGAGCTAAGTGCCTGGACACCTGCCAAATGGAAGCGGAGAAAATACATACTATGCCGTTAACAAAGAACCGCGCCATTGAATGTTTATCGCACTTTCCTAGCAGTGCAACCAACACAAGGCAAAAAAAAAAATACGGGAGGCAGACTAGCGTTCGCATAGAAAAAGCCTTTTGTTTAACATATTGTAAGAATCCACATTCAGCAGCGTAACACCCCAACTTATTCGCTCAGTGTAAGCCGCATGATGGGCACAGTCATGGTAACGATATGCATTATTCAAATGCGGTGTTTACCCAGATCGCATGTTTGAGTTAGGATATGACATTGTATTGCTAGTGGGCGGCTCGAAGAAGCGAAGCCGCGTTTCTTTTTAACGTCACAGGGACAGGGAAGACGCACGCACAAGCGCAGATTGCACAAGCGCAGTCTTCCCTTTCCCTGTTTATTTTCCGCAGTTTTTCGTAATAAAGGAGTACCATCTCGCCCAGTTCTCAGTCTTTTTAAAGTATATTACTAGGTGTATGGGCTCTTTTCCGTGTGTTAAAAAAAAAGCTGCGCTTGTGCATGTGTCTTCCCTGTCCCTGTCTATTTTGCGCAGTTTTTCGTAGAAACGAGCTCCTTAACACTATCGCGTTAAAAATTCCAGCCAGTCCACGCTGTCGAAACCGCCGGGCAGCGAAGCTGTCGCCCCTTTCGTCAGGCGTTACATATTGCTCTTAAGTGTCGGTAAAGTTTTCACTAAGGATTTCATTTTGATGCGAAGCATCCTATGGCGGAGTTCAACCGGTGGTGTGTGGCCTGGCCAACCTTACTGCGCATGCGCAAACCCTCTCCACATACCTCCACCCCATCCCCCTCTCCCCTCACCCGCTCCACTTCCCCTCTCCATTCTCCCTCTCTCCCTTTCCCCCTTTCCGCTCCCCCTTGAAACGCGGGCTCGACATGCCGAAACGCTGCTTCGCATCGCCTTATGGTCCCCTTTAGCGGGAGACAGTGTGATTTTTTTGTTTCTTTGTTCTTCAGGTTTAGACATAAAGATCCCGCGTGACCATATGCTCATTCACGGACGCGCTGGAACGCTGCTGTAGCACTCCGTTGCGGCCATGGCCATTCCTCCCGCCGACTCCCCAAAACGCGTATTACTGTCACGGCTGCACAGTAACGCAAGCAGCTACACTATCATCATTTAGAATCGTCATCATAATTTTGTTTATTTTTTTTATTCACTCCTCCTCTGGTCACGTGACCTGTGTGACGCCTACTCCTACTACTAGTACGACGACGACGACCCAGGGTTAACTAAAACAGCTTTGCTGGAAAACGCTACTGTACTTAGTCCTAGGCGCAGGGTAACGAGCTTCAGGTGATCAAAGTTAATCAGGCAATTAACTACTAGAAAACGGGCAACAGGCAGCATGTAATCTTTTTGACCACTCCATGGAAGGTACGGCTAGAGCTTCAGCATTTACAGAGTAGACGAGCATATGATTTCATGAAAGATGTAGTCCTACTTCAATGTCTATAAAATTTCTTCATTTGCTAGTAATTGTGCGATTCATCTAAATATCCCCGATAGGTGCGTTGCTCACTTTTGTGGATGTACTTTGTCCTTGCCAGATTGTTCTAAGTTGGCAAAGAAAAAGCAAGAGACATTGAGTCTTAGATGAAATAAATCTTCTGCATACTCATTGCAGCTTCATTTAATAAGAACGCGCTGCGTGTCGCTGCAGATTATGACTTGGCTTAAGGCATTACCATGTTCGACAAGCCGTTTAACGTGCCGTGTTCTAGAAGCATGTCAAAATATGTTGTATTCATTCGTTCGAAGTGAACATAGGCAATAGTAAATTGGGCGTCTACTTCGACATGAGATTTGGCTGCTCTTATGCAAAAACAAAACATGACCATCATTTGGCATAAAAGATGTTTATCGATGCTCTAGTTAAGAAAGATTGGAACAAATTACGCATTTCAATACACTACCAACTTGCCTTTCTTTCAAAATAGTATTCAATGTTTTGAAAAAAAGTTGTGTGAATTTCTTTCCTTTATAGACAGACATTTATCAATTCTGCATTAAGGGCGTGAAAATCAGCACTCTATTCACACAAAGCTTTTACGCTAGAAGGATATGGAAAATTTCAGCCTATCCCTGCTCTGAAGCAATCGTTAGCCATGGTACTTGCTTAATGTACAAGAGAAATAAAGAGACGGAAGCTTTGTGAATGTGTAGTCTGGTGCAATTGTGGAGGCCTATATCGAGAGAGCGCCAAGAACCTAACACCTTCATGATCAATGATATTCGATATTCGCGATGATGTGGCCGATAGACGATGGACTTGAAGGAGCCGTGCAGCACCATTTCAGCTTGGTCAGAAAATGCTGCCGGTGGGTAGTATAGGCATCTGAGAACACGCGAGCCAAACATAGCGCAGCACATGCCCTCGAACCTACAATTAATTCTCAACGTCAGCTGGAAACTGCCCTCTCATCTCTGTACTGATGACGCCATATACCCAAATTACTGTACCATATACCCAAAGTTCACAGCCGTTGGCTGATTTGAGCATCGTGAGATGCAAAGTTACCATGGCTGCAGCCACGGTAAAATGAAAAGAAAGCGCTCATTCGTTACGTGCATTGACTAAAGGGCACATTTTCTTGCCCCCTTGTGATCGCCTTCCGTGCGTAGCTTTCAGTGCGCTCGCTGGTACCAGAGAAGAGAGACCGCACTTGAAGCGTGCGGCAAATCCCTGTAACTCCGCTCGTACTTGATAGATTCTAATACTTTTTGCGGAAGTCGATTCATGAGGCAATGAGCTCTTTTAGTGGAGCCATTAGACGATGGCCAGATTACTTGGAAAAGTGCTTCAAGGCCCCTTTATGAATGTTATGGCAAACCGGCGTGAACTAATGGTGTCTGTAATTCAATGTCTTGAAAGGAAAATGCAGATCGTCACGCGTAACGACACTATTTTGATCTGGCCTGTGTTTGAGCAGTGCCGTCCGCGCGCCTCGCAAATTCCAAGAGCTCCGTAGTCGCACGGCCAGCGATGATAGCCGCGCAAGGCTGGGGCAGAGCCGCGCTGGTCGGCACTCGCCTGGTCCTGGCATGACTAGACGCACGTGCATTCACACGCCGATGCACGAAGTATTCACGTGATATCATTGTAAATCAAGAGTATTTGCTAGGTATCTATCGGGCACAGCACCAAGTGGCCTATTTAGGTTATTTATCTTAATTCGCTATTTTCTTAATTCCTCTAATTTGCATATTCGAGGCTTGGTCTCCATTAGCTTAAATCCTGAGTCAAGCTATCCTCCGTTTCACACATCAGGTGCAACGCTGTGGTAGCTAGCGAGATTTCTTGCAGAAATAGTTCAATGTTCTTACCTCCCAGAATAGGATGTTACTTTGGTTTTAAGGTGAGTCGTAACTGAGATTGTTTTTTCCTTACAGATGAACAAGTGTCGCTGTATCTCTGTTACATTGCGGCTGTATCGCTTAGCGTCTATTTGCTTTCGTTGTTTGGTGTTTTACTTACAGCCCATCGCGACGCGTCACTCGTTTACAACCAGGAAAGCCGACCACGAGACGCGCGGAGTAATAAGTTTTGCTTACCATACTTACTGCATGGCCTCCACACCGCTGCACCTAATATATAAAACAGAGTTTAGTCTAAATATAGTTTAAATAGCCTAATTAGGCTTAATCGCTTATTTGGCCTAATTTGCATGTTTGATGGTTGGTCTCGTTAGCTTCCATCCCAAGTCCACGTAGGCTTAATTAGATAAATAGCCTAATTATCACTAACTAAGCTCAGTTGTCATTGATCTTTGCCCAGCCCATGTTGCTGAGCTCGGCATGATTGGGCGCACCAGAATCTCAACTCGGCTTAATTAGGTCTAATTAGGTTATAACTTAATTACCTTAACCACGCTTAGGTAAATAGGTATTGTCATGCTCAACTAGGCTTGATTAGGTTTGGCTGTTATTAACATTGCTTAACTATGCTCTGCTGTACTTAACGTGGCTTGACGTGGCCGCGCTGGCATGGTGATTATAATTTCTTCTCTACATCGCGAGACGCACAAACGGCGGGCAGGACGGCTCTGCTGTAAAACTACGACTAAATAGGTCCTGTTCCAGCTGCAACACTTACTCTTGTGTTCCTTCGCAGTTTTTGACGCCTCGTACAAAGGGCTAGTCTCATTGAACCACAATACTACATGCATCTATAAGGACTCCCACTTCTAACTGAGGCGATAAGGTCGGGCCATTGCATCTTTCGAATAAACAGTACTCGTATTTTCTGTTCTTCATAGCGATTGCTCCGAAACAAGAGTTTCTAGCCTAATGAAAGAGTCCAGAGGCTTTATCTTCTTTAAAACGCCATTTTTACAGTGTGTTCCTGTAGTGACCGCATGGTTAGATACACACGGCTACACAATTAGCGGAAAGAGTTTATCTCAACGCTGCCAGAGCAAAGAGGTTTGATCATTAGCGAGTTTCGAGATATGGGCCAATGCACAATAATATAGGTGTTGGTTTTCTTTTCTGTAATACCTGTGTAGCAGTAGCAAGCTTCACGAAAACTCGATAAAAAATGACTTACTCTATCATTTGTGAGAACTGAAAGAAAGCTTGACGGTTAGGAGCAAATTGTCCCACCTTTTCTCACCCTTATTCTGCATCACTTATTACTGCGTCCATTAGTAGTCCATACTTTTCTAAATATGCTATAGTGTACGTTGGGCAAAATAGCCACGCCTAATAAGGGGGGTCTGCAACACTTTTTCAACATGGTCAGAAAATGCGCCGATCGGTAGTGGAGGCTCCCACGAACATTTGAGTAAAACATTTTATCGAAGCACGTGGCACAGCATTTATAATTAAGTTTCAAAGTCAGCCAGAAATCACTAGGTCTTCTTTCGACTCATGATGTCGTTAGCCCAATTTGGCGTATGATGATCGTTGGCAGACTGTAAGCATCGTGAGTTGCAGTTACCGTAGCCGCCATAGGGTGACGCCACGTACCCGTGCTACTCTCTGTAGGGGTAGAAATATACACAATATACAATTACATCTGCCCGCACAGAAGCTGCGCGCTCAGAGAAACAAAGAAAAGAAAGTGCTCACGGACATGACATGCGTCTTCGTACGGACGTAGCTTCCTGCCTTCTTGCCATTACCCCTGTGTAACTTTCAGTGCACTCACTGTGACAAAAGAAGAGAGAAAGCGGTTGAAGTATCCGATAAATCCCTGTAACTATGCTCGTATTTGACGGATTTAAAATAAAATTTTACGATGATTTATTCGTTAGGCAACATACTCTGTTAGTGAAGTCATTTTATCAACAATTGGTAAAGTGCTCCATGGCCTCTTTAAATGCGACTTGTGGCACTTATAACGCCGAATTTTAAAATCACCTGATCATTGTGTATACAGGCTAATGCGCTAGAAAGGTGAAGAGCATTACCACGCCACGATAGGGTAGATTATCGCGGTTAAGTCGACTCACCAGTTGCATTCAACGCCGCAGAGAATCGCAATAAGGGAAAGACTGAATCAGAGACGGCGGTTCACGTATGCTCTGTTCCACGCACTGTCAAAACACATTAGATGGAATAGGACTGGAATTATGTTTCTTTTTTATTCGCATGTGCAGCCGTTTCGATATTCCTTAATGAGAACTAACGGACAATCAAGCCAAGGGAATTATAGGGAATTTCATTTGTAGTAATTGTGACATAAATGTGAAACAATTAAAATGGACGAAAAGATAACTTGACTACAGCGGGACCGATCCTACAACCTTCGAATAACGCGTCCGATGCTCTACCGATTGAGCTGCGGCGGCGGCCATCCTCCCGTACACTTTATCGGGTATATCTGTACATTTAAAACATGGAGTGTTAATCAACGCCACTCGTAGCCATGACGGCAAGTATGGAACATTCTTTTTCTGCCTGCAGGCGTCACGTAGCACTTTAATTTCTTCACATTTATATCAGAATTACTACAAATAATATCCCCTGTACTTTTCATGGCTAGGTGGTCTGTTGGTTCTCAATACTGTTGTGTATAAGAAAGAAAAACGAGCTCTTAAAATTACCCTACTTACGCTTCCATAACCAGACTCACCTGAACAAGCAAAGCATGAACGACCTGTAAAGCGTGCACCAACGCACATGACGTGTTTATAAGGAGAAGCAGAACTATATTGTTGGTGGCTATGTTTGTCCAATGTTTCAGACATTCGGAGTACTCATCCCTTCCTTTGCAAGAAAACTATACGTTGTCACATGAGGGGATAAAATATTTTCATACCGAAAGATGTAAAGATGTAGTTTTTGCATTCTTGGCCAACTGCTTTTGAACTTTTATACAAATTACCTTGTTAGTATAGATTGGAAAAAAACTCTGCTTCGAAAAAAAGCGAATGAGGTGCTCAATGTATTGAATACTTGGAGTCAAGTTAATTCCCTAACTATAAACGTTTCAAAGACAAAAGCAGTTCTTTTTCGCCCTAGAAATAAGCACAATATTTCAAATAATATTCTGGACTTCGGTCTTTCAGTAATAGAATTGGTGCCAGTAATGAAAACCCTGGGTGTTGTTTTTGAAGAAAATATGTAATGGAACGCCCACATTGACCTTGTCCACTCCAAACTTTCGCGAATAGTGGGTATTCTTACACGCATTCGTTACTTTCTACCAAAGGAAATCCAATTGCTTTTATACAATTCCCTTTTCTCATGTACGTTAACATAAGGCTATCTGGTATGGGCCAAAACAATTCACAAAAACTTGTCCAAAATACATCGCCTGCAGAAAAAAAGCAGTAAGAATCATCTCGAATGAACAATATGACGCCCATACAAAGTCTCTATTTGAAGATCTTGGAATAACATCATTGACGAGCCTCTTCAATACACTTCTATTGAAACGACATCATGACTACAGCATATATAACAACCCTCTTCTAGAAAAACTCAGCCCCCTAACTCCACTTGCATAAACATACGTCTCACGAAGCAGTCACACAGGGAGCGTTCCCTGCACTCGTACAAACTATGGCCACCAAATGCTGGTGTACTTGCTGCCACAGGCTCTTAACTCCTCCGCTAATAGGTTAATCTAAGCAATTAAACAGCCTACCATATCTACAGAAGTTATAATCTATAAGTGCAGTTATGCCCCAACTATTATTAATCCTGTCACCGAAATGTGCACTAGTTCCTACCTAAAGCCGCGTTATATTTATAGACTTTTCCTTATTTGCACTTATTTGCTATTCGCTGCTGTTCTGCTTGTTATAGTTTCGTAAACGGGGCGCTGACCTTTGTCAAGCCGTTAGAGGTCTTTTGCTAGCACACTGTAGCCTCACCAGTGTCGTACTCCTTTCTATTGATGCTGAAATAAAGTTAAAAAGGTAATATTAATACCTTTGTTTAATTCTTGCTCGAGCCGTAATTTCCATCTGGATTTTTCTCTCATCGAAAACGCCGTCGACGCGGGCATCGAATTTTTTGCAACATTAGCTCTTCAAATCTATCGCGTTCAGATTTGCAGAGTTTATTCTTGCTTTCACTGGGTTGAAATAAGTGTGGATAACCTGTGGCACACACCCGTATACCGTAGGCTGTTTTATGCGGTTATGTGCCCAGCCGTAGGAAAAAAGTCGCGTAGGAAAAAAAGCTCGTGAAACTCGTTTCGCAGAAATTCCGGCGTCTGTGTCGGCGTCGTTGATTGCACGCAAAACATCAGCGCTGTCCATGACCGAAATATCGAGACACACGCAAATAAAATAAATATTAAAAATCTAAGTCTGAAGTGAGAATCGAAACCGGGCCGTTGGCGTGGCAAACAGGTATTCTACCACGGAGCCACGCAATCGCTTGAAACCGCTATGAAAGAAAAAACTATGTGAATGTCTTGTCGTGGGAGGAGCCTCATTAACGCATGTAATATGGCGTGGCAGAAGTGTAGAATGGTGATACTCGTCAAAACATGTCGACTGCGCAACTAGGGGGTGTTTTATAGGCCCACCCATTACAAAGCGTTCAGACATATTTATTCATCATCATCAGCAACAAGGAAACAGAAAGGGAGAAGGCATCATCATTAGCAAAAGCGTCAACAAAGTGAGCATCTGCGTACGTTCGCGTGTTACCTTACGGACGCATAGTAGGCCCTTCGTTGATTCGCAAAAGGAAGAATTATGGCGTAGCGGACACTGAGCAATTGTACTTGCAGTAGCCATTCTAGTATAGTTTGAAACGGCCGATGTTAAGCGCACAGAAGTTCTTTTCTATGAGGCACGATTGAGGCATGCACCGAGAACCGAAGCCAGAATAGCAGTTGAGATGGCGATGCGCACGAGGCCCGATTACGCTATCGCGTTCTGCTCTTGAAGGCGAAGCTCAAGTGTCGTCCAAGATTTTAGGCTTGATATGAACCTCTGTGCTCGTATTCATAATTTAGTGTTATAATGGGGTTACTGTTTGGAGTATGAGGAGTAGCATCTGCACAATACATAACCAATTTAGTCCTCCTTTTATGTCACGTGTACAAATTAAGCACGACGCATGCAAATCAAAATAGATGCGTTGCTTACGCAATGGAATCATGTTTTCATCTCTCCCCATGAGTATATAGAGCAGCAGTTCATTCCCCGCGAAGCTTATACGGCGTGCGTGTACGTCATGGTAACACGCGCTGTGTCCTCAATACGCAGCCCCAGTTTATGTGCATTTACACTTGAGCAACACGATGCCGAATTCGATCTGCGGACTGTCGCCCTGAGCGCCTTTTTCTAATGCCGTTATTCTATTTACACTACAATCCCCGAACAGTCGGTAGACTATGTGGAAGACGCCGTCCACGTTTTGTCGTGCTAACGTCTTGCGTCGGCCAATTCTCTAGTTCTACTGGAGGCGCGCGCGGTGACCCGAACCGGACTTGGGCGGAGAAATCGAAACAGGGGCCGCCTACTGCGCTTGTTCCCTCTTTCAGCCCCCTTCAGCCTAAAATCCCTGAAAAGTGTTTCAAGGAGCTTAGGTTCAGTTGGTCTTCCTCCTGTACCATTCTTCCTCGCGTGGTGCAACCCCCACTGCGTGGCGTACCGGTGTTGCAGATTAACAAATGGGGAAGCGAAGAATAGCTGTCGGACGGGCGTGCAAGATGTCCATTGTCAAATGCCAGAGGGTCTCGCAGAAGCCTCCGTTATCCTTACCGGGGTCTCACTCTTGGAGGTTCGCACCGTCGCACAAATCTTTTGCTTTTTTAGCAAGGCGTGTATTCGGTCAGCCACCAATCTTCCGACAAGTCGGCCGATGTGTTTTTTGCTGGTGTTTTTGTGCTCCCACCATAATACACTACGACGACGCGCTGTCTTTGGAAGCATCATCGTCAGCCTAGTATGAACAGGCGGTCGGGCGACATCATAGGCCGCCGACTCGTCAGCCGTCCGTCTGCTTCGGCGTCGAGTTCGTCTAGTGCAAATGCGCCATCATTGATAAGAACGGAAATTTTGGACAGGCTAGCGTTTCTGAATTCTACATTATTCGACAGTTGCGGCTGGCCACAGTGCCTACGAGAGTTATCTCCGCAGAACCGTGCCGCTTCAGTGGAGACTTAGTGGCTTAATGGACTGATGGCATGAAACAGTGCCTCACCGTCTGGATACCAGTTTTTGTCTTTAACGTATGTTCACAAAACTCGGCCATTCGCGAATCTCCCTGCACATGAAATTATCTTTCTAATGATTCTAAGACACGGCTACGGACCGAAAGTGTGTTCAGCGTGTACAAAGAACTGTACTTTAGTGTATATATATGCGCCTAGCAACTGTCTTACCTAATCAATATCGTCTGGAAACATAACTTACCTTAAAAGTAGCGGTTGATGGCTTTGCTTTTATAAGTAAAACAGGTTCTTTAACGAGCCATACGTAACTTGACCGCCGAGCATAGTTATACCTGTCATTAATTATTTCGCTTCATTAATTCTCTTATCCGCATGATTCTTCTTGCTTCTTTAGAAGACATGGTTCTGCGCTCTTGGCTCTGTAAGGCCCCATGTTTGTTACCAGCCGGACTCCTAAACCGCTGCAGCACACGTACATACGTGCACGCAGCAACATTCACATATCTTGCCTTCGGTTATTCCCTAGCTCTTTCGACTTATCGATCGCTTAGCCATGCACGCAAATGTGGTTCGAACACAGAACTTTGCTACCGTGAGGTTTCACAAAATGAGCGAAAGGTGAAGTGGAGCCATGATGTGATGTATTCCCCGAGGAAATATGTAGAAACTTTGTCGATCGAGTCGTTGAGTTATGGACTTGTAAAAGCGGTCAAGATTGTTAATGGAACTGCTTGTGTCTGCTCGGATACAGGGCAATATGGACATAATGTATTCAGCGGCCATATAGATGAAATTTAAAGTCAACACTATAACAAAGAACTGCAAGCTTATTGTTATTTCGTGCCTCGATCATCTAGCTGCTCATTTTTTCTTGCATTATTATTATCATTATTATTATTATTTTTTTATGTACCACGGTCTTCTGCCAGATATGGAGAAGCGTGCAGAAATGGTATATTTTTAAAATTTTTGAGGAACTACCTCAAGAGTTTTTTTTCTGCTACTTCAAAAAAGCAGTTGAAATTATTCTCTGAGCTGTGAAATTACATTGGGTATGGATTACTTCTTGGTAACATATGGCTTTTGTCCCTTCTCCATTCTTATTATTTTTCATTTCTTGCCTGTGAACAAGCATTTGTGTCAATTATTCGTCTGTTCGTTGGGGAAAAAACATGGCTGCTCCCTCCGTCATAGGAATCAGTATAACACGAAAGTGAAACGTGTCTTCACAGAAGTAGTGCTTATTGCGTAGTGATATATGAGCCCTTGGCATCTATAGCACCGTTTGACGTGGATGCACCCTGCTTGACGCCTAGTGGCATGTCTCCATCGCGACGACTAACGCCCATGATCATTATTCGTTGTGATCATGAACATGAAACCGTTCATGATCTGATGATGATCATGAAACCGTTGAAACCCATGATCAAGAAAACATAATTTCCTTGTGACCATCATCCTGAAACCGTTGTGGTAGCTGAAGTTGTGAACATATATTTTGACACAGCCAACCGCGAATCCCGTGTAAACATCCCATCAACAAGATCATAATCAACACTGGTACACGATATGCATTTCTTCAAAACGTCGTCAATTAAGGTGCGATTTATAGTAATGGGTAACCAACGCCTTTTCTCATGCATACACTACCACACTGCGCTTCAGCGACACGGGAGGCAGAGGTTCGTAGCTTCAGCCGCAAACGCGTGCGTTCCGCTGGCCTCTGTCTCGCTCCACCAAGGCACGACATTCGACCGTCGAAATTATATCCTTTCTGCAACACATATTGCAGCAGTTTTGTTAGTCGGTGCTCACGCAGTCGAAGTAGTCGGCGGCGAAGAAATCCCGTTGGTGCATGTGGATGCTGCACCACTCTGGTGAGCCGGCGCACGCTAACACGACGCGAAAGGCAAACAACGTAACTGCGTCTTGGGTGCCTCGGCGACGCCAGCGCGGCCAGTGTCCCTCGCTCGTATCGAGACGCTTTAACCATGACCTCCGATATCGCGCTCAATCTCGGAGTAAGCGCTATCAGGTGTCGATCGTTACGTATTACTTCTCACCTCTCGCAGACGGCGGCACCGCCCCGCTCCGCCTACTTGCGCCGACAACAGAGAGCACCATGCGAGAGAGAACGTGTGAAAGATTTAAGGCGCGTTCGTACCATCGTCGGTTTGGCGTCCTTCGCCTACCGTCGCAGCCGCAAGGTCGTGGGTTCGATTGTCAGTGGCAGATCTTTTCATGGTTTTTTTTCTTTCTCACCCGTTGGCGTCCATTTTAGGAACGTCATATCCGTAACGGATGTTCTTGGTGGACCCCGGCATAAAACGTTTTCGTGTTAAAAAGTTATTTTGTGACCATGTAACCACATCACTGTAACCGGCTCTGCCGGGCCTAGTCACACAAGTCATCGTAGACATAGAAAGGCCCGTTTTTCTTTACTATATGTGGATGTACACAATAATGTATAATTATTAGTATTATTATTTATATTATATTATTATTTTTTTGTTTTTTTTTTTTTGCGTGCGCCTGCACAAAGACTTTACGGTTGTTCCTGGACACGTTAAATAAATAAATGATTGATTGATTGATTGATTGATTGATTGATTGATTGATTGATTGATTGATTGATTCATTCATTATTATTATTATTACAGCTTTTTGAAGTCGTGCACGTATCTCCGGGTGAGTATAGGCTAAACTACGATAGATATGTCGCTCGGCTGCATTGTTATGCTCACTTATTTATTACTTACCTAGCTGTTACTGCTACCCTTGGCGATATACAGTGAAACCTCGGTGATACGAATCTCACGGGACCACCAGAAATATTCGTATCATCCAAAATTCGTATCACCAGAAAGCATCAAAATTTATCATGCGACAAAAAAAAAGCTGCCCTACATTTTCATTTATTGTTTTTAAGGGCCGCAGCAACGTCAGGAAGAACTCTGAATGATTGTCAATTAAGTTTTCAGGTGTCGGCAGTCATACCAGCACTCGTAAATATACGGTGCGTAAGCGCGTCTTTGATTAAGGAACCAGGTGCATTGTGACTCGCGACAGCAGTAGGCCCGTCCGAATTCTAGCATGCCTTTTCGCATGACACAGGAGTACTGCGGCGAGAGTGACGGAAGAAGTGCTTTGACGGGATAGATCAAGGCCACAAAATTTCAGAACCATGGTCCTGTGTATGCTTTTGGGATCGCGGAGGTGTTGGGGATGTTTTTGGGAGAGTTACAGCCGTGCCTGCACCAGCGCAACCTCAACAGTCGCGCATGTTGACGTTGTGAGGCCTGACTCCTTCGCCAAGACCGTACTCGCCTTCTTTCGGTCCTGGTCCTCCTTTCATAGGATTTCTGGTGCACGATGCAGGCACGTGTTCACACAGTACAACGACAGGAGCCCACGTCGACGCGTTAGAAAAAAAAAAAACGGCGCCAATACCATCTGTAATGCAAACGCGAACGCACACGGAGGCACATTGGAGCCTCAAAGATTGGCCCACACAATCTCGGAGGCCGTGACGCGTCTCTGCAGGTTTATTCTGACCGCAAGAGAAGTATTTTTGTCACAACGTGATTCTGACGATTTGGCGGTGCCCGCGCTTGCGTTCCCGTGCTCGCACATGCTTGGTGCGCCAGGCGCCTTCCGCGACAGCGCGGACACAGCACCTCTTCGTACCTGGGCGGTAGGGTACATTCGTATCAAACGTCGCGGGGTAAACATTTGTTCGCACCAACCATACTCCATAACATTGAAGGCCGATGGGCCTTGGCCGGGACCAAAGAAAAATTCGTATCACCCCGAAATTCGTATGAGCTGTGATCGTATCACCGAGGTTTCTCTGTATACGTACGTCTCTATCGATAAACTGAACCGATGAGATTGCGCAATGCAATTTTAGTGAATATGCAAAAAGGGGGAGGGCCGTCGAATTGTCCCAAGCTTCTCGTATAAAGATATGGATGGATGCAATGAGCGAGGCTTTGGCTAAATCTGCCGCCTCGCGGTGTGTTAAAGTGTTGACAAAAATTACACTCCTATTGTAAACGCGCCGAACGGGACGGTCGTAGCAACGGCGCGTTTTTTGCTTTTTTGCTTTTTCGTGCCTGGTGGCACACATGTCATTCCCGTTATAAAGGGGACGATGATAGCATCCATCTATCCAAGAGCGCTGTGAGAGGAAAGTGTGAAAGACAAAAGGCGCGTTCATGTAGCCTTGGTGATGTGTTTGGCGATAGCTCAGTGGACTAAATGGCCGCTAGCCGTCGTCGCGGACCGAGAGGTTATGGGTTCGACTCCCGTCAACGGAACGTTTTCTTATAGTTTTTTTGTTCTTTGCGATCTGATGGCGTTCATTTTACTGACGGAAATACGTCATGAAAGTCTTGGTGGAACCCTGCAGAAACACTTTCGTGTTAAAAAATAGTCTCAAAATCGTACACTGTGCGGCTGTTCAGCCTTGCTTTATAAAAATTTGTTACACGCAAAAATTGTGAAAGCTCATACGCAGGTTCGGTTTAGCAATTTGTGTGAATAATGTCTCAGCAACAGTAGTTTTCTTTCTCTCTTAAATTTTACGGTAGGGCAAGCATGATTGTCAGTATAACGTTTCTGACATCGTTTTCTTTCTCAATATCCCTTCCTTAGGCAAGTTAATTTCTAAAATAAGGTACCACCTATTTCATGGCCGATCCCCCGTGGTGGGTTGCGCCAAGTAACTGAGGACCAACCAACCAACTTCCACGCAGCAGTGTGATAAATAATAGTCAATAGCATGGTCGATGTTTAAGAACTTTCCTTTTAAATACAAGAATTTGCCTTAATTTTTTACTTTCTACACACTATGCATCGTCAAGTACCTCCTACTGCGATATTCATTCGTTGATGGTTGCTTGCCACCTCTTTTGAATGTATAAGGAATAAAAGAATACTGCCCGAAAGGCCAGTTTTAGGTCCTGAATGCGAGCCATTTGGAATGTATATGCAGGTAAAACAGCGCAAAACAAAACTCGTACAAATAGGCACAAGTAAAGCGCTAGTCATCTGTTTTCTTGGCCGTGTTTCATTTTGCGCTGCTTTATCTATGGCATGTTTAAGCATTCATTATTACGCAGATGTTTGCTATAAGTGGCCGAATAAGTTTAGTTTGCGTGCATTCTCATCAATGTATAGACGAAATCTGCACTCCTGTCGAATTTGTTAATACAGTCATAACCTGTTCTCATGTGCCTTATTTCCAGTACAGTGGCAGGTTCATCACGTCTACTGCATCGCTGTCTCTCCACGTGCCGTCGTTGATAGATACACATGATCCTTGAAAGGGGATGGCGTGTCTTACCGTGTTCTACGAACTGGTGGACACCGCGAATTATACTGACACTCACAAATCCGCAAAAGCCAGATTGATGGACGCGTTGAACAAGAAACACCCTATATAATATCTATACGTGCAATTCGACGCAGGAGGGCCAAATAGATGGAATCAAAGTGCAGTAACGGGTCCCGCGAGAAGCTTCTCAAAAGAACGTTGGCACACCGCTCAGCGACCTGCATTAAGTTAGCAAGAGCGCGGTTCGTTGCGTCAGGCGCAGCTGCCGGTTTGAAAAATTAATTGTGTCCCATGGATAAAGGGGCTGGAGTAATTATCCGTGTTGGCGTGTGCCTATAGCAAAGGTAAAACGGGTGCCTACATTTTTGTTTTATAGTGTTCTTTCGATCCAAACTTAGCGAAGCAGGAAGAAACTGCATTGTAGGGATTGTACGTTACTTTGCTGCCAAAAAAAAAGAAGGCGTGGCAACGTATGTCTCAGTGAAGACACACAAATAACTACTTGATTAAGTCGCCGTCTTCACGGGTTGCAAAATCTCGCATACAAGTGTCGACGAACGCGCAGTGCCTACACATTTGGTCAGGTAGGTTTCATTGGTGGGGAAGGTAGAATGTTCTACTCCCCACTCTCACACCCGAGTTTTTGCAGTTTCTCATGTGCATATACAGGGTGTTCAAAATTAACATTTATGGTTTTCTTGAAACTACGCACTGGGTGGTACGTGAAAACCACCTTTGCAGATAAGTTCTTTATTCAGAGGGACACAAAGTGAGACAATAATTATCGCTGTCAGTTGCCCAATTAACTAAGATTTTATAATAAACTTTTTAATTAGTGCAGCAAGGGGGCATGCTTGTATTGACAAGTTGGAGGTAGTCGCGTTTCTACACAGTTCCACTTAGAAGAATTTTTCTAGCATGTCTGTGCTCCGAGATATCCCGCTACAAAGTTTAATTGTGGTTTGCATGATTATACATTCAAGACAGTGCGCACTGGCGCAAAGCTCCTCGCCCATGTGCCGCGGCAGTTGCGTTTAATCTGGCAACGGGTCGAATAAATAGGCAAAGATGATAACGGTTACCCTTTTGCTCCAGCTGGCGATAGCAAGCAATGGCTGCTCGTCACATCAGGGACGAACATTGCGCCAGTCTCAGTCTTGCATGCGTAATCATGCAAACTGGAATTAAACTTTGCAGCGGGATATCTCGAGGCACAGACATGCTAGAAGAATTCTTCCAAATGGAACTGAGTAGAAACGCGACTGCCTCCATATTTTCATTGCAAACATGCCTGCTTGCTGCACTCATTAAAAAGTTCGTTATAGAATCTTATTTATTCAAGCGGCTGACAACGATAATTATTGTCTCAATTTGTGTTCCCCTGGGTACATAACGAATCTGCAAAAGTATTTTTCACGTTCTTCCCAGAGCTGAATTCAGTTGTATTAGTAATTATCGGGCTTTTACGTAGTAAAACCACGAGGTGCTTATGAGGGACGCCGTTGGGAGGGCTCCGGAAATTTCGTCCACCTGGGATTCATTAACCTGCGCCTAAATCTGAGTACACGGGTTTCTACCATTTCGCCTCTATGAAACCGCATCCTGAAAAACGAGCTCCCTCTCGCCTCAGCACAGCATCACACGACGACGAAACAGCACATAAGACTCACCGTCGAAGAGTAAATTGAAGAGAAATTTGTCTTGGAGCACTCAACAAGAGCAATGACCTGTAGTATTTACTAAGACATTTTCCATTCAAAAGGAACCTTTGGTGCTGCCTTTCTGTAGTCCACGATATGAGGGCACTTTACCATCAGTAGCTTGAATATTTTTTATGCAAGTACGTTGATAGCGTAACGATTTCTCATAAACCAGTCCAGGATTTCACTCTAACCGTTGACCTCCTCTTTTACTTTCACCTCTTAAACTTCACCTGAAAGCGAAAAGACAATTTAGTAAGCTATGCATCTGAAAAAAAGAAAGTAGGGAACTGCACACTAACTACAAAACATTCTTGAAAACATACATTTCCTACATTCACGCGCCGCTTTTCTATTTTAACTATGTTGTAGACAGCAATCAACGGGAGGCACTAAGCATCATTGATGGCACATTGTTTATGCTCAGAAATATAGAGAAGATTATTTGCCCTTAATCTGTGCTTCCGGCGCGTGTCGCGCACCAGAGGGCCTTGCTCCACTGTCTGCTTGGTACTTATTGCGCTCGTGTCACAAGTAACGTCATGAAGTATCATTGTACGCAGAAACTCACTCCTCGAGATCACGTTTCCGTGTTTCGGCACGCGCGCTGTTTCGCCCGAGCGTCGAAACTTGAGAATGAATGTCAAGGAGCCCAAGCACACACACGCCACTCCTGATGCGCCACTCATCACGGCTTCTGTCGCCGTACGCCTCGAGCGCGTACTCAGCGTGCAGCATTGCTTTTTTTTTGCCTGCCTTCTTTTTTGTTTGCAAGCATAGATGAATTGCGGGGGCGGAGAAGAAAAGACCTTCTCAAAACTACGTTCACGTCACGTCTCGGCTCTAAATTGGATAGAATATTCTTGCGGAGAGGGAAAAGAAAGACAAGGCACATGAAATCAATGTAGCAGGTTGGGCCGCCGCCGTGATGTGCCCTTCACGTTTCTGTTTTTTTTTTTTTCTTTCCGGGAGAGGCTAGCAGGATTAATAAATAATGCGCCGCGGATGAAAGCGGGTTGTTGTGTGTTTTTTCCCCTAGGCGAGATGCGCTAAATGGAAAAGCTGGCTATGTGCGTTCAATTCCATACCGCTTTAACTTGCGTAACAGATGAAAGGTTAGAATCAAGTGAAAATCAAGGATTTTACGAGAAAAACCATGGTGTGATATCAAGCATGCCGTAGTGGGGCAGTTCGGTGTCATTTCTATAACCTGGCTTTTTTTTATGGGGACATAAATCTAGCAGGATAAAAACACGATACTTTGACCTCCACTTCCTCTTCTAATATTAACCTAGAGGGGCGAAATTTACGAAAATAGAGCTATGATACAATAATCTATCTATCTAAACTAATCAAGCGTTTCACTTCATCGTCCCTTTAAGACAAAATGGGGAGAAACTTGCAGGTGTGTGTTTGAGAGGGAGAGAGAGAGAAAGAGCCAAATGCGCGAAAAGCACGCAGGTTAGGAAGAAGAGAAACTTCCGAATCGATTTTCTACAATGTAGGAAAGGAAAAATAGGGAAATAAAGAGCAGAAGGTTCTTTAATGTTAAGATAAAACTTGGAGGACGCTCGAGCTTCGCTTTCAAGAGTAGAACGCGATAGCGTAATGGGACCGTGTTCGTGTCACCTTCCCAATCGCTACCCTAGCTTCGCTTCTCGGTAGAGAATTAAACCATACCGCAAGGAAAGCCAAACTGCGCACGTCCTCCGCCTCCTATATCCATGCATACGGCACGCGAAATACGGCGTGGTAGTGCTGTTTAAAAGCGCACTCATGGGCCCTTTGCACCATCCCGCTGATGATAGTTGAAGCCTCTGCCACGCTGAAGAACCTCCGAGACGTGCGTACCACCAACGGTAAATGATGTATATAAATAGCACGCTTTTAGAATGCTATATGATGTGTGCGTGGTGGCCGAGTGGCTAAAGGCATTTTGGTATGGAGCGAGGAGTCATAAGTTAAAATACGCGGTCCTAGTCGAACCAGAGATTCTTTATTATTTCTTTATTTGCATCTGCCTCGAATTTTCGCCTACGGGCGACGCTGATTTATCGCTCACAACCGAAAACACCGACGCGGACACCGGAATTTCTGCGAAATGAGCTCTCTAACGCCATGGTGTTTAAACACTCGTCGCACACGAGTGAATTTTTTATGTGGTGGCAGCCCATAAGCAACACCCTAATTCTTGCGTTCCCACTTGCTTGAGTCATTTTGAAGTACATGAACCTCGGCTAACACGCCGCACTGCAAGCTTTAATGTCTAGTACAGGAGGAGCAGACTGAATAGCGCCGAGCCTGTGAATAACATTTATTAGGTCAATATTTTTTTTTCACATTATGATTAATCATTAGACACTGTAATACTTATTCAGAAGGAAGCGCCTTATAAAACACTGAAAGTGGGCCTCCTGTTAGAAAGTGAGGGAAGATAAGCGGGTACACATTTCAACAAAACGGCTTCACGTGTTTAGTTTAGATGATAGAAACAAAAAAAAACATGATCGACAATAATATCTGAACAATATCAACGTCGTCGCTAAAACTAAACAATTAACAACATATTGCAGTACAAGTTAGATAGAAACCGTTTAGGATTAAAGAGTGAATTGTTTTGCACAAGTGCTTGATTTTTAGTTACAAAGAATGATAGGCATAATCTTTCGGTGCCTGCTCTACTTGATATCATTAAAAACATTGTATTTACACATAGCGAGTAGCTACTCGTTTGCTTCTCTCTTTTGTTTCCTATCACATCGGTTAAAAATGTCTACTTTCATATTAGATTGCTGTTTTCGTATTTTAGCTCTCGGCTAGCATTCACACATTGCCCCCTGTTAAAATTCACCTCTCTTGATATTGAAATTCTTTCTCTTTTTCCTTCTGCGACTCTGTGCGGAGTTGAGGTTTTTACATTTTTCTACATCTAAGAAAATCACAAAGAACTTGATTTATATGCCTCACTGCCTGCAATCCCAATCAGCCAGCACTGCCCCGTAATAAATAAGTGTAAATTATGCATGCTCCACACCTATTCAGGATAAGAGAAAAACCGTTTCTTTTGCAACACCCACATCCGCGAAAACCAAGAAGCATCTGCATGCCACGTGAATAAAGTGCCCGTGGAGCTCAGCGCAAGAAACTCTAGCCTCGTATGACTGAATGTCTATGTGGACGCTTCATTGGACGCAGCTGTTTCTATAACTCAGTTTCAATTTAGGATATCGAAGTTATATCTTGACCTTACCCTATTTGCTTTATTGTATTGTTCACCTACGTTCAAACACCTCGACGCTACTTCTCTCAATGAAAAACAGCTCAAAATTGGCTAGCGCGAAAATCGACAAGGACTAAGAAGGAACACTGATGTACAGAGTCCTTCTTAGTCCTTGTCGATTTTCGCGCTAGTCAATTTTGAAGATTATGAACCAACTAGCCCAACAACGTATACTATTAAAAAACAGCTCAGTTTCGCATGAAGAAGAATGTCTTCGGACTTTCGCACACTGGCCCTCCAACATAGTTCTGATTACTACGGATATGAAAACCCCCCATTTCTCATTTGTTTTCGTTTGTGGATGCTAAAATTATTTAAGGTATGTTACCACCTGTTTAAAAATGTTGTTATATTTTGACCCAGAATTTATTGTGTTGTGTCTGCCTTTGGGAGGACAGTTTGAAAGGAAACTTCAAGTGTGTTGACTAAAAAAATTGAAACTGATTATATTATAATTACAAAAATTACCCAAAAAACGCCCATCACGCCAAAAGTCATAACTACCAATAAAAACACACAAAAACTAAATGGCTTCGCAGCATTACAGCTGAATACATAGGTTTGCAATGAACTAGAATCGTTGCGTTACCATCAATATTATGTATATTACAGGCGAAAACATTTTCCCTCTAAAAATAGCAGCAACAATACCTTTTTGTTCGTTTTTCTGCAGGGCACAATGAGAAGGCTATCGAGAAGAAATTTGACAAGAAATTTGCGTCACTTCAGGGTATAACGGCGCTGGTGGATTTTCACTGAAGGTGTTACAAATTAAAATCACCAAAACGGCATGTTGGGCCGTGTTGTCCGTTTTCCTTCTATTGTCGTCGTGTGCGTTGCGCTGTAACCGAGTGAAAAAATAAATTGACTGATGGGCTACTTGGTAGTGCATAACTGAGAACAGTAGCGCAATGAATTGCACTGACGGTGACGGTTTCCCGTCTTTACCTGGCGCCGTCCGTGTGGTTTATTGCGCTACTCTTCTGAGTTATAAATTAATTAGGGATGATTTGAATGTAGGAGCAGGTTTTGCCAAGCTAAGTCCAGCGTAGATTTTTCATTCTCTAAGAAAACAAAAAGCGCGCGTAAAGCTGTGGGCAAGCAGCTTTTGCCACATAAAGCTTTACTAAGAAATGGGTATATTACGTTTCAAGGAAAACACGTGCACTCTCAACCTGGAAACAAGTTGGGTTTATAATTGTGTTCACATTTTGAGTCAATATAGAGGGGATTTTTACTCTTCAGATATATGTATTTCGAGCGTTGCACAAGGCTTCGTGGCCACGTTTGCGCAATGGTGTTTAACCGCACGTAACCCAGCATTTCATATAGCTGTTATATAAACTGAACTTCACGTATGTGTGGCTGTGGCCGTTGAGAAGTCAATCAAACTCTATTTGCGAGGCACCCTGTCATGAAGTTATCTTACCTGCAGTTTTTTTAAGACATCACTGTAGAGTTTAGACCACCAGTGTCGAGGCTGACTACTGCATATTCAACATGTTGGAAATAAAACATATTATTGTGTAAATCCCATGTTCGCGCAAAATGGACAAGTAAATTAGCCTTGCCGGCAGGAATTCTGTCGCAGAAACATCTAGTCCCCACTTGCTGTAACGACTTTAACACAGGCTAGCAAGTTTTGACAAAAATAAAATAGAACGTCGCCTTTTTCATTTTTTTCATTTTTGCGCATTTTACCTTGGTCGGCGTTTTTGTTATATTGCACCAGCCGTCAAATATTTTGCAAAAGAAATATTTCAACGAAAAACCAAAGTACGTCAACGACGAAAACTAAAGCTTATTGACCATGGTAAGAGTGGCATTCACATAAAGTGTAAAAAGCTATTTTTACATGTTCATGGCGCATTTTGAAATCTTGTTAGTAGACTCTTTCCCTCCCGACCAAACTTCTGAGAGGCGAAAATTGTTATTCGAGTGTTCATAGCACAGTTTCCCGAGCGCGGAAGCTATAATACCCGAGTTTGTGATTTTACATGCTTTGTGGCTTTACTTTACGCACGGGGACAGCTAACTAGACAGGTGATCTTGGTGACACAACTCCTCACCATGGCTGTGCCAATGATTGCCGCACACAGCTCACGCCGTGCACGTCCCATGTTTGCCACGCACGTGGGAGGTCCCCAGCCATTTCGCAAATTAAACGCGTCTGTCTCTCACCCTCTGCCCGGTCCACCCGCGCGCTGCATACGTTCATTGTCAGGGTTGTAATCACTGTATTCTTTTCTCTTTTTTTTACACTTAGTTGCTTGTGACGACTTTTCCACTGGTTTAAAAGGTCAGAGTGTCGAGCTTGTAGGCAACGGCGTGCTTAGTTCGTTGAGGTGAGCGGTTGTCGTGTATCGAATGTTTGTTTTACCCAGATTTTGGTACACGGATATCTGTGCTGACCCGTTTTGTTTGTTTCAGCGCACTTCGCGCTGCAAATTTTTTTTTTTTCTGCAGCGTGCCATGCGAGGTATAACGCAGGGTCACCTTATCGTAGCGCTTCTCCCAACAACCCTCTCACGAAGTGTGACACGGAAAGCGCATCATATAGAATGTAAAATATAGAAAAAGAACTGTCGAGCGGCAAATAGTGATCGCACAAAGCAAGGTCACTTTTCTCGTTTCCGCACAGTGAAATGAATAGTGGACCGTTCCTACACAGATATACATATTTTTTCTACAATTCGCGGTTAATTTTAGCGTCAAATATGTCAAAAAATACATAACATCGCTCGTCCTGTGACGTCGCTTTATTCGAGAATGCATTCATTCTGGCTAGCCGAGCGTTCTGTGGTAATAATAATTTTACCTAAAAAATATTAGTTTTTTTCTCAGGATTGTTCTATGAAACCTCCCATCCAGAACATTGGTGTGTGTTTTGTTGGGATCGCCTATGAGAATCCTGGCGATGAAGTTCATAAACAACGACTATATAAGTGAGATTCGGATCTATATACAAAAAAAGACATTTCTTGCAAATCATGCGAACTTATTGGTCATTTTGCCATTCGATGCCGGATTGGCAACGAGCTTGTTAAGTAAAATAATGTAATATGGTTGGACGGCGCAAGCACACTGCAGATCATCGTGGTGCAGCGATGTACGCGATATTTCTTATACCATTTACAAGCTTTCCCATTTAATTAGGACATGTCAAATTTGAATAAGTGTTTTCATATCTATAGAATTTACACCTCTAGGTACGTAAGGTATAGGAGGCGGATTTGAATCCCAGCAACGGCGCTCGCGTTAATATTAAGGAACCACAGCTGGTCAACCTTAATCCGAGGCACCCACTACGGTACCCCTCATTGAAACGTCGTTGTTTGGCGCCTAAAACATCAGAAATTAACTGATGTTTTTGCGACGTGGGCTTGCGCAACTGAATATAAATGTATGCGGTGGTGCAGTGTACAAGCAGATTTATTTTTATTAGGATGCACCACGTGGTAACAGAAGCTAGATGCTTAAGAAGGTAAATCGCAGCTCTGGGTTTCCAACGACGCAGGATTTCCCCAAAAAAGTTCTGTATGCAATGAATGAGTGGGGAAGGAAACAAAGTACGTGTTCGGGCAAAACACCAGGCTGGGCAAAATAAAAGAGAAAATGTAAGACTAAAGGACACACTCGAACTCCTGAAAGGAAGAGTGAGAGCAAATATGTCACGCGTATGCTTTGACGACGACACAGTACGCAGCTGGTTGTCTTGCGTGGGACCTCATATGCGACCACGGGCGCGAAATTAATTTGATTACTTATGGCACGCATGACACGATTCGTTGTGAGGGGTCTGCATCGCTTTGTTTGCACTTTTATGAAAGGAACTAGAAAGAGGACGCAGTAGCCGCTCTCACTCTCTTTCTGTTTTATTTGTTTCCAAGGTTCGCCATGTGGCCGCAGACACAAAGTACAAAATGAAGTGCTTACGACCATGCGACAACGTTACAGCACGGCGCCGCAACCCAAATGACCAAAACGCCGAGGACGCCGGTACTAAGCGCTTTCGCGCCGGAGAAGGAAATCTGACCGGCGGCTGCATTTCGAGAGCAATTAATTTCAGTGCACGCAGTTCTTAATCCTTGCGGATTGCAAGTGCGCGGGCGCGCAGACAGGAAGCTCTGAAGTTTCCTGTAGTCAGGGGAGCGTAAGAAGGGACTGTACGCAATGTAGCACACGTGGGAAGGACAGAAGCAGTCTTGCTAAAATTGGCGCCTGCCAGTAAGTCTGGCGTGTAGTGAGACTTTGTAGCAGACACTTCCCCGCGACAAGCGTAAAGCAGGGGCGCTTTGCAGATAGCCCTGTTTTCGAAAGCACGGTGTTCGAGAATGGCAGCTTAGCATTCGCGTTTTGTCTCGCTCGAAGCATGTGTGACCTGTACTTACGGTCCATGCGACGCTGTAAACACATTCGTGTGTTCGGGCATTAACCCAGAAGAAAGCCGGCCTTCATTCTGTTAAGATACCACAATTATTGGCGTTTCAATGAATCAAATACCTTTTTCCGAAGTAGGTTGAGCCAGAAATAAAAGACGAAAACGCTGTTGATCTAACACTGATGCAAATCAGTATAACATGACATGATCAAAACTTTATTTCAGTCCTAAGGAACTCGGATCTAGAGAGCCGGATGCTCCCCAAGATGACGTTTGTGGCTGTGCCCACGATGGGACCGGCAGTCGAAGTCCCGTCGCGTTTTTAAGCAAAGTTGCCTTTAGGATTGGCGCTGATTTACACTAAATGGCAGGAGGCCGCCGCGATGGCTAGGTAGTTTCGGCGCCTGGTTGCTCGCCAGAAACACGTGGGTTGGATCTCGGCCGCGGTGGTCGCATTTCGATGGAAGTGCAATGCTACAGACCCGTCTGCTGCGCGATGTCAGTGCACGCTAATGATTCGTAGGAGATGGAAGTTTTCCTAACCCCTTATGCTACGGCGCCTCTGACCCCTGAGTCGCTGTGGGACGTTAAACCTCTTAAATCGACCAACCAAATAATTAGCAGTAATCATGACGCAGATTGTCTCGGTCAACACTTCGTGCATAATAACAGCACTGTGCTTAGTCGATACGTCGGCGCAAATTACCGCTGCACGTAATTACCATGGGTCGCCTTATAGGCTGCAATGCGCTGTGCAAAGCCATGACCTGCTGTGAAGCGAGCAACACGGTAGTGTCGCTCAGTACCATATTTGAAATTCAGCGCTCTGAAGTCCTGGTAACATAAAGCCCGTGTTTCCAAATTGTTATAAGGTTGCAATTTTCCCTAAGATCAGGTGTCCAGTATTCGTTATGTTCGACGTATTAGCCATAAGGCATCCGGCCGTCTATAAGCCAGAAGGTTTCTTAATTGAGCTCCCATATGCTCTTTATAGGGTTCCTGTGCCAGCTTTATAGGCTGCGAGTCGACATACAAAGGCAAGTCATGCTGTGAAGTGAGCTACTTGGTAGTATCGCTCATTGGCACATTTGAATCTTAGCGCTCTGAATTTCTGGTGAGATGGGACCCACATTGCAGTTATGAGGTTGCACTTTTTCCTAAGACCAGGTGTCAAGTATTCCTGATGTTCGACATATCAGCAGAAAGCAGCCGGCCATCTACAGGAAGTGACTGTGAACCAGAAGCTTCGTGAATTGGGCCCCCACTTTCTATGTCGCAGCGAAATGCCACATATGCTATCACTCTCGCATTCTGTATTTTTTTTCAACAATATTAAAAGAGCTTTCTGGGTCTTTTCGACGGCGCCCGTTAATTCTCGACTCCTAATTCATAGCAATGTTCCAAAAAGTATAAAAAACGTGAAAAAAAGGAAAAGCCACTTCCATGACAACGCTTGTGTTCATCTACACGCTGTAAAAATAAACGTGTCTGAGCAGTTAGCGCAATATGAGTGCATTTATATGATTACGCATGGCATTACTAATTGAAAAAAAAACAGCACGCACGCGCGTTTTTGGGTTGATTAAAGAAAAGAAAAATGAAAAGGCGCGACAGATTGACTTATGCCCAGTTGTCGAAGAAAGCTCATCATAGCCTTGTGATGCGTTAAATGAAATTAGGAGCGCCAAAGGTACGTTCTTTTTTTACTTTGTTCACAAAAGAGTAGAGGCGCCTTTTAAATTTAATATACGTGCTAAAATTTACTGCTCCATTTATATTATTTTGAGAAAGTGCCTATTTTTATACTATAGTGGACATAGTGGGTATAGTATACAGAACAATACCGACGAGCGTGGGTATTGTTGAAGTTGAACACTTCTCTTTGCCGGTACGATAGGCCCCAAAACAGCCTTAAGGCATAGTTAAGGCGATAAAAATGCAAGCTACAGCTCCGGTATAAGAAGCCGACAGCTTCCCCAGCACCGCGTTTTGTTTGAGCGTACGGCCGCCAGAGATCTTCGTCCCTGTGAGTTCATCCTATACGCACATACGCCCGCGTTCTTGAGCGGTAGGACTCCCCCTTACTTTACTCTCGAAACTTTCTTGCGGACGCTGGAATGCGGTATTGAGCGCTGGGAGAGTTCGCCAGTTGAAGAGTTCTGCCAGCCGCGCTGACTCGTGCGCATGCATTCCAGCCATTCCGACGTTTCCCGCTTCCGCGCTGCATACTTATTGCTGCGGCTTCGGGTCTGCGCTCCCCCGCACCATGTCCCAGCGCTGCTGCACACAAGATCCCCTTCGATGACTCGCGCTTGACAAAGTTATTGTACGCTTTTCTCCTGAGTGTCTTTCGAATCAGTCATTAGAAAGAGTGAGACCGGAAAACGGTGCTTGTGATGGCTAGCAGTGCCGGCGACGTGTGGACGCCTGAGTGTTTGTGCTTACTGTTAGGCTAGCAGACTCATGTACTTAGGTATAAAAAGGACGCAGTGATAAAATATCCCCATCACTCATGATTTTAATAGTCCTTAGACCATGGCCGTGGCTAGTTTTGTGGCTAGACATTGCAGGTTCTACTAGAAAAATATCAATGCGCTATCTACACAAATTGCGCGTTTTATATTGCGAGTAATAGTGTGTCCATATTAAGAAAAAGTAAATTATGGGATACTATGCACCCAATAGCGCTCTCATTGCAAGTTGCATGTCATAGTGCGAGAATCCGGAGTGATATCGGCTGGTTTATGCACCTAATGTACGTACAGGCACGCCCTTATTTGCATTTAGAATACATCGCAGTGCAGTTATTGCAACTCAGTACGAAACAATGACCACACGATCAGCAGCGTAACGTGAATCCTTCATTTCGCGTGAAGTGAATTGACCATTTTCACCATGAGATAAGTCAAACCACTCACGGAATGTACATGCACCTATTACCTATTGCATGCAGTGGTCACGAAAAAGGATAAAGTATACTGCCACTACTGATGACGTAATACGAACACTCAATTAAGCATCCCGGGAAGTATGGTTTCTCTAGGAAAGCCAACGTTCCTAGAAATGCTCTGCAGGTCAATGTCAAATGCCACTAGACTTTAAAGCAAAGGACAATGTTAGTATATAGTAATGTAGTCTGCGTTGTTGATGCATTCATCACAATGTCTGGGTATACTGATTACTCTGATCACAGTTCTTGACCGAGAAGTAGTGCTGGGCAGCTTAAAAGGCAGGGGGGTTCTTTGTCAACAGACATACAACTTAAAACCCGCCGTCTCTGCTAATCCCCCGCAAATTACGTCACAATGGCGCTAAATAAAGACAGCTAGTTGGTTGTCAATAATCGTAAAAAAAAACATGGTTGATCCTTACGTCATAGGAATCGGTATAACACGAAAGTGAAACGCGTCTTCACAGCAGTAGTGCTTATTGTGTAGTCATATATGAGAGCTTGTACAATGTATATTGTTGTTTGGCAGCAATAGCCCCGTTTGAGGTGGATGTACCCACGTTGACGCCTCGTGGCACATCTCCATCGCGATGAATAACTCGCACGATAAAAATTTAGGCGTTGTGGTAGCTGAAGTTGTTAACATATACCTGGGCACAGCGTATCGTGAATCCCACACAAGGATGACATTCACAATCACGCAATAAACACTGGTACTCGATATGCACTTCTTCAAAGCGTCGTCAATTAAGGAGAGAAACGGTATGGTGTGCGCTCGTAACAGGGCAACCTCCGTTTGTGCTTATACATACACTACACATAGCGCTTCGTCAACACGGGAGGCAGAGAATCGTTGGGCTAGCTGGAATAATTGCATGATTGATGCAGTGCTGAAGACGTAGACAAAAGGAAGGAGCATAGATTGCACAGGACGAGCGCTCGTCCTGTGTACTATGTGTTCCATCCTTTTGTCTACGTATTTAGCACTGAATCAATCATCAAAGACGTATATTTCAAGCAAAAAAAAACGATGCAACGCGTAAGTGAACAGTTACACAGCTGAATATGAACTTACGTATTGTTACCGAACATATATAGATAAAATCAACGCATCGTTATTTTTAGATAGACATGTGTTAGTAACGATTTATCTAAGTTGCTAAACAGGTTATTTTGAAAGGATTCTGAGCACATGTGATGAGCAGTTTCAGGGGTAGTTATCTGGCCAAAAGTTGCTCGTGCATGAAGCTAAAAAAACAAAAAAAGCAAGATTGTCGAATTGCTCAATCACTGAGATATCTAGTCTGTGCGTATTAGTGATATGAAAATATCGCCTCTGCGGTGTGAAATCTTGAACTTTTTTCAAATAACTATTTTGTGTAGCGCCCAAGTGCATGTTCTCGAAACTTGCTAAGCTCTATCTTTGGCATTTTCAAAGTACAGTATCGCCAGCGTTTACAATACACCTTTTACCAGTCACCAATAAATGATAAACTATTTCAGAACATCTTGGGTCTTGCAGTTTTCAGAACATCAAATGGTTTGGTTCATGTGTAGTGACGACCTTACAAATTTGTATTTTCCTATTGCGTCCGAGCTTTTTTTGATGACATAACACAAACCTGCGATAATCATGCGCTGCATGAAATGTTATATGGACTATACTAATTTTTCGAGACACTCTCAGCCACGAAAACAAAAGCATAGGATAAAAATATTCTATTCGCAATGCCCTGTACAATAATTTGGTTCCACTCGTCATCTATATGTAAGACGACATCGAAACTCTGCAACTCAATGCAGCAGCAACGAATTGTGAAATGTAGTCTTACTAGAGAAACAGCCGCAACAAGTCTGTAAGAGCAGACTCATCGGAGGAAATGGAACACGTGTCTTGAAACGAAGAAAACTGAATGCAGAACTGTTCTGAGCAAAACAACCAGGAATGATTTATACAATGAAAAACGAAGAAGAATTTGCCCGATATTTCTTAGACGACGCGCCGCGAGACTGTGCTCGTACAGGAGAAAGAAAATGTGAGCACGTGGCTGATATTTCAGAGCGCTACTTTTTCGGTTCTATTCCATCGTGTCGTCGCCTGTCTTGAGCTCTCTTTCGGTGGGTCGGCGTTTCTTTATTTTTTCAATCATGATGGATACGTGGCATTGACAGAGGTGACGCGGTTAACGCCAAAAGTGTTGTCATATTTCGTGCTAATCGGAAAGCCTGCGAATCTAATTCTCATTAAGCCCACGTGGTGGATGGGAAAGAATCAAAAGGGAAAAAACTGGCAGGTACCACGCACAGTATGAACCTATCTAATGCGAAGCAGCCAGAAAAGAGCTGCATAGATTGCCTTGTTTTTCTTTTAGGCAAATGAAGTCATTCATGTTATGACTTCTAGTTCACTATAAATCATATAATTTTGTCATGCATGCATGCACGTGCAATCTGGCATATACCATGCTAATGACACGCATATTCTGGTATACACCAGTTATTTTCGTCCCGCACACATGTGGTGCCATACCAATTTTATTGCGATAGCAATTATATGGACAGTCTCTGCTGGATTTTGCCGTCGCCGTCGCCGCCGTCATGCACCGTATATGTATAAGTATGTATATATATATAAAAGCCCCAAAGAAAATAATTCAGAAAAATGCTTCCGAAGCGCGGAATCGAACCAGGGACCTCTTGTTCCGCAGCGAGCGGCGCTATCCACTACGCCACGAAACGCAGATCCTCCACGTAGCTAACGGCGAGCGTTATATACACACCCTTTAGCGCTGGACGGACTCGGAGACAGCAGGCGATAATAAGCGTTTCTTCATTACCAGCGAGATGGCGCTAGGAGCCCGACGGGCGCATTTAAAAGTCGTCGGCGAGCTCGCTCGCTTCTTCTTATATTTGCGCATGGGAGAAGCTTGCGCTTCCGCTGTCTGCTCGCGCGGTTTTCTCGTAGTGAGGGGAAGAGGAATGTTTCACGCTTTCACCGTGATGTCCGCGCTCATGTTACGGAGCTTACGAAAGTCACTCGATCTCAAGGGACGCCGCTAAACGAACAAACAGAAGATGAGCGCGAACTATCCGTCACAGCTCGACACTTGAAGCACGCTAGTTTCCTTCGCTGCTTCGGCCGCCTTTGCAACATAAGCGATGTTCAAACTGAGAGTATCCATTGGCGAGCCTCACTTCGTATAGCATTAGTTCCTTGCTAGCGCATTCATTGCTTCGCCCTTGCGGCGAAACTGTGACTTTTTTGTATTATCAAGTTAACAAAACTGGCGAAAGCGCAATAAGACATTGTCATGCAAACCATGTTGTACATGACATGCATGTAATGATTTGCATGTCAGGACTTTCGTGACCCTCCGTCCCACCGATGTAAACCAGTTGTTGCGACGATAGGGTTGCGCTGGACCCTGGCTCCGTTTGGTAGCGTGGCTGTCTCCGGGTTCACTAAAAAAAAGAAGAAGAGGATGACCTTATTTTTAGGTCTGGTGGTCTCTTGCCGCCAATTTCTCACAGGGTGGGTGCCCTCCCAAGCGACTATGAACTTCGTTCTGCCGAGCACCAGGCCGGAAGTGCGCTTGTCCCTATTTTACCTGTAGGTACCCGGCGGCAGCAAATCTCTGCCTCCCACAGCAGCGGCGGATGCTCAACTATTTCACCAAGACTGTGGTGGGTTAAGGTGCGCCCAGAAGCTTTTACAGAACCTTATGGGGCCACCTTTCGAGATGAGTACCCATTAACAACCGAGCGCCAGGTAGGTGTACTCCTCTACCCCTTTAGAAAAACCGGTGGGTTCCCGGTCGGCACTGGGAATCGAACCCGGTACCTCCCGCATTGGAAGCGGACGCTCAACCATGTAGCCACCGCAGCGGTTGAACTCGCAAGTTGGGAAAACGAAAACAGGTACACTGGCATTTTTTGTACACTTCTTTACATAGTGAAAAGGTAAAGGCCAAACCCCATATACGCGAAAATGCACGCGACAGCGACGAGCTACGCGACGTAGATTGTCTTCGCGCAAGCGGTCGCTTGGATGGGCAAACCCCATTCACGCGACGGCTTCAGCGAGCGATCTCCACCGTTGCTGGCATGAGGGTGTTTACTCGTGCCAAAAGTAGCCCGTAGTCAGCGGTATGCAATGTAAAATACGATGTTTTGTTGCTTAATGGTACATAAAATGTTTATCATTATCTTGCAGCATTTTTTTCGATCCCATCACTGCCGCTACTTGCCGCCAAGCCGCGTCACGGACGGCGCGGGACTTGCAGTTCCTGTCCCTGAGGGCACGTTCGCGTTAAACAACGTCAACGTTCCGCTCGTCGCCGTTGCCATGTTGATGAACGTTTTCGTTGATGCGCGTCGATAAGAAAGCGGCGACAATCAGCAGTACGTCACTGATGCATCTTGTTCCAATGTATTGCTATTGGCTGCTTGAGCACCGGACTTCCGGGCGACGAGCGACGGATTCCAAATCTGAAAAACCGAGCGATCGCGCGAAATCGGCCACACGACACATCACGCGAACGGCTTGTTTCGTCGCTCATAGCATCGCTCGTCGCTGTCGCGTGCATTTTCGCGCATATGGGGTTTGGGCTTAAGAGTTCAGCGACGAGCGAACAGAATGAGCCATTAACCCAGGGCTCACAGCGTCTTCTCTCACTCAGCACCATCGCTATAACCCCTGAGGCTGGGTCCTCCTGATTGATTGCAGCCAATCACACACACGACACCACCCACCATAGCACCGGCCAATAACACTGTCGCCGAGGAGTCGTTCTCCTCGCTGATGAAGCAAAAGTTCCGGCGGTCAATGACACTCACGTGAAGTAAGCCGGGAGAGCAGGATGATCGGGTAAGTTCATCCGCTTCCTCCCAGAAGGGCAGGAAAGGGGGTTGTGGCGACCTATAATTACTCTTGTCAATACATCCGAGACAGGTCAGTACCATAGCACCGAGACAGGTCGGCACCGTAGCACCTTTGCGCTGTGTTTGTACTCGTCTTCTTCTGTCCGTGTTCTCATCGCGCAATTTCTTTGATTACCTGAAATGAGCCACAATGATCCATCGTGAAGGCGACGCCCGCTCTGACGTCGCTTCACTGTCCTTCGGAGCTCGCAATATTTTTTACTCTTTATGGGGGCGCTTCTGGCCACGGACAGCACGCTTCTGGGAAGGTCCCAGGTGTACCCAGTGGTGTGAGAACGCATCACCATCCACTCTCATAGACAACGCGTCGCCACCGAAGCTCAGTCATAACAGGACCTGTCGTTTATGTTCATCATACAGTCACGTCACGCACTAGCAATTTTGGTGTATATCATGCTAGTGAACCGGCAGCCAGCGCACCATGAGCGTGGCGTGTAAATCGTGTTGTACCTGAAAGGCATGCCATGATTTTCAAGTTACCACCTCTCATATCTGTTCGTTATACAGTCACGTCACTCATTACCAATTTTTTAATATATCAAGTTAGCGAAACGGCCACGAGTGCACCATTAGCGTGGCATGCAAAACATGACATACAAGACATACATATCAATATTGTCATGTTACCAGCTGCTGTATAATTATGTTCGCCATACAGTCGATACCAATTTTGGTGTATATCAAGCTGGCTAAACGGCTGCGAGTGCGCCATGAACGTGGCATCTAAATCATGCCGCACATGACATGCAGAGTATGGTTTATCGGTAGATAGATAGATAGATAGATAGATAGATAGATAGATAGATAGATAGATAGATAGATAGATAGATAGATAGATAGATAGATAGATAGATAGATAGATAGATAGATAGATAGATAGATAGATAGATAGATAGATAGATAGATAGATAGATAGATAGATAGATAGATAGATAGATAGATAGATAGATAGATAGATGCGCTCAAAGTCGCAGTCGTTCGCTATGAAATCCTTCGCATTTAAAACAATCTATTCCACTGCAGAACCGAAACTACGAAGTCCTTCGAGGTGCAGTCTACCATCTCGTGTAACCAACAAAGTAGGAAACTGCACAGTTAGGGTTATTTATTCCACTAGTCTAAGCACTGGAACACGCTTTACGTGGAAATTCGGATCTCCAAAAGCTCACAAGGTGGGTTCACGAAATGAAAAAGAATTGCTATTCATTAGAATGGGAAAGAGAAAGGGAAAGTTACAAAGAGAATCCGGCCATACAGATTAGGTTATAAGAAAAGCTATGCAGTTTAGGAAACATCTCTGCTAGCTCTTTATCATCGCCCTCTTTACATCAGTTGAGCCATGTGGGAGCAGTTCCTGTGATCTATGTGCATCGATAGCCTCGCCATTAGCTAACTCCGCGGGGAGTGGCAATATGCTTGTTCTATTACAGTGCAGGGTTGAAGGAGGACGAAAGAAAAGAAAACAGCATAGTAAGTGAAGACCTCCATCTTCAACTGCTTTGAGAGAGGCCTGAACGCTGGGCATTTTATTGTTAACCGACTGTATTGACTACTGCCCGGACGGTTTTTGCGATAAGCTTGTTTCGCTTTGCGGACGTAAAAGCCGTTTGCTGGTGCTAGCCTGACTGGCGGCCCGATTGACTTCGTTACTGGTCTCACTATTTTACACGTAACCAGGCTCCTCACGTAAGCAAAAACACCTGAAGCCGATTGGGCGCATTAGCACGAATCGCTGTTAAGCTCGAGACCGCAGGTTTGGTACCAGATCGATGCGTCCTCATTTCCATGGGGCCGAAATACAAAGGGCACCTGTGTGCTTAGATTAAGGTGAACGTTAAAGAGTACCAAATTACCTGGCCATTGCAACATTCCTGGAAACACAGCTGCCGATGAAGCGGCACGACAAGCACATCTAAAGATAATACTGTTTCTTTACCAATTTCGAAAAATGAATTGCGTGGTATTATAAAGGCTACAACTTTCAGAATGAGCAAAACTGCTTGGTTTGACCAAAGTACAAAAAGCTGTGATTTATATCACATCGATCCATTCATTGAATTCAAAATTGCGCTAGCATTAGATAGAATTATGGAAACTCTTCTTCACCGATTGAGGCTAGGCACCGCGTACACAAAACATTTTTGTACAGAATTGGTAGAGCTGAAACTCCCGAATGCGAATGTGGATTTATAGATGAAGACGTATGTCACCTTCTCATAGACTGTCCACATCATGACACGCCGCGACGCCGTCTGAAATCGGAACTGTTGGCATTAGACCACAGACCGTTTAGCATGAGGAAACTTCTGGGCCCGTGGCCAACTGGAGTTTTACAGACGCACGCTTTAAAAGCGTTAACACGTTTCTTACAAGACAGCGGCATTGCTGACAAGTACTAAGAAATAACGAACTTTCATTTGTATAACACATTTCGTACTTATTATGCGCAGTCTCATATGACACCCAACATATGTGTGCTCGTATCGACTGTTATGTACACATGAGCGAATACATCTTCTTAAAGACCAGACGTGTGCTCTACTGTTTTGTGCTAGTCGTACCAAATATTAACGACGGACACTATCAGAGACTTCATTCACTGACTTTGGAACATTTCTTTATCATTTTGTAGTGATATGCGCCTATAAGTGTGTTTTTGCATATGTGTGCCCGAGTGTTCTACTTTCCATGAACTGCCTTGTATGTTTTACTTTAAGATATGTGTTCAAGTTTCACTCAAGGGCTAAGAAGTAGCCGGCGCCATAATTGTGCGCCAACATCTCCTTATATATCATTTCAATAAAAAAAAAGTACCAAATGGTCAAAATTAATCCAGAGCCGCATACTATGGTGTGCCTCATGATGATTGCGTGATTTCGACACACGTTAAACACCAGCAATTGCTATATTCCATACGTGTCTTATCGCATGCAATGACACGAGACTGAAACATCGCACTCAAACCAACATTCGCATAAGTTGGTTTAAGCTAACTTTATTTACCGAACAGCAACAATGTATGAAACATGACAACGGTCATGCTCAAGGAACAACGTACTTGCGCAACGTCCTTCACTATTATCTGCTTATATAAGTAACTGCTGATTTTCATAAATTTTTGAAATCTTTCCAGCGGAGCTGGCACTGAAGGTTTATCTCATACGACAATTATTGTGTCCAACCATAAACATGAGCTGCTCATACCGACTTTGGTTCGAGCGGCAACCCAGAAATTCATCAAACTCTTTAACCGTAGGAATGCGTCTCGTCGGCTTCAGATGTTTGTTGCTTATGTAAAAAGCCTCGTTATGTGTTAAATAGTGGGACCAGTAACGGAGTCAATCGAGGCACCGGTCAGGCTTGCAACAGCCAACGGGTTTAAGGGACTGCCTATCGCTCGGAAAAAATTTTGTGATTGTGGTGAAAATGAGAAGATCGTTCGTCACACCGGCGGTAACGAGCATGCTTCTGCCTCATAATACAGGATTTATATTTTTAATTTGATGTTGAAAATCGTGAAAGAATGACCGCTAGCGTCACCCAAATGCGATGTGGTCAATATACTGGTAGGACAAGAAACCCTCCCAGGTAGACTAATTTTGCTTAAAAACGAACATGTATAACTTGAAATTGTATTTTACGCACTTGAGGCAGCTTTCGGTTGCGTCAGAGAGTAATTTTTAGCTTTTTTCTTTCTCACGCATCCAAAAAGGCGCCCGGTGGCGCTGCTTGCGGCGCCGTCTTCGATTTTGTCTGATTCAACTCATGCGCTATGCCATGAGGCCCTCCGCGCTCGTCGTACTGTGCCGCTTTATTGTTGTTAGGATGTCTCACATGTGCTGCGCTGCGAAGGCGTGCATTTATCGTCTCTTTTTGATGAATCGACCTGGCTTGGATTGCGGCAGCAGTGCTAAAATAAAAGCATAAATTGCGATTACAGCAAAGCAAGTGTTCTGTAATTGTGTAATAAGGCTTCATTTAACAGCTGGCGCGCTGAGAACGATTTTTACATTCATGACATTAGTGTTCAGCGAAAGCAGAGTAATCCTAGAGAAATCATATGTGCTTTCGGTTTTAATTTTTACCGGCACTACAATCGCGTCCACCAATCAATGTGTGGGCATGTTTCACGCCATGGAAGGAGACCGAACGCAGATCGAAAAATTCTGTTTTATTAACTTCTGCTCACTTTCTGAAGAAACCGTTGCAAGTTTGGACACTTCAGACAGTACGCTTTCTGTTGCGGTACGAAACAGAAAAGGGATGACGGACGGTAGACACTTCCTTTAACGTCAGAAACCCGAGACAAGCACATTGCAAAAACCGCTCCCGGCAGTTGTCAACACATTGGGTTAACATTAAAACGCCCAGCATGTCGGCCTCTTTGGCCTCTCCGAACGCCGTAGTCAAACTGCAGCGGAACTTGGAGGTCTACACTTACTACGCCTGTTTTTTTTCTCCTTTTCTTCCTTTAAACATGCTCTGGAATAGAACAAACATATTGCTATTCACTCGCGGAGTTAGCTAATGACGAAACGATCCGAGCGCATAGATCAACGGAATTGCCGTCACAAGGCTCATCTAATGGAAACAGGACGAAGATCAAGGGTTAACGCAAAGTTTTCTTAAACTGCTCTGCTCTTCTTATAACTAAAGCCGTATGTGTTCCCTTTCCAACTTCTGTAGAATGAATAGCAATTTTTTTGTACATTTCGTGAACCCAACTTGCGAGCTTCTGCAGAACCGCATCCCCACGTAGAGCGTGTCCCAGTGCTTCCAATAGCAGATTAATTCACCCTAACTCTGCAATCTCTTACCTTCTTGGTTACACGAGATGGTAGACTGCACCTGGGCGAACTTCATAGTTTCGGTACTGCAGCCGAAGAGACTGTTTTTTTTTTATTACTCTTCCTCCACCACGTTGGCTTAACAAAAATTAGATTCGCAGGGTTTCGGATTGGCACGAAGTAGACTACTCATACTTTCGGGGTTGCAGACGTTATCTCTTTCAACAATTTGTACTCAATCATAGATGAAGATATAAAGAAACGCCGACCCACCGAAAGAGAGCTCAAGACATGCGACGACACGATGGAATAGAACCGAAAACGTAGCGCTCTGAAATACCAGCCACGTGCTCACATTTTCTTTCTCCTGTACGAGCACAGTCTCGCGGCGCGTCGTCTAAGAAATATCGGGCAAATTCTTCTTCGTTTTTCATTGTATAAATGATTCCTGGTTGTTTTGCTCAGAACAGTTCTGCATTCAGTTTTCTTCGTTTCAAGACACGTGTTCCATTTCCTCCGATGAGTCTGCTCTTACAGACTTGTTGCTGCTGTGGCTCTAGTAAGAGTACATTTCACAATTCGCTGCTCCTGCATTGAGTTCTTCAGCTTCGATGTCGTCTTAGCTATGATTTGATGACGGCAAGCGGAATCAAAGTATTGTACAGGGCATTGCGAACGAAATATTTTTATTCAACTTTTTGTTTTGGTGTCTCAGAGCTTCTCGACAAATTAGCATATTTCATATGACATTTCATGCGACGCACGATAATCACAGGTTTGTACTATGTGTCATTAAAAAAAGCTCGGACGCAATAGAAAAAGACATATTTTAAGGTCATCAGTACGCTCGAATCAAGTCATTTAACTTTTTTTAAAAACTGCGTGACCCAACAGGTTGTGAAATATTTTATAGTTTAATCGTTATATCGTGTGATATATGTGATACGTGCGGGATGTGATATATATATATATGTTGTAAACACTGATGATATTGTGCTTTAAAAAAACCAATGATGGAGCTACACAAATTTCGAGAACATACGCCTGCTCACTACACACAAAATAAAATTTTAAATATTGAAAGATTTCACACCGCATATGCAATGCTTTCGTATAACTAATACACGCAAATTAGCTATCTCACTGATTGAGCAATTCGACAATCTTGTTTTGTTTTTTTTTGTTCTTTTTGTGGATGCATGAGCAACTTTTAGCCAGATTAGGAGTCCTGAAACGCCTGAACACCTACTGTCAGGATCCTTTCAAATTAGACTCGTTAACAAACATCTTACAAAAATCGTTACTTACACATGTCTCAGTAAAAATAACAACGTGTAAGTTTTATCCATAAATGTTCGGTAACAATACGGGAATTCATATTAAGCTGTGTAATCGTCTATGCACACGTTGCATCGTTTTATGCTTGAAATATGCATCTTAGACATTACAGCACAAAATTAGTGATCCTTTGACAAAAAAAAAACTACGTAAGAAGTGAATATTTGTCATAATGTTAAGCTAGTTGGTTGGGATTCATCATAGAAGCAAGTAATGCGTGCAAAGAAGACAACAAGGGCATTGACAACCGCTATTTACGACATGCACAGCATGTAACCTTGGCGTGCACTTCGTTATGATAAAACTGACGTCTCTGCTCTAACGTGATTGCCGACGTTTGGTCGGATCGTGAGCTGTACCGTTCACAGGGCAGTGCTGACTTCGTGCCTGGCAACACGACGTGCGCACAACTACTCAATTTAGAGAGATACGTCAACGCACCTCGTAGTCGCTTCTTCTTTTCACCGAAGTAAAACATGGGCGCATGTCGTTATAATAGCTGAAGCAATGCTTGTTGCTCATGTGACCACAGCGTCTTGCTAACCATGCTCAGAATGTGCACCTCATAGGAAGTATTGCGTGGGGAGATGCTCAAGCGTTTTTCACTTTTTTCGTTGTTGATGGTAGCAATAACATTTTCCGTGGCATCATCGATAAATTTAAGACTCTGTGAGGATGCGGCATATTCCTCCTAAGTTCGAATGTGACTACGGTAGCGAGTGTTGACGACTGCGCGTCATTTGATATTGCGTCTAGAATACGCGAGATCGTACGAGAAGAACTCGCCAAGGGGTCACAGGACACGCTCGCGCGACGCCCTGCGAAGCTGCATCAATGGCGATTTCCCCTCAGCATCATGTTTCCGTTGATGCAGCAGGCGTCGGGGACTACAACTGCAGTTTAGGCGCACCACCGAGGCCAGAACGCAATCACTACCGAGAGTCAAAAAGGTACGAGCGCCGCTTCAGTAATCCTTGTCAGCCGGCCGCCACCTATCAGGACGTGAAAGAAAACGCATTTGTGCCACCGCATCGGGGCGATGCTTTCCAGGAGTATAATGCATATCGCGAACCTCCTGTGTGCAAAAGTTGTGGTGTTGCCGTCACATAGCTCGATTCTGTCGTTGGCGGAGAGAGATGACACCGCGATACCAGCCATCGTCAACATTTCCTTGCGGTAGCAACGGTTACGACGATCCCTGGTCTACCTATCCCAGTAGCGCCTCACGTCAGGAGAACCGGTGTGCTACCTCTCCCACTTCTGGCCGTAGCTTGACACCTCTGCCTGCCCGACCGCGTCGCTAGCCTTCACCTCGCCGGCGGCTGTCGCCATTGCCACCGCCGGCAAGCTAGCCGGCGCGACCGAGTGAGGTGAGGTCTGAGTCTGAGTCTTTATTTCAGACATGCATACAAAAAATACATGGCTGAGGAGGAGGGAAAAAAAGCCGCACAATCGTGGCTTGACGTTGCTCCCTTCCCTCTGTATACATCGGTACTGCGGTATGCACGAAAACAGGAATAGCACAGGATAATGTTGTAGTAAAAAAAAAACAAGAAATCAAAACAGAAAAACACGGTGCACAATGAAATGGGTAATACTACAAATACATTATATCTCCAGATATATTCAAATAAAGTTGCGTACACAAAACACACTAACGAAATAAGTTTCTAAGAGAGTTAAAGCAAAGTTCGGTCGCACAAAAGTTAGGTCGCACGAAAGGATTCGCCTCATACGCCTCCGCCAGTTATCATGTATAAGAACAAGATAAACGTGTTAATAGATGGTCCATATGCAACGGCTTTAGTGAGCACTGGTGCGACAGTTTGTCTTATGAGTAGTTACTAAGATCGCATAGGCGGCAAGGTTATGTTTTCCTGCAAGGAGTCTACTGGATTTTGTGGCTTCGGCGGGGTAATACTTCAACCTGTAGGAGTCTTTGCCGTCAGCGTGTTGTTGGCAGGAAAGGTATTCCCAACTGATTTTCTGGTTTTGCAGCGGTGTACGCACGATGTTATTTTATAGGTTTGACTTCCTCCAAGAGTGTGGCACTTTCGTCGAATGTGGCAGAGGTTTTAACGTTTTCATTGACGTTCGGAAATGTGCTGTTGTATGTACTGCTGAATTACGCTTAAGTACTGCATTGTGTATTTGTTGAGCTGTATTCAGTTGGTGTTATTATTAACTTGCACTGTAACCTTGTTCCCCATAAATTTACTTCTGATTACATTGTGAACCCTCAAGATCAATGCCGTCACGGCTTTAAGGTGTTTTCAATAAATAAGTAAATAAATAATTAAAAAATAAAGTTTCTGTTAGTGGTGACATTCTTCCTACCCTCTTTGATGAGCCGCCGCCTGCGGAAGACTCACTGACTGTTTCCGAAGAGCTGACAATACAAAATGGTCCATTAGATCAGTAGCCGTATGTTTCAGTCGCTGCCATGTCTGCCTTTGATGCCGTCGTTCGATCTCTCACCGTTTCATGTGCTAAAAAAGACCTAATAATACCTAATACCTAATATATATATATATATATATATATATATATATATATATATATATATATATATATATATATATATATATATATATATATATATATATATATACAGATCACAACGTTAGGTAGTGCAAACACAAAGAAGTAACATTTATGACAGTTGTTCGTTCGCACACGTCCTCTGTGTTTTCTTGTCGTGTGTCATTTCTGCTTGAGCGGCGCGCTGCAAGCTTCGCCCTGCCTGCCGTTCTTCGTGTGAAACTCCAATTTGTTTCCATCGCATTACTTGCTTCGCCCTTGCAGCGAAACTGTGAGCTTTTTAACGTGAAGTATTTTTGGAGAGACAATGAGGCAGGATTTACTTTTTAAATGCCATTTACTTAGTTCTTGCTTCGAGCGTGGCGTAAAAATCTGACAAGGCCCGATAGTGCAGGGAATATTTCAGGACACTTTTACTAGCCAGTAATTTCAATGTTAAAGACAACCACCCCCAAACTTGGGTGAAAAAAAAAAGAAAACGTCAGGCCAGCGCGGAAAGCGCAGCACAGTCACAGCGAAAGCTGAAAGAGCGGCAATTAAGGAGCCCGTTATAAACTATCTTGGGGCTACTAATTCAAACACTAGTAAGGTACCCACTACATAATAAATCATAATTTTTGTGAAGTTGGGAAGCACCCACTACGCCATCATTCACCATTCTGCGGAGAAGCGAGGTACCAGCTGCACACCTGTAAAGAATTTTGTGCCCTTTGTTGATACAACAGTTGATGACGATGAAAAATTATGGCTGAGCCCTTTCTAATGGGTTGGAAGCTCCAAACGATCAACTAGTTACTTAATTTCGATTGTGTGACGCCCGGTTGTTATTTCACTCCCCTACCACGCTATATAACATATGTTAACTTGAGAAAGCGAGAGTGGGAAAGAACTTTATTAAGACTATGAGGAATGGATCATGGGGGCGTTATGGGCTTCCTTGGCAACCAATACAAGTGCACTTGCAGGGAACCCACTACGCTATAAATCATAATTTTTGTTGAAGTAGGCAAGCAGCCACTATGCTATTGTTCGCAATTCTGCAGAGACCCGTGATACCTGCTTAACACATGTATATGTGCACTTTTTTGATACTGTGCCTGATGACGATGAACAATTATTACAGAGGCCTGTGTAGTGTGTTGGAAGCATTCAACAACCCACTCGTTGCGGACTTCGCACTGAGTGACGCCTGGTTACAGAATTCGCGTTGTGTGAAGCCTCTTTGTTATTTTACTCTTCTACCGCGCTATATTACACATGTTAATGTGGTTCCTTCCCGACATGAAGCCTGTATAGGGTCTTTTTGCAAAAAAAGTTTCAAGCACCGGCATGCTCAAAGATGCCCTTGAGCCATGCCGGTTCTTGAAAGTGCTTTGAAAAAAGACCCTATGCTTCAGTTAATTGTCGCCTCTTTGAAGTTCCGGAAACTATAGAACATTGCTTTATCAGCTGTAAAGACGCCATGCGATTTTGGGACGTTCTACGAGGGGCTTTAAAAAAAAAACTCCATTTAAATTCGTATAGCATATATTATATCGTGCCACCCAAAAGCCATTCGATGCCTGTTAACGTCCTCTTACTAATGGGTATGCACAGTATATGGTATACTCGCATGTTACACAGGCATGCGGAACCCATGGTATCATCGCGGTCGCATTTCATTCAAATGGCTCTTAAGCTAAAACACTTTTATCAAGAGTTACGGTTTCACCCGGACTGGTATCCACTCTTCATGTAATCTACTGCTTTAGTACCCTTTAAGGACGCAGAGGTATTTTATACTTCTTTCTGTGTAACGCTTGTCGTACACTTCTAGAGGCCGCCTTGGGCATTTTGTTCGCTATGTATGCTAATTAGGGACATTTGTAATAAACACCATGAGAGAGAAAACAAAGAGCGCCGGCATGTCTCCCGCGGTAGAATACCGGGCTCTCACGCAGAGGGCTAAGGCTCAAACCCCGTTCCACCCTGAATATTTTATCTTATTTTTTTTCATATTTCTCTACCGCGACGACTAACACCCATGATCACTATTAAACCGTTGTGGTAGCTGACGTTGTGGACATATATTTGGACACAGCGAATCGTGAATCCCGCGTAAGGATGATATCAACACGCTCATAATCAATACTGGAACCCGGTATGCACTTCTTCAAAGTGTCGTCAATTAAGGAGAGAAACGACACAGTGCGCGCTTTCTAGCAATGGGTGACCGATGCCTGCGCTCATGCATACACTACCACACACTGCGATTCAGCAGCATGGTAGGTAGGGGTTCGTAACCTGAGCCGCAAACGCGTGCGTCCCGCTGGCCTCTGTCTCGTAGGCGCTGGTCTCGCTCCACCAAGGCACGACATTCGCCCGTTGAAATCGTGTCCTTTCTGCAACGCGTATTGCAGCAGTTTTGTTAGTCGGTGCTCTTGCAATCGAAGCAGTCGGCAGCGGAGAAATCCCGTTAGTGCATGTGGAAGCTGCACTACTCCGATGAGCCGACGCACGCTAACACGAAGCGAAAGACAAATAACGCAATGACGTAACTGCGTCAAGGGTGCCTCGGCGACGCCAGCGCGGCCAGTGTACCTCGCTGGTATCGGGACGCTTTAACCATGACCTCCGATATCGCGCGCAATCTCTGAGTAAGCGCTAGTAAGTGTCGATCGTGAAGCATTATTTCTTTTCACCTCTCATAGACGGCGGCACCGCCCCGCTCCGCTCCGCCCCGCCCCGCCCCGCCCCGCCTACCTACACCGCCAACAGAGACGTGCGAAAGAGAGAATGTGTGAAAGATATAAGGCGCGTTCGCGCCTGGTCCCGCATCTGCCGAGTTAGCTTAGTCGGTAGGGTGTCGGGCGCTTGCCGTCGCGGCCGCAAGGTCGTGGGTTCGATTCCCAGTGGGGGATCTTTCTCTTGGTTTTTTTTTCTCACCCGCTGGCGTCCATTTTATCAACGTCATATCCGTGACGGATGTACTTTGTGGACCCCGGCATAAAACACTTTCGTGTTAAAAACGTAATTTGATGGCCTCTCCATTACTCCTAGAAAGCGCTGAATGGGCTCGTTTTCGCCGTGACTCCTGCCGAACAAAATGCTTTAAGGGGACTCCTTTCACTACATGGCATTTATGTAGTGTTTTGTTTCCGAAGCAGTCCAAAGTTACACCGTGGCTTTGTGGCAGGACACCTGCTTGCCACGCAAACGGCCCGGGTTCGATCCTCAATGGGACCGAAGATTTTTATTGTTTATATTATTTGCATCTTTCTTGATGCAAACGACGCCGTCACGGACGCCGACAGCGAAATTTCTGCTAAACGAGCTCTCTAACGCTATCGTGTTAAAACTAATCCTAGCCGCCGTCGAAAAAACTAGCATCAATTTTGACAGCAGAAAATATTCTTTCACTTCTTTATTTTTGTTTCTGGGTGCATGAGTAATCTAGCCCAAGTCTACAGATAACAGAATTCCCTAACTAACAGGGTTCATCTAAGTCGTCTGAACTGCTAGTCATAGGAAACACGGTCTTCCAGTTTTACAGTTTATAATGACTTCTTCGATGAGACAATTTAGGAGAAAAGCGGTGTAGAGGAATTCGCATGCGTGAGCAACCATTACTCATTCCATTTGAAACGACATTGCAATAGATGGTTTCAATACTCTTGTGTTCTTCGCAGCATGTAGAGCACAGCAAAATTCGCACATGCCTTTAGGGGGTCTATTGCCGAAGCCGCTGCTAGACCGAAGGAGCGCCGAAACTGGATGCTGGGGTAAAAGTTTCATCCGTCTGCATGGCTGGAATGCATGCGCACGAGCCCACGTCGCTGGGAGAAAAGCTGTTCAACTAGCCAACTCTTCCGGCGCTCAGTAACGCATTCCAACATCCGCAAGAAAGTTTCGTGAGAAAAAACGGGAAAGCCCGACCGCTCAAGCACGCAGGCGTGCGTGTGTATAAGATGGACTTAAGAGACGAACATCTGTAGCGGCCGCAACCTGAAAGAAAATACGTCGCTGAGAAAGCTATCGGTTTCTTGTTCTAGAGCTCGAGCTTACATTTCTATCGTCTTAGCTATATCTTCCTGTGGTCTTCTTTAGGCCCTCGGATGAGTGTAGCGAACAGCCTTAAACGACACCGTGACTCCTCCCCCCCCCCCCTAGAAGTGTTGTCTAGGAAAGCTCAATTTCAGAAGGTGCTGAGAAAAGTTATTTACTTATTTATACAATCTGCCAGTACCAATGAGCACAATCGTAGATGGGCTATATATATATATATATATATATATATAGCCCATCTATATATATATATATATATATCTATATATATATATATAGCCATATATATATATATATATATATATATATAATATACAGATGTTCGCTACAGATGTTCGTCTCTTAAGTCCATCTTATACACACGCACGCCTGCGTGCTTGAGCGGTCGGGCTTTCCCGTTTTTTCTCACGAAACTTTCTTTCGGATGTTGGAATGCGTTACTGAGCGCCGGAAGAGTTGGCTAGTTGAACAGCTGTTCTCCCAGCGACGTGGGCTCGTGCGCATGCATTCCAGCCATGCAGACGGATGAAACTTTTACCCCGGCATCCAGTTTCGGCGCTCCTTCGGTCTAGCAGCGGCTTCGGCAATAGACCCCCTAAAGGCATGTGCGAATTTTGCTGTGCTCTACATGCTGCGAAGAACACAAGAGTATTGAAACCATCTATTGCAATGTCGTTTCAAATGGAATGAGTAATGGTTGCTCACGCATGCGAATTCCTCTACACCGCTTTTCTCCTAAATTGTCTCATCGAAGAAGTCATTATATATATATATATATATATATATATATATATATATATATATATATATATATATATATATATATATATATATATATAAGTACATGACTACAGGTCTTATACAACATGACGAACACATTAAAAACAGACATGCTGTGAACAATGATCATATAGAGTAAGATACGCAAGAATTTCAGTAGTTGATATCACAAAAATTACACCATCTCCCGCTAAAGGGGACCATGAGGCGATGCGAAGCCGGAGCACTTGCACGATCGCGTTCCGTTGGCGTTCGTTGGGCATGCTACCGACCTCGCGTCGTGGAACGCGAAGAGGGACACTACGCGCGTCGTATCTTCCATCTAGCCTGGCCGTTAATTCTCACAGGGCGAGCGGGGAACGCGGTCGACAGGCGGGCGAGAGGGGGGCAGCGTAGGAGAGGAGAGAGAAGGGGAGGGGACGCGCATGCCCTCGAGCTCATCGCGGCGTTGCGCAGGAGAGAATTTCGGCATGTCTAGCCCGCGTTTCAGAGGAAGAGTGGAAAGGGGGAGGGGAAGTGGAGAGGGGGAGGGGAGAGGGGAAGTGTAGAGGGGAAGGGGAGAGGAAAAGTGGAGATGGGAAGGGGAGAAGGGAATGGTGAGGGGGAGTGGAGAGGAGGTGTGTGGAGAGAGAATGCGCATGCGCAGTAAGGGTGGTCACGCCGCACACCACCACCACCACCGGATTGAGCTCCGCCTTAAGATACTTCGCATCTAAAATTATGGCAGCTTCGTACTAGTGGTACCAAAGAGTGCAGCTGGGTGTCCTTCTTTTGTTTCGCTTTATTTTTTTCTTTTTTCTCTTCTCTTTCTATCTCTTTCTCTTTCTTGTATCTCTTTTTTGTATCTGTTTCTTACTGTTTATTCCTTTCCGGTTCTTTAAATAATCTCTATTTATTTCTATTTTCTGCTCTTCCCGTCTTTATTTCCATTTCTTTCTCTCTCTTTCTGCTTCTTTCTCTCTTTCGTTTCTTCTTTTTATTCCTCTCTTTTTTCCTCTTCCTGCCCTGCTCTCTGTATTTCTGTCTATTTTTATATATCTGTTTCCTTCTATCTCTTTGCCACCCTCTCTCTCTGCCTCTCTCTCTCTCTTTGTTTCTCCTTATTTTTACCTTTCTTTCTCTTTCTGTCTTGCTCTCTGTTTGTATTATCCCCTTGTTAATGTCTGTTTCTCTATATCCCTTACTCTCTCTTTCAATGTATTTCTGTGTATTTCTGTTTTTATGTCTTCATTCCGTTTATTTATCTCTATCTTTTTTCCTTTTTTAAATCAATTTCTTTTTCTCTGTGCCTATGTTTTGCTTTATTTCTGTCTCTTTATGGCTTATTCCCTTTGTTTTTCTCTATTTTTCTCTTGTACTTTCTTTCTATACCTTTCTTTCTCTCTCTCTCTCTCTTTCTTTCTCTCCACTTTTTATCTCTTTCTCTCTCTCTCTTTATCTCTCTCTCTCTATTTTTTATGTGTTCGTTTTCGTTTGACATTCGCACCTGCTGTACCAACACCTACTGCCCGCCCGAGGAGTTTGCACGACGGAGCACAAGTTACGGATAGCTTAAACAGCTTCAATGTAAAGAGAATGAAGAGACCGCGGGTCGGTTCATGATGATGATAGCGTTTTACAACGGAGCACAAGTTAACGACAGCTTAAACAACTTAAAGAACTTAAACAACTGCAGCAAGTTAACTGTGGATGCCACATACATCAACGCTAATATTCAGTATGGAGGCGCAAATTATTAAGGTGAAAGCCGAGATGCCTCATCAAACGCGATAATTGGCCGGCGTCCCGCGTCGGAGGCGTCAACACGAGTGATACAAAAATAATCATCACCTGATGACGTCACCACATAACTTCACAGACCGCCAATATTTGTGACGTCACTGTGACGTAATCACATGATATCTTACTTGGTTAACGGTGGGCCGATCACGGAGGCAGTGCAAAACCAGGTGAGGTGCTTCCCATCATGGAGGCAATGTAAAACCACGCTGGGTGCAGAAAGCTTTCGGAGGGTGGCGGGGTGGGAACAATACATTGACTGAGAAGAAAAAGAAGATGGGTTTCGCCTTCCAGTCGTCTTAGGTGCGTGCGTAAGGAAACCTGTGAGTTTTTTACTAGTGCGTGAGAAAAATACACCGAAGGTAACTGCTGATGGACCGTCTGTGGTGGTCAAGTAATGTTAAAAATTTTAATCAATCGCAACTACTGGTTGTGCATCCGGGTAATCTATTCCATTCTTTATCGCCTGCGGGAACAAAGAATATTTAAAACAGTTGGTGTTGAAACGGTATTTCTTATTAGTGGATGTTGGTTGTGTGACTTGTCTCGTCACAGACTTTGATATAAACCTAGAGCTGTCGATCGTAACCTCTTTATGAATAATCGAAAAGTAGTTTCTGGCGTTTGAGTTTAGCATTAATACGCAATGCTAGTGTCCCAGTCCCGCGATACACCGAACATTGTGTTGTATAAACGCAATCAATGCCGCCTTTCTTCAATTGTGTCAATGCCAGAGCAGACGAATGTGTTGACAGTGTCGCATATAGAACAGAAGTACTGGTCACATATGCCCTCCGGGTAAACCGCGAATGCTAAGCTGTTATGCCCCTACACCGTACATTTCAAAACATCGCTGTCTTTAAGGGGCCCCTGCTTTACGCTTGTCACGCTGAAGTGTCTGCTGTACAGTGTTACTAGGCCCATGAATTCCTTGCAGGCGCCAATTCTAGCAGGCCTGCTACAGTCCTTCCCTCGTGTGTTATGTTGCGTACAGTCTCTCCCTACGCTCCCCTGGCTATCACGAACTTCACAACTCCCCGTCTGGGCGCCCGCGTACTTGCAACCCGCGAGGATTTAGAAGCGCGTGCACTGGAATTAATTACCCTCGTAGTACATCCAGCGCTCAGATCTCATTCTCCGTCATGAAAGCGCTTATTACCTACGTCGTCGGCGTTCTGGTGATTAGGGTTGCGGCGCGAGGCTGTCACGGTGCCGCATGGTCGTGAGAGCTTCGCTCTGTAATTTGTGTCTGCCTTAACATGGTGAACTGTAAACGAAAAAAATGACAGAGAGAGAGGGAGAGGGCACTTGTATGAAGGCCCTTTAGAACAAGCCGTGTCATGAGTATGGTAAGTAAACATATTTGTTACATACCGCTAATCGCACGTGAGGTCTCGCACAAAACGACACGTTCTGTGTGGTGTTGTCGAATAATGCGCATAACACTCGTTCGCAGTGTCTTTCAGGAAGGCGAGTGTGTCATTTCTTTTTAACTGTTCCTATTTTTTTTACGCAGCCTGATGCCGTGCCCGATCCCGTCTTTTGTGCCGTTGCGCACACACTGATTGCGCACTCACAGATTGCGCACCGAATTCTTTTGCGGACGAGTTCTGCGTCATTGGTACTGCGTCATCTTAGGCTACCGTTGTCACACAGGACGTGCTATTATTAATATCTGGGGTTGAACGTCCCAAAACCACCATATGATTATGAGAGACGCCGTAGTGGAGGGCTCCGGAAATTTCGACCACCTGGGGTTCTTTAACGTGCACCTAAAGCTAAGTACACGGGCCTCAAACATTTTCGCCTCCATCGACAATGCAGCCGCAGCGGCCGGGATTCGATCCCGCGACCTGCGAGCCAGCAGTCGAGCGCCATAACCACTAGACCACCGTGGCGGGGCAGGACGTACTATTGAAATTGCATCTGCTGACACAATTCCCCACCACGGCTCATGACTTCTGGTTTAGAAGCCCAAGTCGCAAAACTTTAATAATTTATGAGAATTTCTGTGCGAAAACAACCATATGATTGTGAGGCGTGCCGCAGCGGGACACTCCAATATGATTTATACCACCTGGTGTTCTTTAGCTCGAACCTACATTTAAGTACACAGGTATTCTTGTATTACCCCCCCCCCCCCCTAGGGAGGGAATCGAATCCGTGACAATGCGCTTAGATCCCAAAAAGGCTATTTAAACTCCGGTTGACATACACGCTAATACAACTCGTGCCCAAACTAAATTAACGGGACAGCGTAAAATGGTACGGATGAATTTGTTCTAGAAGAATCCGTTGGTGGGCTAGTTGGTACATGTCTTGATAGATCCTGAGTATGTGTAGTACAAAGAAACAAATACAAGAGAATACACAGCGCCACTTTATGTCATCTGCCTTCTCTTGTCCTCAGCCATTGCGCTGCACATGCTTACTATATATTAATGGCACGAAAGAAATTATGGCATCAATCGGTGCAATGGCGTAGCCAGAGGGAGGTGGGGGGGCGTTGAAACCTCCCTAAACTTTTTCAATTTTGCGTCTTTATATATTGTCATGACATCTTGATCGCAATGAACTAGCGCGCCTATGGCCGTGCATATTGGACAGTGCGCGCCATATTGCAGTGCCGTGCAAGGACCACCGTGGCATGAGCTCCGGGGCGGACCCGGCTCGCATATGCCAAGCCCTCTGAGCCGAACGACAGCTTTGGAGTTCGATTCACTCGCAGTTTTCACAACGACAGTCATTTTGACTTGTGGGTTATTTGTCGCTTTTTTAATAGCCTGTGCATTTCAGCATCGCTTAAATATACACGCACAAACGTGCACACGTAAACGCATAAAGTATTAATAACCCCCCCCCCCTCCCCTCACCCGAAAAAGAGTTCTGCCTACAGCCCTGCATCGATGCACCGAGAGAAGCTGAGAAGTGATTGTGCTTTCCAGTCATGTGCAGAATTCAACTTGCGTGTCTAGAGCACTATATAAAAAATTCCTTTGATATTGTCCACATCTCAGCATGCGTACTTGGTGGCCGCACATGCCCAGCGCATAAGTGGTTGGCATTCATGCCTTGTCTTCGGTATTCGCAATGCCCACGAACTATAGGTGGCGCGCCGTGCGATTCAACATGGCGCCCGGAGGAGGGTCAACCCGTTTGTTAGCATAGGAACAGATAGGACGTGCGCACGTACGGCCCGTGCCACTTTCACCGGATGAAGTCATCAGCTGCACTGAATTGGATATGAGACCAAAATACTTTCCCAAACCATGGAAAGTGCTAAGTACTGGCCACCTAATTATTTGCTGCGGTGTGAAAGGTTATATTTCCGCTCAGTTCCCGTGCATCAACGATGCTGCGCGAAATCCTGTGCGTGCTACATAAAACTGCATGAACTAGAACTGACGTATGAGCCGACCGGCACTCCGAGGTAGTACGTACCGAGCCTGACTTACGGATTTGCCGCAGTAGTACGCCGCCAGCAAGTAGTGCCATCGCTGCTGCACGGGACCGCACGTTTAACGTGGTGATGGTTTGCAAACATATTACGCCGTCGTCATTACTTGCGCAGTCAGGAACGCGGAGTTACGTCTTCAACGGAACACAAGCATTTAACATCCCATTCAGTAGCACTTGTGTCACAGCCATGCTGAGACTCTAGCCATGTGCAACTCACTTCACTCGCATGCTGCAGGTTCGATCAGAACGATCGAAACATGAATATTGAAAAGAATGCACACGTATGCTTTTCGCAACGTCGAATAATTCGACGATGCAAAACATTCGTGGAATAACAATGCCGTTCGGAAGCTGCCGGTGAAGTACAGGAGAGGTTAGCCGAGACGCGGGGATTGTGGCCGTGACTGCACGTCCCATCACTCTAACCATCTCGCTTCGCTGGTCGAGCTCGAGTGTGTTGGCGGCGAGCGGCGCTCCATAATATCCACAATAATTGTGCTACATGCAATGCACACGAAGAACTATGCTTTTATTTTGATCGCGCTCAAGGATATTATACATTAAATACAATGAAAGTGACTTGCGAGCGTGAAAGAACATTACCGCACGAGGGGACGTGAAGTGCAACTCGCCCCTCATGAGTTAGCAGCTGATCGTTCATCGTCGCTGTCACTCTCGGTGCTTTCACAGCCTTCTACGTCCAGTGAAAAGTCCTCGTCGTCAAGATGGTTTCTTTCGACATCACTGCTGAAAGCAATCTGAAGAATATCCTCCGCCGAACGACTTCGACCACTCCGCATCACCATGTTTACAAGTAGAGAGACGTTTAAGCGCGGACGCGCGAACATATTTTGCTCTCAAACAGGTCAACAAGCAAATCTCTTGCAGTGTGCTGCCACCTATCAACAAATGTACAAAAACAAGCGGCGCAGCGCTGGCTATGAAACCAACACACTGGTGAAGGACGGCGTTGAAAGCGTTCGCTCCACGAAAGGCGTGGGAGCAGACGCGTCTTCGAATGATTGAAACGTCGCTCGCACGATTCATAACAGCGCTTTCCTGACAAAACATAGAGACCCTATTTTATTGTATCACCGACTTGAGAAGTTATTGAAGAGCACATTGCGAGCCCGCGCGACCTCCGTACGTACAATGTTATGGGATTCATGCACTGCAAGAAACACTGACGAATGCTATGTGCAAGTAAAGCAGGGTGAGCTTCAACTGAAAATTTCAGGCGATAACATTTAGCTAACCTACGTGGCTACAGAAAGCCTCGCGAAGCTGATAGTATGTGTACTCTGTGGGCTAGCATTGAAAGCGCGAGTTGCCACATATTTTCACGAAAACTTCGCGTCTCGGAAAAACGAACCAGATTTCTCGTGTCACGGTGGGCCCGGTTTGTTCACTGATGCAGGGAACATGCGAAGTCCTAGTGTTCGTTTCTTGCAAACGCGTTAACACTGAGGCTAGCACAGCCGAACAAGGGAGCGACTACGTAGTGCTGCCATTTTGTCGTCTACTAACCCTCCTCGAGAGGACGCTCCTGAATTCCGCTTGGCGGCGCGACAGTATATGGGCATTGCGAATATAGTTGCCACCCGTTGCAGCTCCCGCGTTCTGGACAAGCGTGTTGAGCGCTGTACATTTGTTTTAGGGATTTGGAATTTTTAAAAAAGTAGAACATTTCCCAAGTCTATGCAGAGATCCTCGATTTAAGGTAAGGTAAATGTATGAGGTGTGGCTGAGAAAACATGTCGCAGCTATAACTCTGTCCACATATACAAATTGATGCCGGAATTTAGACATTTGAACTTGACAATAACGTTGTCTTACATCTTCAAAATTGGCTGGCGGGAAAATCGACAAGGACTAAGAAGGAACACTGATGTACAGGACAGGCGCTACTCGCAACTAAGCTTTATTCAGAAAAGTCTTCCTACATATATACACAGCCGAGTGGCGCGCGCAGGCGCAATGCACATGACAGTCGACAATGCTAATCAGGATCGGGATACCAAAACATATTCGCATCTTAACCAAGTTTCTAAGAACAGTCTTTCCTTACTGCGCAGAACAACAGAAGTGTCACTGATACATTCACGGTCTTTCTTTTTAATGTGATGAGCCTCCATTAGTACTCTCGGCAGCGCATTCCCACTTCTGCCCAAAATTCGAATGCTAGACAGCACTGGCTCACAGGCACAGGTCCTACAATGCATTGGCAGATGAAAAGTCAAATTATTTTTACCAGATCGCTCGTGTTCCCGTGCTCGATTGTTGACGCAACGACCAGTTTGTCCGATATAAACCTTGCCACAAGTGAGTGGGATTTCGTACACGACGCCTACGGCGCATGTGTCGTAGGGCCGAACGTGCTTTTTTCCGCACGTCTGTTTTTTAAGTTGTCCCGAAATGCGAGGGCATAGCCCAGCCAGTTTATGCAGCGCTGAAAAAACTATATGTACATTGTACCTATTTGCCAGATTTTTAAAATTCAATGCCACTTTGTGCAGATACGGCACCACTTCCGGCCTTTTTTCTGCACGAGCAGAGCCAGGCCTCTTCTTCCCCTTCAGTTTCTGAAGGAGTGTTTCGGACACAGCAGTCAAGTTCGCGCAGGGGAACCCAGCCGCCTGTAGGCGCTCAATCTGGCTATTAAAACTATCCTGAGCCAAGCGAACGCAGGACTTTGCCAGCACCGATTCAAGGCATTGTGAGGCAATAGCTCGTTTTACAACCTTACTATTAGCAGAATCAAAGGGTAAAAGCTCTTTTTGCGCTCGCGGAGCAGCAAATATGCTGCCCCCTTAAAAAGCATATTAAGATCTAAAAATTGCAAGGTGTCATTGTTAGGAAGTTCATGGGTGAAGGTTAAACCCTTTCCATGTCGTCTAAACATGTTTAAAATATCATCAACAGCACTAGTATTCGTCTGGAAGCGATTAGTGCTTAAAATCACGAGAAAGTCGTCTACATATCTAAATATTCGTATAACTTTCTCGCTGTCCAATAGGTTATCCAAGACGCGGTCAATAGCAGCTAAAAAATATTGCAGAGCACTGGGGCAACATATGAACCAATACAAATTCCCTTTCGCTGGATGAACGTCTCGCTGTCAGAAGCAACATAAGCTGAGGATAGGTAGTACTCTAGTAAGGTCATAAAATTATCGACCGAGATACCGGTAGAATTCTTGAAAGCGACATCTCCGTTCTTTTCTATACAACAGCGCATGGCAGGTAAAAGGGCATCGTAGGAAACGGAGTAGAACAAGTCCTCTACATCTATCGACAAGGCAGACTAGCAGGAATCAAGAGGTGCCAGAAACGTTGTCACTTCTTTTGAATTTTTGACAATAAAGGGATCATCAATTACTAGATTGTTTAAGTTTTTTAACAAAAACTGACTTAGCTGCTGCTGCAAAGTATTCTGCTCAGTAACTATGCTTCTAAAAGGCATGTCGACCTTATAGGTTTTAACACTGAAGAATACGGACAATGACAAAAGCTTACTGTCCATAATATCCTTACAAAACCCCTGAAAGTTGCATCTCTTTACACAAAATAACGGCGTGTGTTTTTACCTTACTCAGGTTTACTTTTGCAGGAGCGAAGTTCTCGGTCAAAGCTTCAGTGGCTTTTTGACGAAACGTCGTTGAAGGCAGCACCACAAAACCACTGTCCTTATCTTCTTGTAGAAGACGAAATTCATTGTCCTTGCAGAATTTCACCGCATCACTCCTTTTTCCGTTGGATCTCAGGTGGGAGCGCTTCACAGTCTTCAATAGGCTGTCCACGCCGTCCAAAAGGCACCTCTCCTTGTCGTCATTCACCGCCTTGTCAGCCACACGCCTGTTGAGTGCAAGAAGTTCGTGCGCACGCAAACCTGGCTGAAGGCTAAACTTGGGACCTTTTTTGAGGGTCGTGGATACGCCTTGTGGTAGCTGAACATCCGCGAGAAAAGTGAGGCTACCAGGTTTTGGTGGCACGCGCCCAGGTCCTTTCGGTAAACGGAGAACGAGGGCCTGCCACTGGAACTCCGTAGTTTGAGGCGCTAACTTCTTGAATCTCTTGAAGGTCATGTCACAAACACCGCCGGCGTTCGGCTTGCAGCAAACCGCTCGTAGCCAGTCGTACAATAACCGCACTTGACTCCTATTGGACAGCGAGAAAATTCTACGAATTTTTAGATATTGCAACGAAGATGCGCGAGCGTACGGGGCGCGGAAGAAGAAGAAGAGTAGTGCAGCCGGCGCTTGGATTGTGTGGTTGGGTGAAACGGACTAGGCCTGTCTCAGAAGTACGCTGCTCTTTCCCAACGCCATTTCACCTCATCTGTAAATAAACACAATCACTCGTAACAATATGTAGACGACTTTCTTGGGATTTTAAGCACTAATCCCTTCCAGACGAATACTAGTGCTGTTGATGATATTTTAAACTTGTTTAGACGACATGGAAAGGGCTTAACCTTCACCAATGAACTGCCTAACAATGACACCTTGCAATTTTTAAATCTTAATATGCTTTTAAGGGGGCAGCATATTTGCTGGAAGTACTCTCCGCGAGCCCAAAAAGAGGTTTTGCCCTTTGATTCTGCTCATAGTAAGGTTGTAAAACGAGCTGTTGCCTCACAATGCTTTGAATCGGTGCTGGCAAAGTCCTGCGTTCGCTTGGCTCAGGATAGTTTTAATAGCCAGATTGAGCGCCTACAGGCGGCTGGGTTCCCCTGCTCGAACTTGACTGCTGTGTCCGAAACCCTCCTTCAGAAACTGAAGGGGAAGAAGAGGCCTCGCTCTGCTTGTGCAGAAAAAAGCCCGGAAATGGTGCCGTATGTCCACAAAGTGGCACACAATTTAAAAAATGTGGCAAATAGGTACAGTGTACCTATGGTTTTTTCAGCGACACGTAAGCTGGCTGGGCTATGCCCTCGCGTTTCGGGACCACTTAAAAAACCGACGTGCGGAAAAAAAGCACATTCGGCCCTACGTCACATGCGCCGTAGGCGTCGTGTACGAAATCCCAATCACTTGTGGCAAGATTTATATCGGACAGACTGGTTGTTGCGTCAAGGATCGAGCACGGGAACACGAGTGATCTGTTAAAAATAATTTGACTTTTCATCTGCCAATGCATTGTAGGACCTGTGCCTGTGAGCCAGTGCTGTCTAGCATTCGAATTCTGGGCAGAAGTGGGAATGCGCTGGCGAGAGGACTAATGGAGGCTTATCACATTAAAAAGAAAGACCGTGAATGTATCAGTGACACTTCTGTTCTGCGCAGTAAGGAAAGACTGTTCTTAGGAAATTGGTTATGATGCGAATATGTTTTGGTATCCCGATCCTGATTAGCATTGTCGACTGTCGTGTGCATTGCGCCTGCGCGCGCCACTCGGCTGTGTATATATGTAGGAAGACGTTTCTGAATAAAGCTTAGTTGCGAGTAGCGCCTGTCCTTTACATCAGTGTTCCTTCTTAGTCCTTGTCTATTTTCGCGCTAGCCAATTTTGAAGATTATGAACCAACTAGCCCCGCAACGTATACTATTAAGCCATATTGTCGTACATCACCACTTTCTAAATAGAACTGAGTAGCCCTGTGAAGACAGACGATATTTAATTAACCTATGCACAGCCTATTGTTCTCATGACGCCGTAGATGGTTTAATTCTCCACAGTTTCCCTACGTAATTTTTGCAGAAAGCTCTGCCGCGTATGTGACCTGCTGCGCTGTCTGCATTGCACCGGGATAAAACTGGCCTTTCGCACATTTTCGTCACAATACCCGCATTCCTAGAATTGATGACCTCGATGAATTTTATACCTCATGAATTACATTGAAGATCCGAAAACACCTGCAAAATGAAATTTCTGAAAATAGGTCACTTGCTGGGCAACTGTGTGTGGATGTGGAGCTTATGATACAGCGCTCAGAAAATTGCACGTTTTTCGTTGTAGATACACGGCCAAGCGGCAGTAGATGGTGAAATAGAAGTTAGCCCTTTGTACGACAGTGTAACAAATGTGTACCACTTTTTTCAGTGCGTTTCAAACCCTCATAATAAATAAATGGTCAAAATTAGCGCCACTCTTACTGCTGGTACAGAGGCATAGAAGAAGGCTATTTTACGCTTTTACTTCACTACGACATGTGGTGCGGACCGCAAGGTGAATTTCGCGCATGCCTTGATTACTGCTCGCTATCCAATGCAGTGGGCAAAATGTGCGCCTTGAAAGCATTGCTTCAACGTACCTTTATTTTCCATTTTACCCGTGTGCTACACAGAACCTAGTGCTTCACTTGGAACGCAGAAAGATTTGTGCAACCGTTATTATTCAGTTTGCTTCAACGAAGCATTTTTCGGCTCGATTTGGCTGATAATTTTATCCCTAATAGGGCAGATATCGCACCGGTACTGCTGGGCATATGCAGCATTTACATTTTTATTGTAGCCGAAGTTTTATGTGCCCAAGCGACGTCAATACCAGTCCGCTAGCTGATTAGTGTAGTCACGAAATCACGTTGGCTGATGTATACCTGTCGCAGGTTGCCTTCGCGTGCGCTCGGCATAAATGCCCAGCAGCTATCCGTGCAGCGAATACGAAGTTCCGCTGTGCATTTAGTGATTGAAAAACTGGAAAAGCAAGGAGCCCCATTAAGTTTAAAAATACCGTCCCTTTAAATGCTATTCCGCAGATTTTAAGAAGAAATTTTTGATTGAAGATGGTGTTTCACACAGGGGTAAAGAGATTCAGCTGAACTATTTCTACGTATAGCCTCTCCCCATACGGGGAATTCTGTTCTCCAAATTCTTTGCAAACAACTGTTTTTACTGCGAACTTCTCACAAAGTTATCTGTTACCCAAGTTCAAAGCTTGCATTCGATTTAACTAATGCATTAAAAAAAATCACAGCACCTCTTATATGCATACACCTAAGACGACTCGAAGGCGAAATCCACTTTCGTTTGTGTTTATTTTTTTCTTCTGGGTCGACGTATTTATTTTCTGCTTTTTTTTTCTTCTCAGCGATCTACCTCCCCCTCCGAAAGCTTTCTGCGCGTCACGCAGTTTCGCACTGCCTCCGGGAACGGCCTCCCTTTTCTCAAGTGACCATGTCATGTGATGGCGTCCCCATGTGACGTCACGTTATGTGACGCCAGTGACATCAAGGTGACTCGATATATTTTGGGGATCTGTGACACTATGAGGATGATTTTTTGAATCGCTCGTGCTGACGCTGACTGCACTGTCACCGACGGCCAGTTTTCGCGTTTGGCGAGGCATCTAAGTCTTACGCCTTAAAACTCACAGGATTCCTTATGAATTGCCCAAAGACGACTCCAAGACAACCGCCTTCGATTTCGGCCCACCTTTGAAAATTCGATGATTTCGTGTGATGACGCCGTCATGTGATATCATGTTTCGTGACATCACAGTGACGTCCCAAATTTTGGCGATGTGACGTCATGGAGACGTCATGAAGTTGCAATCTCTGATAACGTTACTCTTTGCATCATTCGTGTTTTCGTCGTCCCCGACTGTCACATTTTACGCTTGATGAGACACCTAAGGCTTTCGCCTTAAAAAGCACCACTCCGTAAGTTATGGGGACGGTTATGAGCGTTCCGTAATTGGATTTAGATATATCTACAGGCTACGTTATTCGATATACACTGTAACCCACCCTTTAATATCTCTTACAGCAATAGACCACTGCTGGTGAAACGGTTGCTTAACTGAGCATTTCTGGCGAAATTTAAATTTCGAGTTGCAGTTAGCTGTTGCTGGCAATCATGTTTGGAGCTGCGTGACGAACAAGCGCTATATTTTACCAATATAATCTATGTCATAGAATAAAATGAACAACCTACTTCAAACAGGTCATATGACTTGAATAAGAGGACGGTGTCATGCCTGTTCTACGGTCATTCCTGCTGTACGTGTCCGTATCGTTATCTCATTCCTATCAATTTTCAACGCGCTCATCATCATCGTTATCAATCATCATCAACATTTTATTTTCACCTGCCCACCTAATTTTTTGCCTCTTCCTGCCATGCTTGTTTTTTTTGTTTTTTTTTTCGGAATATATGCTGTTACTCCTAATGACCAGCGTTTATCTTGTCTTCTCACTGCGTGCCCTGCCCATGCCGATTTCTTCTTCCTGACTTCGACTACGATGTCATTAACACGCGTTTGTTCCCCGACCTACTCTGCTCTTCTTGGTGAAAGGGTTGTGGCTACATACGCTACGGCGGGCTGATTGCATGTACTACCTCGCAGTGCATGCTGCCGAAAAAAAGGTATTTCTGCGTAGAGTGCGCTGAAACAAACAAAACGCCCAGGCCAGCCAGTCGTGCAACAAAATGCAGATAAAACAAACACTCGATACACGACAACAGCTTATCTCGACGAACTAAACATGACGCTTCGTGCAAGCTCGACACCCTGACCTTTGGAAAGGATGAAGAAAGAATCACCAGCCGCATAAATTGAAATGCAAATCGAAAACGCCGTATTGCTGACAACCCCGTAAATGATCGTATGCAGCGCACGGGTGCACCGGACAAAGGCTGAGAGGCACACGAGTTTAATTTGCGAAATGCCTGGGGACCTCCCACAGGCGTGGCCAACATGGGACGTGCACGACGTGAGATGCGTTCGGCAATAAGGCTTTATTTCTTCTGTAAGATTACAGAAAGGTGGCAAGAGCAAAAGGCACCAAGGCCTGACAGAGGCTCCTGCTCCGTTCACGAATTTGGCTGCAGCGAACAGATTATTTGTACAATAAAGACATCTGGTACATTACCATATTACAATATAACAAAATATAACAGCAAATGACACGAAGCAATAACACATTTGCAAAAGTTGAACACATTGTACGATTAAGTTATACATCACTAACATCAGTAGCATTTCAGTAAAACATACTTTGAGATAATTAGTGGAATTAGAAGGAAGTTATCTATATGCAATTTTGTTTTCAATTAGCAATGATTTAAACGAACTCTTAGGAAGTGTATTGAAATCAGTAAATTCTGGACGATTTAGCAATGCCGGGATTTGATAACAAATGTGCTGTTTGCCATAATGGGTTCTTGTCCGCGTGGTTTGAATAAGTGTCTTACGAAGCGGATGATGAGCTTGCGCTTGTGGCTCATATGCGATGGGTAGTTTATTAGCTTTTATGTGTTGCGATAATTTATAATAATAAATCTGAGAGGCCTTCAGTAGGTCATACCGCAGAAACAAAGGTCTTGAACTGAAGTGTTGCGGCTTCCCGTGGTAATTTTCGAAAAATCTGAGCACCCTTTTTTGTACAATAATAAGTTTCTGATATTGTGGGTATATGTAGTGCCCCATACTAGTATACAGTACGAGAGCCTAGAGTAAAATAACGAATAATATAGCACCTTTTTTAACCACATGGGCACAATATCGCGTATCTCAAAGAAACAACCAGTAATTTTGCTCAGATCAGCCGTAAGGTTAGTAACGTGAGTATTCCATGACAGATCCTCTTTAAACCATACACCTAGAAATTTGAGTGTTCGCACCTGTTCCAGTTCAGCCCCCCGAAACTTCAAAGTAGTTTTACAATTACGTGGTTTATTAATTGGCGCAAATATTATATACTTACTTTTGTTCACATTCAACTGCAACTTATTAATGTACAACCAATTTGATAGCTGATCTAAATAAGTATTAACTGTACTCGCACAGCCGTGATCGCACAGCCGTGGTGAATGACTCGCACAGCCTTGGTGAGGCGTTGCACGCCAACAAAGCCTGTTTAGTTAGCTTTCCGCGTGCGTATGGTAAAGCAGCAAATCATGTAATATCACGCACTACAATATCGCAGCTTCCATGACCGAGGTATCTCTGCTAATCGGAAGTTTGTACGTTAGTGAAATAGAACAACCGACTACTTGAATAGGTCATGTTCTTGTCAACAATTTTTCTTTTTCTCTTTTTTTTTGCAAGTACGTAGCACTTTCGAGGCCCGACATGTCCATCTATCATCCCATGTCGCATATTCACGCAGTGGTGAATACAGGCCTAAAACAAGGCTAACAATGCTCAAAATGATTGCAAGATCAACTTACAAGGTATAAAACAATATAAACCGCCGAAATAACCAAGAGTCAATCGCAAAAAACGCATCTGAAACATCCGGCTGATACCTGCGCCGCGCAAGAGAGGGCGCCAGCGCCTAGGCAAGCGTGCGATTCCCGAGGACTTGGCCGGGTTGCCCATGCCACGCACTTCCTCAGGTTTCACGGAGTGGAGAGGAGGTGTGTGGAGAGGGTTTGCGCATGCGCAATAAAGATGGTCCGGACGCACACGACCGGATTAAACTCTGCCATAAGCTGCTTCGCATCTAAAAATGGCGCCGAAACCTCCCACGAAGCTCTAAATAGATATGTCTACAGATTTAATATCTGCGCTATATTTATTCAAAGTGGCCATGACAAAATGAAAGTTAAACCTCGGTATAGCAAACATCAGTATAACGAAATTAGCTATTTACAAAGTGTTTTGCTTTTCACAACTTCATGTCCATGGAAGACCATGCATTTGGACCTCAATATAACGAGGTGTCCTTATCCCTGAGTTCAATATAACAAACTTTCAGTGAGGCTGCAGAGCGACGGAGGCGATGAATTGAAACTCCTGCTTGCGCTACTAAGATAGCATCGCACTACTACGGACAACACCAGAGCTTTTGATGACAAGCTGCGGCGGCATACAGCCATGGTAGCTTCGCTGAATATATATTACAACAGTGAATATGACGCATTTTCTTTCGGGTTCACGAGTGACGTACGGCTTCGCGGTGCCGCACCGACCGGATCTTGAAGTGGGCCGCATGTTGAAGAAAACATTTCTTTTTCATGTTAATTAAAGAAGGTTTTGTACTGCCGTATTGTTTAAACACTCTTCTAGTACTTCCGGAGCAAAAAAGAAGTTTTTTGCAACAATACTTTGCCTAAAAGGGTCATATTTTAATTTTGACATCCTTGTTTCAGGGTTGATAGCGTGGGTTACTTGATATATATACACCATTGCTCAGCAAAGCATGATCTGAGAAAATCTGTGTACCCGCAGCTTTGGGATGGCATTTTTTTTCTTTTTTTTTGAGAATGAAAGATGTCAGCTGGACTTACCAGATAGATATAAATGCTTAATATAAGCAATTCTTCTCTAATAAAAATCAAAGCCGCATATAACAACACTTCACTTGCGTCACGGTGTGTTGAAATGACGTAAACTCATTGCGCTGCTTGTCTTCGGGAAGCTTCTCATTTTGCCCGGCTGGAAAAGAAACGAAATATTCCGGTGAAAGCATCGTATGCCTTTCAAACAGGAAGAGTAGCTGTCATTGGCGAAGGCACGAATGGTACCAAAATCATATGATTTTATACGAGATTCCGAGATGGGTCATACGAGAAGTGAAAGAGTGACCTCATTACGAAGCCTCAGATCGTCGAAGTTTTTGGTAGCATCATGACTCATAATTGTACTACGCCGGAAAACGCTAGCCAAGACACAAGGGAAAGAACACGCAGCGATTAAGACGTTTACAGCCTGCCAAATATATTCCTTCCACTTGTATACGGATAACAAGGGCCGGCTACCCTAACTCGGATGAAGAAAGCGCCCTCCCGCACCCCTTAACGAGGGCACCGTCGTCAGCCTTCCAACGGGATGGAATCCTTTCCAGTGATTTGGTACAGCACATCATTCCAGTGGCATGTGCTCGAGCGGGCGGGGGCGCACAACCCACCGAATCTCCGTCCGTGCAGGAACAACTGCAACAGCATCCTTGAACTTGGTTACTTCCAAAGGAACGCAGCAAACAGATTGATAACTGCACGAACGGTAATCTTCTCAGTGATGAAGATCCTTAAGCGAAAAGCAACATCAACAGTCCGAACGCTCTACCAAAGCTTGGGCAAACCTCTTAAGAGGAGTGGTGTTGCGATAAGACGCGACAATGGCAAGGGCATGATGACAGGCACAAAGCGGAAATTATAAACATTTTGAACGAAGTGCTGAAACTCCTTCAGCGAACCATCAACAAACTATTAACTGTGTTCTTTGCTTTGCCCCGTCTTACGCGTAACACAACTCATAATAATGCAGCACCAATAAGCCAAAGCGGAAACCCTTTTGCAACGCAGATTTGGCGAATGTTGCGTACGAGCCATAGCGCTGCTGCGGTTGGTCCTGAATGCCTAAGCGGTTGCTCCTGATTGGTCTATCTGTTCATCGCACGCGCCTGTTGGGCTGTTACTCCTATTTCGGGTAATTTTTCATTACAGTGATATATGCTTCCGCCACAGCAAACACAAAATAATACTGAGCAAGCGTAGACCTGTCCGTGAAAGTTTAAATGTGTGCGTGTTGTCAACGGCTACATGATCTAAAATAAATGCTATGCAACTTGGCGAAATGTGTCTTCATTCAAATTCAACGTTCAAAAATACAATCCTAAACATTCAATCAAATCACATATGTATCGGATCGGGTAGCTCTACATTTCTTGGGTTTGTTTCTTGGTCATTGGCTTTGGACTGTGAATGTAGTTCTGTTTGTATTGCAGAAAGAAATGAAAGAAAGGGGCTTTCATTTTTTTTTCGTTGCTTCTTTTTGACGGTGGCAGCAGATGGCAAGGAAGCGCCGATTAACCATTTTTTTTATCGTTGCTTCTTGTTACCTGCAGGACCCGGTATATACTGCAAACGTCCATATTACTTCTTTGCCTATCAGGGACAGTACATCGGGCTGTTTCTTACCACCTCAGTAAGTTGGCGACTCTCTCTATAAAAAACCTTTAGTAGGCATATCTAAAAAACACAAATGACTCGACGAGACCTGCCGACACCTGGCGAGACCCGGCGTAAGCTAACGTGATCTTGAATCCACGTTCGCGCACTAAAACATCCACGCACAAGAATCTCCTTTTGGAGTAGCGTAAGTGATGCTCAATCATTCAGTCCTTCTGTAGGAAGGTCTGCGGTTAGGCGTTCCCTGGAACGCTGTTTGCTGGCGGCACCGTCACGACATCCATATCGTTTCTAGCGTTCGGCAGTGTGTGAAACGGCCCAATTACAAGCACCCTCCCACGGTAGTGATGCAAAACTGTCGGTAAATGGACTATCGATAGCATCGGTAGTATTTTAAAAATTATCGATAGTGTGAAGAAAATATCGACAGTCCTACTATCAATAAACTATCGATAGTATTATGGACAGTGCAATCGATAGTACTATCGGTAGTATTACTTATCGATAGTGCTGTGAATGATTAGGGTGCTGTTGGCAGACGACAGTGCCAAAACATTTAAGATGCCTTACTATCAGCAGTACTCAGTTCGCTTAATTAATGAGGAATATTTTGGAGAAATAAATAAATTATTCCCGCTTTTAAAATAGCGGAATGTGTGCATCAGTAAGCTGACATTCAAAAGTAACTAGTGATACGATGAACGATGATACGATGAACAAACTTAGTTCTTGATATTTTTCTTTTGAAGTCACAAAATGCAATATAAATTTGAAGCAGTGCAGTTCCACCACATGTAACGGCTTCATTTCCAATAGAACTATACAGTTCAACTTAGTGATCATGTGTCAGCCAAACATTCTGGTGAAGGAACGAGAGCATGCCAACTTTCTTGCCGTTAGCATGCTACTGCTGCTCCACCATGTACCACTAACACGGGTAACCAAGCTTATGCTGGGATAGCACACACGGTTGGTTTTATAATATCGATAGAACTATAGAACTTAATATCAATGGCACTATCTATAGTTTTTTGTACCATCAATAGTTCGATAGAGACTCAGCTATTGATGGTATCGATAGTGCCATCGATAGTTCTGCATCACTATCCCACGGTCCTGAAAACGCACCTCTTGCATCAAATTTTTGCAAGGTACCAATTTTTCGGATGCGCACAATGCTTCATGTCGGCTTCACATATTGCCCTAGAATCCACAATCACGAAGTATTTGCACCAAATATTTCATAGACTGTGCTCGTTTACATTTTTCTTGGCATCGCCCGCATAGCGCATTCGTATGGTTCGGGTATATCCCCACAGTGCAAGTGTGGGCGCGTAGCCAAGTACGCTAGACGTTGATTTCAGAGCGCTTTGCGCTATGTTCGAAACCAACCACCGCCAACAAATTCTATTCTGCGGTGTCCAGTGGTTACGGCTCTCGGCTGCTGACCCAAAAGTCATAGGGTCACTCATCCATTCGCCTAAGACGACTCGTAAACGAAAGATATCTTCTTTTTTTTTAGTTGATGTATGGAATTGAGCTACCACAGAAGGCGCTTTCCGTCGCAGAGCAATTGGTAGAGCATCGGGCGCTTAATTAGAAGGTTGTGGGTTCAGACCCACCGATGAAAAGTGTGATTTTTCGTTCGCTTCTACTTATTTCAATTTACGTCACAATTAGTGTAATGCAGTTATGCACAACAATGCGGTCGGCATTGTTGCAATATTATTGCATTGTTTATTATCGCATTATTGCATTATATGCATTATTGTCTGTTATTTTTCATTATTATTGTGTCTAACAAAGAAAAAAGAGCCCTTGAATATATGAATATCACATGAAAGTTCTACGTTGTATTCATCAATGTAACCCCACTCTGCAACGACTCCAACAGGAGTTAGCAGTATTGTAAATAAATAAATAAATAAAATTGGAGATCTGTCGCGTAAATGGCTAATGTACCGTTATATAAGTTAACAGCGTTTTTCTTTGTCTTTCAATAATCTACTTGTCCTTGCTAGTGCCTTCAAGAAGAAACGGACAGACGTCGCGACAAAGAAACGCTTTCTCCGTTTTCGGTTTGCCGGCGAATTTCTCAGCTAAGGCCAAGAAAGTATGCCGTACCAAACCAGGTAATCTCAACGCTTGCAAATAATTTAACATACCTTTTTTTAACAAGTGCATGTTCCAGCTCCGGTAAACTTTTTTTCAATGCCGTGGTACTTTAAACGTCACGTCACACGTTTCTTCATGTTGCCTTTTTTTATATAGAACGACGACACGGCGATAGCTTAGCGATGCTACAACACTCATATAACCACATCGACGCCGGCAATACCATTATGGCTGCTCGGGGAATACGCTGTTGCACGGCTAAGCACGAGGGCGGGGGTTCGATACCTGGGCCACGGAAGCAGCATTTCAATGCGAGCGAAATAACAAAACCATTTGCGTACTTATATTTTAGTGCGCATTAAAAAACAAGGGTACGAAAATAATTTCAGGTTCTCCCGCGACGACGGGTCTCATTATCATTTCGTGATTTTGAGATATGAAATTCTGGAACTTAATTTTAAGCGGGCTATTGTTACAGCGGCATGACACTGGACGCACAAGGTCAGCTTACTTACACAAAACATCTCTTGTCGGGATAAAAAAATACCGCCTTCTTCCATTGAGCGTTATTTATTAATCCAACAAGCCTCGTATAAAAAAAAAATATTAATAAGGAACCTTGACAGGCACATCACGACAGCGGTGCATTCTGAAACTCTGGTTTTTGTGCGCCGTCTCTCGTTTTTTCTTCTCCGCAAGAATATTCTTCAATTCCATCCAATTTAGTGCCCAGACGTGACGTGAACGTAGTTTTAAGGAAGCCTTTTCCGTTCCACTATGGCAATTCAGTTACGTTTCAGAAAACAAGCTGCGCTTTGCTCCAAGTGTGCGACGATGGAAACCGCGATGAGTGGCGCTTCGAGGATGGTGTGGATGCTTGGGGTTCTTGAGATTCGCTCCCGAGGTACGCCACGCTCGGAAGGGAAGAAACAGCGCGCGTGCCCAAGCGCAGAAACGTGATCTGGAGAAGTGAGCCTCTGTGCACGATGGCGTCGCTTGTGACGCCGGCGCAACAAGTGCGAACAGACTCAGGAGCAAGGCCCTCTGGTGTGCGAAACAGATCGGAAGCTATGATTAGTAGCAAAAAAATTGTTTTGCACATTGCTGGACTCGCAGGTAAAGCGATCAATGATGCTTAAGGTGCTTCACTCAGTGCTGCTATACAACATAATTAAAATGAAAAGCAGTTCGTGTAAATGTATTACGTGCACAGTTTCACGGAATATTTGTAGCTAGTGTACGGTTTACCACTTTGTCTCGTCAGATGTCGAGCTTTGTGAACCGTCGTTGTTTTTTCAAGTCACCTTTAAGACGCGGAAGAGAAAGAGGAGGTCTACGGTGAGAGTGAAATCCTGGAATCGTTTCTGAGAAAGCGTTACTTTAAAAACGCCTGCGAATAAAAATAATTTAATTAAGCTGGTAATGCTAAGGTGCACCAAGTGGTGGACTATAGAGGGACAACAGACAAATTGTGTTTAATAGATCTTTTTTTAATAAAAGCCCTTGGTCATCACTCTCACGGACAGCTCAAATGGAATGGCTTCATTTAGGTCATACGGGGCGTGAACTAACCAGTAGCGGGCCACTTGCACTCATTTATTATCGCGCGCATGAATTCCCCGCGCTTGCTGTGCCTTGCGGTCTTCCCTCGGACGTCGTTCTAGGGCGGCATCAGCAGAGCGTTTTCCATTCGATTTCTAGCGTTCGCCAGCTTTTGGAATGGCAGAACAGAAGTTGTATCCTGCGAATACCGACGCATATCACGTACTTGGCATGTGTGGCCCTAACTTTTTCTCAAGTAGAAATTTCCCAGATGTGCACGATCCATTAAGTCGGTCTTGCGTATTGTGCTTGAAAAATATTTGAACGAAACCTTCAGATAAAGCGCCTTTTTCAATTTTTTTTGCACCATCGGTACAACACATTCATATTATTTTTATATATTTACATTCCGCAAGCGTGTGGTTAAGACATTCGGTTTCTGAGTGCGCGGACCCGCGTTCGATCTCAGCTCTGTCAAGAAAGTATATGTTATTTTATTAAGGCGAAAAAAGTGCCTCATGAGATGTTAGCATTGGAAACGCGACGTGCGGTACGAAAACTCACGTGCGTGACTTTAATAAAATCATATAAACGTCAGGGCCTTTGCTGGCATCGAACCCAGGTGTTTCACGTGGCACCCAGGTGTTCTACCACATGTACACACCAGTCCATAAAACAGTTCTGAAAAAAAAATGCTCTTCACAGGTGTCATTTTGGCAACGAGTCGTGTTAACAGGCGTGAAAGAAGCGTGGAAGAGTACCAGGCGCCACACCATGGGAATGACGTAACGAGTGGGAGTGTAAAGCTTCCCACCAATTACAAAGGACTCGGCAATATTCTATCAGCTTCAGCCACAGCATCAGCCGCAGCATCAACAAAGTGTGCGGCCACGCAGCCGCACGCATTGCCTTACAGACGCGCTATAGCTACTTCGGTAACGTTTGCATATCCTTGAAAAAGAAAAAGACAAAAGTGCTCACCTGAGGAGGTAAAAGAGTGCATTTAGTGCACAACAGATCAACTCGAATCAAATCAGGTGCGCTTTCATCCTGCCATACAGAAAGAAGCACTATGACCAAGACGTCTCTTTAGAACGGCTACAGATATTCGTAGTCCCATATATCAAAAATAGAAAAAAAGGAAATAAACTGTCGTAGCTCTAACACAACGCGGAAAAAAAAATGATAAATTCACACTTCACAGCTAGTCTACCGCAACAGAGCACACACAGTAAAAAATAGAATTATAAATTTAGTTACAAAACATTCAAACCAATCATTACGATCCCTGTAATAATAAGAGGTCACTACAAAACATTTTTGCAGAAATATTAATCTTAAATACTAATACATATCTGGAACGAAATTAAATGAACACAAAAAATGGCATTCTGACATTATCTGCCTAAAAAATCACAGCATACCCACGTGGTGAATGATGAAGAGTGGGGCGAAGCGCACTCGCGCTGCAGCACGGCGATGGCATTGGCGCGAGCGTGGTCCTTCTTGATGAGAGATATTGTGACTAGATTGTTTGAAAACCACAATCTGTTGCACACACCGCAACTATGGCCGGAACTGTTATCAAGGAAGTCCCGCTGGAAGCGTGCGTCGGCGCCTTCGGGAGAGCCCGACTGATGCGTTTAGCAGCCACTTCACGTGCTCGCACAGCCTCGGACTCTGCCTGCCGGTACGCGCGCTTTCTCGCCGCTTCACGGTCCTTCACATTTTGAAGATCCGATTCGCGCCGCAGCCGTGCAGCTTCGGCCTCGCGGCCTCGAACGGCGGGGTCTTCGCGCCGCAGCCGTGCAGCTTGTCGAGCAGCTTCGGCCTCGCGGGCTCAAACGGCGGGGTCTTCTCGCCGCAGCCCTGCAGCTTGACGAGCAGCTTCGGCTTCGCGGGCTCTAACGGCGGAGTCTGCTTCGCGGCGTCGACGTGAAGCTTCGGCCTGGCGGGCTCTCACCTCAGGATTCTGTCCGCGAGCGCGCGCTGCCACCGCCTTCCGTGCCCTCCGTTCCGCAGCCTTGTCTTCCATCTGGCGACTCCGAGCTAAAGAGAAAGCGTGCCAAGAGAGAGCCTCATGGCGCGTTACTTCTGGGATGTTGTCTTCGGGTGTCGTTGAAAACACGAGACGTAGTAAAGAAGAAAGAACGCCACACAGGCGAACACGCAACGAGAGTGTCACTCGTAAACGTCGTTTTCTTCTTCTACTGCATACCAGAACGCGCGCATTAAAGAAGAAAGAATGCCACACAGGCGAAAACGCACGAGAGTCTCACTCGTCAACGTCGTCTCCTTCTCCTACTGCATACCAGAACGCGCGCTTCTCACGAGCTAGAGGTGGCTACTACAACGCTACAAACAAACGGAGGATGGACAGACCCATGACATAAGGAGCTTCGCCCCTAAAACAGCAACGAACGGCCAAAATAAAACAATTAGATAAAAGAGTTTCGATATGACACTGGGACAAATTGCTACCAGGATGCAAGTGCTAAATAGATGAAATCGATTTTTATACCACTGCATATAACGTACGGACATCCTGATGCGAACAAATGAACATGTCAAAACTGTAAAGATCACGCAGATTAAAAAGTGAAATCAGAGTGTAAGACAATCGCTCTATTAACGTGATAGCGTTAAATAGATGCAAACCGTGTCGCACAAATGCCGGCGTCGGTGTCGGCGTCTTTGACCTAAAAATAGTCGTGGATGCATATAATAAAAAATGATGTACCAAAGGTGGAATAGAAACCAGGCCTTAGCCGTGGCAAGCAGGTGTTCTGCAACAGGGCCACACCAATGCTTGAAACTGCACTGAAAGTAACACTCATGCTTCACAAACATACGCGTCCTGTGTACAGACGTCACAGCACGAAATGTATTATCGCAGTAAAACGTGGTACAAGCGCACATTGCCGTCGGGCGTTACGCCATGTGAATTACATAACGAACATGTGGCTTAAAGCCGCCCACCCATTACAAAAGGCACACACATTACTGCGCGTATTCCTTTACGAACACGTAGTGGGTGCATCACGACTTCCAAAAAGTACGACGCGCGTAAGTGTAGTTGGTTTAAAGCATGCCACCCATTACAAAGGACACACACATTAGTGCGCACATTCTCTTACACAAACGTAGTGGACACACTGTTGTCATGAAAGTGCTCCTGAAGAGGGCGGAAACCTTCACGTTTACTATAGGTATGTCGTGTGTGTGCGTGTTTTGTGTGTGTCGCTGGCTGGGCGACTGAACATAATGACAAGCGAAACGGAGCGCGATGAGGATGGGGCCGGATATCACTATCGCGTTCAACTCTTAAAGGTGAAGCTTAAGCGTCCCCCAATATTTTTCCGGAGATTAATCTTGGGACATCTACCTCCCTCTGTTCTCTATGACGGGTGGGTAATTTAGACCACCAACTCGTAACTTGGCTGGACTGTGAGACTTCTTAAGTGCGTAGCACTTTAGGCGCCCCGGCTTGTCGTCCTTTCTATGGAGTTCATGTAGCGTGGTCACGCTCACAGTAAAGCACTCAATATAGATCATAATCTGGCTATCAATGCTCAAAACTGGGTTAAAATGAACTAACAAGGTCTAAGTTATTATAATTAACAGAAATAACTAAAAAGTGATCGCAATATTTAACTAATGATCGTTGAAAACGTTTCGCAAACATGCAGTTGGCTGCGGCACCACGCAAGAGAGGGCGCCACAGCCTCCCAGATTGCACAATTTCTCCGGCTCTCTACGGCGCTACATCTGAACGGGGAAACAAAATGACGGAACTCTCTGCAGACGACAAGTATCTCAACTGCCATTACAAGCAGGAAGTCGATAACGTGCCGCAAAATGTAGCGCGCATGTCGCACACCGAGTTTGGGAATCTCTCTAAGAAGAATCTACTCTTGCCGGGGAAACCTTACATGCTTACCTTAAACCACGGCCGCTCGATGAAAAACACGGTGCGGGCTGCCGCGTGGAGCGGATACTGCGTCGCGCGCCTAGTGCTCCTGGCAGCCGCCGGGGCGCCACCAGTGGGGTAGCCTCAGGGGAGACCGAAAGCGAGAACGCCGGAATTATTGCGGCGGATTGCGGCTTGACAGCGCAGCTGCTATGGGCTTGCTAGTTTTTAAAGGGTTACAATAAACTTGCTATAGCGTAAACTATATTGGTAACCGTCCTACCGAATGTGCGCCGGCGATGCTTAAACCTAAATACAGCAAGTGTTAGTTTTATCTGAAGTGGTCACTCGTGCGAGTTGCGATTTTTCGCGTCATGTTTTCTCTCTTTTGTTGCCGTTGCGCTGTTCACCCTCGATAATGTATGTTTGTGCTACAGAATTTTATCAACAGGAAAGTCGCTCATTGACAGGTGCGGTTGTATTTCCGGAATGACTGTTCCTCACACCATAGAAACAAAAGCATTGTGAACATCAGAGGAGTCATAATTGCTTTACTGCACGTGCGTGAAAAAAGGATCACTGTGTTATTGGAATCACAGGCGCAGCACTTTCCTGGCCAGAGGGTTTTGCGCCAAGCGTACGAGACGCTCAACAGACATTTTACAATGTCCTGCCCAGTTGGCAAGAAGCGTTCGGAAGAGCTTTCTGATGAAAACTTTGAAGACTTCCATGGCGTGGTCGTCCGCCCCGCAAGTCCACTTCCAGCACTTCCATGATCACAAAGAGCAGCTGGTCACCTTTCAGACATCTCGTGAAAAAATATCCGACAGGAATAATATATGATGTTGACAAACCTCTTATTACAAAACATAGTAATCGGTTTGCCACTTAAGGTACCGCTGTTGAGTGCTCTTCTTCACCACGGTCATCGAAACCAAAAAGTTTGTCGACTTGTCGGTCGTATATGACCCTCTGCTCTATGGACATCTCGTCAACGATCAGGAACCAGAACGCCTCTTGCTCTACAGTGAGACCCTTAAATTCGATGCACAGCCGCTCTTTTATCAACGAAGTGACGCCGATTCCACCAGTTAAATGGCATACATATTTCTGGAGCGTTGAGCAACAAGGGAGCTGAAAGGTATTTATGGACCTTGCAAGCCCATACCTTTTGTTAAAGCATGCCTTCCAAATTACACATTGCCTTAGAATGACGTCACTGTAGTGGGGCTTCTTCGTCGAGAAACTGCGGACTTGGTTTCTAACGAACTCGGCAGTCTTGTCACCTTGCGCAGCACCATTGAGCACTTTCATATAATAGGCAAGTTCCGTGTTATTTTCATAAAACTGCGCGCGCTCCTCAGCCTCATCCACTTTTTCTTGAAGGGCCTGCAGTGCTCATTTCATACAAGCGATCTTCGCTTGGAAGCAGCGCGTTTTTTTAGCTTCTTCTGTCAGTTTAATAAGGCCGAATGTAGTTTGACATGATGCATCTGAAAATGATGCCATTTGCACACACGTTTCATTCCCTCGTTCAGAGTTGTTGGGCGTCGTGGCTTCAGTTCTGTCAATTGACGAGCCGTTTTGGCTAATGACAAAACGGCTATTTTGAAGCAGCATTGCCCCAGCACTCGGCACGCGACTGCGTATTATGGGCTTCTATTTCGGCGCGTGGCCGCTCCTTCCTCGGAGTAGGTGTGTTCCTCGTGCTCATTTAGCTTGGATAACCGGGGAACACTGTCGGCACAGCCGTTGGCAAAAGTATCCTCAACTTCTCGGTCTTCTATAGTCCTGCAACGTAAAATGCAAGGCGCACACCAGGGACCTGTCATTAGGCTGCCATACTGTTCCCTTCCCGCCGGGTCTTTCACGGGAAATGTCTCGCAGCCATGCCATAACTGACGCTGACACTCAGACTGTACTCAGTGAGTCGCGCACAGGTGTACGGAATTTCGCTAAGGGTAGGATTTTGATCGAAGCCCTTCGTATACTCGCGAATGCCGTCATGTTTCTCAGGCTACCTTGATCTGGTTTCCCGCCCATATGGGTGAAGTCTGCCCGCACTTGCCCAACCTTAACGAGGCAGTGCACTCCGCCGCACGCGACGCAACAACCCGTGCGGGTGGAGCTGGCCTTGTCGAAGAGTTCGCGGACGGGGATCGACTTACGGGATACAACGAACTCACCAAGACCTTCTACTTGGCCCGGCGATGCTACCCTCCGCCTCGTGGCAATCTATGCAGAGCTCAAGCGGTTACCTGGAGACAGCTACAAACTAACACTTACCCTAATCCACTGCTATATCACCGAATATACCCCGAGATCTATAACACCAGCATCTGTAAGGTTTTCCAGACAGACACAGCTACACTTAAGCATACGCTATGGGAATGCGAGACTAAAGCCAAACGTATTAGTCCCGATGCTCTCTCGGCGAGGTGGGAAGCCGCTCTGCGCAGCTCCAAGCTCGCCGACCAACTCTCGGCAGTCCAGCAGGCCCGTGAAGCGGCGGAGAGGCAAGGCCTTGACGTCCCGACATGGGAGACCTGAGCCCGAGCCGTTAATCTGCCGGACAAACAATAAAGTTCTTCCATCCATCTATCCATGCTGCCCTGCGTTCTGCGTTACTGGGAAACTCGTGGTAGCGTATTTCCGGGTCCTTCGATGCATTTGTGGAACACAACGGCACACAACAGTTACGCGGCATTTTGCCTAACGTATAAAATATCACACATGCGTAAACTGTCTTGAGTGACACTCAGTGCGAGCGATTTATGTGGAGAAAAACAACCACTACCTCGACCTACCCGCTGAACCCGCGCTCGTTCCCGCCCGCGCGTCGCGTGGAGCCCTCCTCTGCTACTGGCGCCCTCCTAGGGAAATGCGGCGACAACTGTCAACTCCGCTTTCCCGCTCTCGCCCATTGCCTGGGCCGCGACGCGGCAGGCCGAACCATGTTTTTCATCAAGTGGCCGTCCTTAAACATTGGCTTCATCGACGGTATGGAACGGGCAGTGGGAAATCTACGAACGGGAATCGCCGGCCGCCCGTGCTACGCACTTCCTCAGGTTTCAAAGTAGCGGAGCTGCATTTCGTTTTAAATGCGAAGCATTTCTTAGCGAACCTCTGGCACTTTGAGCGTTTCTATCTACGTATCTATCTATCTATCTCTCTATCTATCTAGCCGCCTACGTCTGGGTGCTCTCATGATCGCCTCCTTAAGTTGGTGTAGACCAAAATTTGCATGGGAGGGTAAGAAGACTTGACGAATATGATTGCCGGGTCATTACATGAGTAACGTTAAAACACTGTCGCGTACGTCGTCAAACCCTTTCCGCTAGACACGTGTGGCACATACCCGTTTACCACGGGCCGCGGTGTACGGGTGTGCGCCACAGGTGTTTGACAGTTTATATCTACCCAGGAACGGCGAGAACAGACATTGGAACTTAAATGCTAGAGCGTTAAAGAAAACCAACATCGGCAGCGTTGACTCAACGAATTGAAAGAATGAAAATTAGGATCCCAGCAGGAATCGAACCCAAGCATTCTGCGTGGCAATCAGGTATTCTACCACTGAGCCACGCCCGGTCTATAAACTGGTTTGGAAAAAGTCTACGCAGGCGTAATATCGGTGCAACGTCAATTGTGGCTGTGGTGCTGGCTATCGACTTTTACAAGAAAGCAATAAACACTACATGATACTCCTACGATGTGTACTCCTACGATACAGGCGTCATATCTGATTAACGTCTGTAGTTCCAGTGTTGGCTCCGCTTAATAGCAGTCTAATAAACATTATGTTTGTATTTCTATGATTCAGCAAGCTATATTGAAGCATTGCTCGACCCTGGAGGAATATATTAACGAAGGTTACATATGATATCCACATCCCCGCAGCGTAAGGTGCACTTCGTCCACCAGAACGACGCAGTGTCCTCTTCATTTCTTACGAGGCTGGGCGATGGCCTCATGCTGACCGAGGAAGATGCCAGATTGATTGACATCCGCTTTGTAGACTAGGCTACATAGGCCACATACGCCCAGATAGTCTACGAATACGACAAACACCATCCACTGATGATGGTCTACGTAGCACTATCCAGGCCTACCAGCCTCGACGGCCTATGCCTCACCAACGCGAAGGGTGGCTTCAGGTTCCGACATGTCGCCGGCTCTGTCGACAGACAATTGGTCGATGAAATGACCGAGGCATCCACGAATTCCAACAGCTCTACTATATACCACATACTTCACTACACATGCACCCCTCGTCACCACGATCACGACCGGATCATATAACAAGTCATGACCAGCTGCTGGTGCTAACTGATCACGGTGATGATGCCCTTGTTCAAGAACTGTCAAGAACTTCTTGCACACATGCACACGGGTTCGTCAAACGTGCATGCGTTCTGGGGACACGTATAAGCACTACATATCAGCTTGCCGCTTCTGGTGTTGGCAATACCCACGTTGCCATTGGCAGCGTTACCCAACCGTAAACAACTGGTTATAAACACATATGCGGCTCTTCACCATATATATATATATATATATATATATATATATATATATATATATATATATATATATATGTGTGTGTGTGTGTATAAAATATATACAAATCTTTAGCGTCAGCGTCATTTTGTAACGTGTCGCAAGTAAAAAAAGTTACGCCAGTCACCTACCCGCCGCATGCTTCGCATAACATCGACTACCACGATACGTGGGATCTGCCGAATTTTTTCTTATATGTTCTTACGAGTTTTCTATTTTGAATGTACTTGCTCGTTGCGTGCATTTGTCTTACATAAGTGCAGCCATACAAAATCCTTGAGCATGGAATGCCGCTGGTGCCAGCCAACGTTTCGACAAGTGGTCTTGCCTTTTATTGCGATAGCAATTATATGGACAGTCTCGGCTGGTTTATGCCGCCGCCATCATGCCCCGTATATATATATATATATATATATATATATATATATATATATATATATATATATATATAGAAGTCCCCCCAAAAAAGAATTCCGAAAACATTTGCAGTGGCTTAGCTCGGCTATGGCAGGATATACGTAGCGTTAGCAAAGGTTCAGCTGATAGCGCGGCTCCAGCGCAGAGTAAGACGGCGACTGCACAGCGAAGGCGAATAGCTGCACGCGCGCCGGCGCCAGTGTGTCTGCCATGGCTACGACCTCACTCCTCCCGAATGCGCAGACCAGCAGCGGCGAGTCGCGCCCGGCGGTGGCGTAGTCTGCGCGCCGGCGCCAGTGTGTCTGCCGCGGCTACAACGCCACAACTCCCGAATGTGCAGACCGGCAGCGGCTCGGCTAGGCAAGTGTAGCTAACGCTACAAATTGCTTCCGAAGGGCGGAATCGAACCAGCGAACTATCGCTCCACAGCGCGTGGCGCTAACCACTACGCCACGGAGGGTAGATCGTTCAGGTAGCTAACGGCGAGCGGTATATGCACCCTTTACCACTGGCAGGACTTACCACGGCAGGCGCTTATAAGCGTTTCTTCATTTACATCTTTCCATTCTTCTTGGAAACACAATACCAGTTGTACATATTGAAAGTGCACCGCATTGTCCTCAAACGGTAGCCCAAGGACATAACGTGTGATATCTAACAATATTATTGCGACAGCAATTATACGGACAGTCTCGGCTGAATTTTGCCGTCGCCGTCATGTATCGTATATGTATAAGTATGTATATATATATACATAAAAGCCCCTAAGAAAAATAATTCAGAAAAATGCTTCCGAAGCGCGGAATTGAACCAGGGACCTCTTGCTCCGCTGCGAGGGGCGCTAAACGCTACGCCACGAAACGCAGATCCTCCACATAGCTAACGGCGAGCATTATATACACACCCTTTTCCGCTGGACGGACTCAGAGACGGCCGGCGCTTATAAGCGTTTCTTAATTACCAGCGAGATGGCGCTAGGAGCACGACAGGCGCATTTAAAAGTCGTCGGCGAGCTCGCTCGCTTCTTCTTAGATTTGCGCAGGGAGAACCTTGCCTTTCCGCTGTCTGCTCGCGCGGTTTTCTGGTGGTGAGGGGAAGAGGGTTGTTTCAAGCTTTCACCGTGGTGTCCGCGCTCATGTTACGTTGCGTACGAAAGTCACTCGAGCTCAAGGGACGCCGCTAAACGAACAAACAGACGATGAGCGCGAACTATCAAGTGTCACAGCTGGACACTTGAAGCACGCTAGTTCCCTTCGCTGCTTCGGCCGCCTTTGCAACAGGAGTGCTGTTCAAACTGAGAGTATCCATTGGCGAGCCTCACTTCGTATAGCATTAGTTTCTTGCTATCGCATTCATTGCTTCGCCCTTGCGGCGAAACTGTGACTTTTTTATCTTACGAGACAGAGTTAACATATGTACATATTTCAAAATTTCCTGGTCCATATCACAACGCATGGTAACCTGTCCCTATTTATCTTTGAAATCTTCATTTTTTATCTTGCAACGATCCCTTTAGTTTCATTTTCTTTCCTTCATTTTCTCTCTCGTTTTCCTTCTTCGAATGAAGGTCTGGGACAGGTTTTCAGGAAACTCGTGTCGTTAGTAGTTCCTTTGTTTGAAAAACTACAGGCGAAAAGGATGAAATAAAAAAAAATAAACGATAGCTCTGTTAAACAAGCAGCGAAGTAGGTCAGAGTAAATGTCAATATATGTGCTTGAATAAACCAAGTGAGCAGCTCGATGTTCGATGCACCAAATGGCAATAGGCATGGAGCGCTTGGTCATCGTGTTGACTTTCCCTAGATTTTATCTTTCCAGCTATGGAACACATTATGTACATATGTCCTCGTACGTAAGGAGCCACATGCTGTGACATTCACAATCTTGACCGCTTTTACGGCTTCATAAATGAAAGGCTAAATCGACGAAGTTTCTAGATACAGTCTTCGTGGAACACACCACATAATGGCTGCCCTTCGCCTTTCGATTGTTTCCTCAAACCGCATGGTAATAAAGTTGTGTTTCCAACCACATTTTTGTGCAGGGTTAAGCGATCGATAGGCGAATGGACTAGGAGATAACCAAATCGGAGATATGTGAGTCTTGGTGCGTGTGCGTGCATGTGTTGGAGTGGGGTAGGAGTCTGGCTGGTAGCAGACACGCGGCCTTGCCGAGCCAACAGCGCAGGGCTGTCTCACAGAAAAGGAAAAAGAGCCACGTAAATAAGAGAAGTAACGAAGCTGAATAATTTATGGCATGTGTAAGTAAGCTCGGCAGATAGGTTACCTATGACTTGTTGTACAACCTGTTTAGTATACGTTCTCTATATGCAGGACTACAAACCGTTTTTATTAAGGTAAATGATCCTTTCGGGTGACATCGGCTGTTATAGATTGCTGCTCAGCATACGGATCTACACCAAAGTATGTGAGCGGTACACACTAAATGATCGTCTCTTGTCTATAACTATGCCTGCCTAGTACTATGCAGTGCGCAGGGGGATTTATTTACGGGGAGATTCGAGATTAGCCGACTCTTGGCAGCGCTCGTTGAAGACGAACATTAGTGGCATGACCTGGAGGCAATGTGAGATGAAATCAGCTTGGAGCTCAGCGTGCCGTTTCTGTGGAGACAAGCGTCGTAGGCACTGTGTACAGCTGCAACCATCAAATAATGTAGAAGTGAGACACGCAAGCCGATCAAAATTTTCCGTCCGTGTCACTCACATAACGTAAAAGCTTTATTAATCAATTAATGTCTGCCAAGAATATTACCATCCATGTCATAAGTAATGGTTATCCAGAATGATAGTCTAAATGTGCCGTAAAGTTGACCAGCGACTGGAGGTGCTGCGGTGACACACGCTACTAGCGTGCGCATAAGCGGAACTAGGTAGACAGCATGCAACGTAGTTTACCATAACGTACACGAATGCATAAAACTCATAGCCTCGCTTCTGTATTCGCCTAAGATAACTCTAGCGCGCAAGCCATCTTCATTTTTATTGCGATAGCAATCATATGGACACTCTCGGCCGATTTTTGCCGTCACCGTCACCGTCATGCCCCGTATATGTTGTGGAGATAGGTTTAGCACAAAGCTTACCCTACGAGGCGACCGTGAAGGGACGCGACGTTCTCCACTGCCGCAGCGAACAAAGACGCTACGGCCGGGTTCGTCGACTCCGGCACGGCGCAGAAAAGGCACTCGAGGCAGGATGTCAACAAACAACACGGGTTTATTAACCCAAGATGCAGCACAGTACGACAGTCACGGGCTTGCAGGCCGTAAGGGGAACCCCGCAAGACCGATCGAGTAGGCTTGCCAGCGGCGCTACGCTTATCACACAAAGGGCAGCAGTCGAGCACACGAACGAGAAGCCTCCTGCTAGAGCAGCGCGTCAACCTCTCGTGCTAGCCTGAGAGCATCTCCCGCAGGCAAGCCCGCGCCAGACAGAAGCGAGCTCAAGGGGGAAGGGCGTTGTCACTGGCGGCCAGTGAGGAACGGCGTTGCGCAGTGACGTAAGCTAGCTTGGTGGCGTGAGCATGTGAGCATGTCCAGGCATGCCCGTACGCGTGCCCGCGCGCCAGGAAGCAGACGCATGGCTCGCACCAGACAAAGGGGCCTGGCGCTGCCGCCGTGGTCGCCATACTGCCAAATAACGGCGGTCCCCGGCGCTCGAGCCGCGCGGGGCCCATACACGCGCTAGCTGGCGCCAATGAGGCGCCAAAGGGGAGGGCACGCTCGATTCCCACAATGTATATGTATGTAATGTATCAAAAAGGCACAAAGAAGAATAAACCAGAAGAAATATCCACGGAGTGAATGATGATGAGTGGGCGAAGCTGCGGAGGTTCATCGGTAAACCGTGAATCTTCCGTGAATTCTGCCCAGTACATCATCACCGACGTGAGATCGGGCGCGTTTATACTAAAGGTTCGATGAGAGTTATGACGACTTGCAGCTCACTTTCATTTTACATGTACGCTGTGAATTTTCATTGTTTAGAAAACCATTGCTTTAGAAAACATCTGGCTTGTTTCGTTAAGCAGCTAGCGTCTTTTCGTTTTGCTTTAGAAAAATCTGGCGTCTTTTCGTTTTGCTTTTAGAAAACATCTGGCGTCTTTCGTTGGTTTATTTTATCAATCAACGGCGTTTTGAACAAAATTTTTATTGTTTAATCACGCACAGGAGAAATCTCACCAGGCACTACCTTGGAGGTAAACAATGGCTGCTAATGGGAATGAGAGACAGAAGAAGTCGGCTTTTAGAAACTTCTATTTCTACTAACGTTTCCTACTGGAACATACCAATGACTGCTAATGGGGAATGAGAGACAAGAACTCGGCTTTTAGTTAACGCGCACGCTGCGAATTTTTTATTGTTCAACAACGCACAGGAGAATTCTCCCACCGGCACCACCTTGGAGGTCAAGATCTGGTACTAGCGTTACGACTGGTTACGCACTACGAGGGACGAACAGGTGCCGCTTTAAGGAGCTTCGCCCTTAAAAAATTCTGAGGCACTCGACCGGGTATTCGAGTCATCGACACCTCGCTCCCCAGCCTGCTGCAGTAGACAACTCAACCATGCCCAATCCTTGCGCCTGCGAAATAACAGCGAGTTATTTATATACACCATTTACCGCTTCTGGCAAGCAATTCTTGGGGGAGCTTGAGCGTGTTTTCTATCACGCAACGCTCTTAATTTTCTTTCAGTTTGAAAACTGCCCTTGAGATGCGTATGACAGTGTCCTTTTTCTGTAGCCACTCGACATGCGGAACGAAAAAAAAAACAAAAAAAACACCGGGCACGCCTTACATCAACGCCCCCGTGTGGTAGGAGACGTAGGAGGTCACTCCCCGCACCGCAGTTTGAAAGCAAAGTAAATATCTAAGAGCGTCTGATTCTCCATTGTCGACACTTGCAAACACAATGTTCCTAATTTTCTTTCAATATAAAAACTGCCCTTGACACGCGCAGGAAAAATTTGCTCTTTTCTTTACTCACTCATGATGTGAAAAAAATCACAGCGTATCCACGGAGCGAATGATGATGAGTGGGCGAAGCTGCGGAGGTTCATCGGTAAACCGTGAATCTTCCGTGAATTCTGCCCAGTACATCATCACCGACGTGAGATCGGGCGCGTTTATACTAAAGGTTCGATGAGTTATGACGACTTGCAGCTCACTTTAATTTTACATGTACGCTGTGAATTTTCATTGTTTAGAAAACCATTGCTTTAGAAAACATCTGGTGTCTTTCGTTAAGCAGCTGGCGTCTTTTCGTTTTGCTTTAGAAACATCTGGCGTTCTTTCGTTTTGCTTTTAGAAAACATCTGGCGTCTTTCGTTGGTTTATTTCGTCAATCAACGGCGTTTTGAACAAATTTTTATATTGTTTAATCAGGCACAGGAGAAATCTCACCGGCACTACCTTAGAGGTAAACAATGGCTGCTAATGGGAATGAGACACAGAAGAAGTCGGCTTTTAGCTAACAGTTACACTTCTACTAACGTTTCCTACTGGAACATGCCAATGGCTGCTAATGGGGAATGAGAGACAGAAGAAATCGGCTTTTAGTTAACGCGCACGCTGAGAATTTTTTATTGTTCAACAACGCACAGGGAAAATCTCCCACCGGCACCACCTTGGAGGTCAAGACCTGGTACTAGCGTTACGACTGCTTACGCACTACTACGACTACGAGGGACGAACGGGTGCCGCCTTAAGGAACTTCGCCCCTAAAAAACGAAGAACACTAGGCACACCAGGCGCGCGTGGCATCAGACGCCCCTGTGTAGCACGAAACGCAGGGGGTCACTCAATGCGGCGCAGTTTAAATGAAATAAATATCTATGAGCATCTGATTCTCCATTACAGAGTTTGAGAATTGGGTATCCAAGACATTGGGTAACCAAGTTGCGTTGGGCAGGCTGCTCTTGCGTTCGAAGGATCAGCAGAGCTTGAGAACTGGGTCAAACGCAAGCTGCGTTGGCGCAAACGCACGGGGCGCCACACGTGGTGAAATTAAAATCATGCGAGACACGGGCCATATATCGTCGTGGCCCGTGCGGCGCCTGCATAGTCTCGCGGCGACCCAAGACGTTCCAAGACCCAAGACGAACCCACGCTAGTTTTCGATTTTGTAGCGTTAGCTACACTGGCCTAGCCAAGCCAGTTTCGCGTGGATCCTCAAAAGCCGTGCTGCGCGTGCGCGAGGATCAGTGATGTCACGCACCAGAGCTGGCGCCTCCCGCGCCCTCCGCCGCCGCCGCCGCCGCCGGTCTGCCCTTTCCAGAGGAGTGACGTCGTAGACTTGGTAGACGGATTGGCGCCGGCACGCGCGCAGCTATTCGCCTTCGCTGTGCAGTCGCCGTCTGACACTGCGCTGGAGCCGCTTGATATCGCCCCTGACTGGCGCTTGCTAGCCACTGTATATGCTGCATTTAGGTAGCAGGGTTGCGCATAGGTCTGACTAGCAACCGCAGCTATGCGGCGAAGCTTCACTCTCTTTTTGCAGGCGAGATGCCTACCGTCTCGCCGACTAACATTATTGGCATGTCGAAGACCGGTGATTAACTTGACTGTCGATGACAAGGGTCAATCCTGACTGTCGATGACAAGGGTCAATCCTGTTCACTGTGGCGGTGACGGCGTCCAAAAATACAAAATTTGACCCGAGCGGCAGCTTCTCCGCAACGCATGGTTGCTCGCGGCGTTTGGAAAACAGATGCGCAACTTTGCAACCGAAAGGTAGCATACACAGGTACTAGCGTTTGCCAGAGTGGTATAGCATGGAGAAGGAGAGCGCCAATGATGCTCAACGGCGTAGAAGAGCGGAGAAGCTGAACTAGTCAGATTCAGAAGTAGGTGCCTGGCAAAAAACAAAAATCACGCCATATCCACGAAGTGAATGAGGATAAGTGGGCGAAGCTCCGGAGGTAATCTGGTAAACTGTCAATCCCCGTAAATTTTGCCCACTCGATCATCATACAAAGGCCTGACACACAAACGCGGGGTCCTCATATATGACGTTAAGCTCAGAGGAATGTTTGTCGTCGGCGCTGCCGTTTTGCTTTTCGAGGGCGAGAGCGCGTTCACGACCGTTTTCATCCATGGCATTAAGAGAATGTGTGGTCTGGAACGCGCTTATACTTCATGGTCATCAGCGTCATTGTCATCGTTATCACGTGTAGTGGGTACATTTCACTATACTGGAACGCGCTTATTCTTCATCAACATCAGTCCTCATCGTCATGGAACGCGCTTATAATGCATGGTAAGCAGCGTGATCATCATCGTTATCACGTGTAGTGGGTACATTCCACTATACTGGAACGCGCTCATTCTTCATGGTCATCAGTCGTCATCGTCATATTTATCACATGGAGTGGATACATCCCACTATGCGTGGCTAAATACTACTACATACTACAAAGGAGGGACAGGCGCACACCCTCAGTAGCTTCGCCCCTAATATACATGTGCCACACAGTTCGTATACCGTGTGTGTGTCATTGGAGCAGCAGTAAGCATGATAATCAAGCTAATCCTAGACAATCAGGAAAGCTAAGAATGATTAGCTGAACCTTGGCTAACGCTACGTTATCCAGGCATAGTCGAGCTAAGCCACTGCAACATTTTTTAGGGTCTTGGCCCAACGCGAGCACAAGAACCCAAGTGTGGCTTGGGTTCTGCGCATGCGTCCTGGAGGCTCGCAAGCTCCTTGGTCCCCAAGCTTTTTTGGACCCCAATTCTCAAATTATATATATTGTCGACACTTGCAGGGCGTTGCTCAAGCACAAAGACGTAACAACTGCCACAGTTGTTAGTTTACGCTTGCCCTGTGCATGCCTGTGCGTTCTTTTCGGGCGTCCTGCTTCGTGCTTTAGCGGTACGCTGCAAGTATCGAGCTGCTTTTCCTTCTTAGTGCGACATTTCAATTTCTTGCTACCGCAATGGTTGTATCGCCCTTGCGGCGAAAATGTGGCTTTTTCTTCTCACTGGATGCACTCCCTCCGAAAGTTTTCTGTACTTAAGGAGCTTTTTCAGTGCATCCAAGATCGGAGGTATTGTAAGCTCTCTGCACCTCACCTGGTTTTGCACTGCCTCCGTGATCGGCCTACCTTTGACTAAGCGATGATCTCGTGTGATGAAGTGATCATGTGTTGTGACGTAAAACGACGCCGTGATTACGTCCCGAACTTAGTGATATTTGACGTCTCGATGACTTCAGGTGGTGACGTCATCACATGGTGATGATTTTTTGCATCACTCGTGTTGACGCCGTCGACGCCGATGGTCAATGTACGCGCTTGATGAGGCATCTAAGGTTTTTCTTGAGCATAATGAAACACGGGGCAACCCAGACGCGGACCAAGAGAAAAGAGGGAGAAACCACACCTACTTGCATGAACTGGCCCAGCTTTCAATTCTTCTACACCCAAGGCTTTGGCCTTAGATGCCTCATCAGTGGTGTGTAACACCCTGCTCTCTATACTCCTACGGAAAGAATAGAACGCGATATGTATGCCTAAGCCGTGCATCTGTGTTTCTTTGCATACATTATTCCAAAGTTGTAATCGCTACAGAAAACAGGAACTTAATTGTGTATGTATTGTTGCTGGGTACTCTACTTCTCATAGAGGTGCACTGAGCAATAACCCGCACAGTGCACTAGCCTGAAATACAGGAGGAATGGTAGATATATCTTTGTTCATTTGCTTTTTCTCTTTTTAAATACTAGTGCCCAGGGGCTATTGCAGGGTTGGGTGTAGAGAGCAGAACCATGGCAAACAATTTAGGCAGTATGAATAAAACAAACAAGATGAAATAAATGATCGTACTATTCAATCGTATCTAAATATTGTCACGTGGTCGTGACGTCGACGAACACAGCAGTCGGCGTTTGTAGGATGAAGCTGTTTATTTGGCCGAACTTGTGGCCGGAAAATGAGGACTAGAACTACAGCAATGCACGCTGTACAATGATAGCGGCGAACAGGGCGTCGTCCGTCGATCAACTGACAAGCAGTCAAGCGCGTCGGCTTTTATACAGGCGCTATCGAACTTTCAAGCGATATCGCTGGTGGCGGCGTTATCTCTCGACAAAGCTGGAACATTCTCGTGCGGCGCGCAATCTTAACAGATTGTTCCAAAACAATCGCGAAGCTTCCTACACATCACGGCGAGGCCTGCGCAGCGCGTTGCCCACAGTCTTTGTGGGTGAAGCTTACACTCATGAAATATAAGACTCGCGGCAATGCCCCCCTCTGAAAAAGCATCGTCCCGATGCTTAAAAACAGAACATGAATACATGCAATACTAAAGAAAACTAATAAAGAAAGCAAACATTAGAGTCCTCAGGTGCGCTAACGAGCATAGTACGGTTTAAGGCGCACCACATGCACGACCTCGGGTCGAGCTCGGCGCCTCTGGGAGTTCGTGATGCCGTCGGGGACAACCTCGTAGTCGAGTACGCCGAGACGTCGAAGTACCCTGTACGGTCCGAAGTATCGTCGAAGAAGCTTCTCGCTCAGTCCGCGTCGTCGTATTGGCGTCCATACCCATACACGGTCACCGGGTTGGTACTCCATGTGGCGTCGTCGAAGGTTGTAGTGGCGGCTGTCAGTCGTCTGCTGGTTCTTTATCCGTAGGCGGGCGAGCTGTCGTGCTTCTTCGGCGTGCTGTAGGTAGGTGGTCACGTCGATGTTTTCCTCGTCGGTCACGTTTGGTAGCATGGCGCCGTGCGTCGTTGCCGGGCTCCGTCCGTAGACCAACTTGTATGGCGTCATCTGCGTCGTTTCCTGTACGGCCGTGTTGTACGCGAAAGGTCACGTACGGAAGGATGGCGTCCCACGTCTTGTGTTCGACGTCGACGTACATGGCCAGCATGTCGGCGATGGTCTTATTTAGACGCTCGGTGAGGCCGTTGGTCTGTGGGTGGTACGCGGTAATGCGGCGATGGCTTGTGTGGCTGTATTCCAAGATCGCCTGAGTTAGGTCAGCCGTGAACGCCGTACCTCTGTCGGTGATGAGAACCTCTGGGGCGCCGTGTCGAAGGACGATGGTCTCAACGAAGAACTTGGCTACCTCAGCGGCACTGCCTTTGGGCAGGGCTTTTGTTTCGGCGTAGCGGGTGAGGTAGTCGGTAGCCACGACGATCCATTTATTTCCGCAAGTCGACGTTGGGAACGGCCCCAGGAGGTCCATCCCGATCTGCTGGAATGGTCGCCGAGGAGGCTCGATCGGCTGAAGGAAGCCTGCTGGTCTTGTGGGCGGTGTCTTCCGTCGCTGACAGTCTCGGCACGTCCTTACGTAGCGAGTGACGTCGGCGGCCAGGCGCGGCCAGTAATAGTTTTCGTGTACTCGTGCGAGCGTTCGGGAAAGTCCGAGGTGTCCAGCCGTCGGGTCGTCGTGCAGGGCATGTAAAATTTCTGGTCGCAGTCCCGAAGGTACAACGATAAGGTAGCTGGCTCGGGCCGGAGAGAAGTTCTTCTTTACGAGGACGTTGTTTTTCAAAGAAAATGATGCCAATCCTCGCCTGAATACTTTTGGGACAACGATGGTCCTGCCCTCCAGGTATTCCACTAGACCCTTCAGTTCAGGGTCGGCTCGCTGTCGTTCGGCGAAGTCTTCGGTACTTATGGCTCCCAAGAAGCTGTCATCATCCTGGTCGTCGGGCGTTGGTGGGTCGACGGGGGCACGAGACAAGCAGTCGGCGTCGGAGTGTTTCCTTCCGGACTTGTACACGACAGTAATGTCAAATTCTTGAAGTCTCAGGCTCCACCGTGCGAGGCGACCTGAAGGGTCCTTCAAGTTAGCTAGCCAACACAGGGCGTGATGGTCGCTCACAACTTTGAAGGGCCTGCCGTAGAGATAGGGGCGAAACTTTGACGTAGCCCAGATGATGGCGAGGCACTCCTTTTCTGTTGTGGAATAGTTGACCTCTGCTTTAGACAGCGACCGGCTAGCATAACTGATAACCCTTTCCAGTCCGCCCGCCCGCTGCACAAGGACGGCGCCGAGTCCTATGCTGCTTGCATCGGTGTGAATCTCCGTATCGGCGTATTCGTCGAAATGCGCAAGTATCGGAGGTGTCTGCAACCGTCGTTTCAGTTCATGAAATGCTTCGACTTGCGCTGTTTGCCACCTGAATTCGACGTCGGTCTTCGTGAGCTGCGTTAGTGGCTCGGCGATCCGTGAAAAGTCTTTGACAAAGCGTCTGTAATAGGCGCACAAGCCGAGAAATCGGCGCACGGCCTTCTTGTCGGCGGGTGGCGGGAAAGCGGCGATGGCAGCTGTTTTCTGCGGGTCTGGGAGCACTCCAGTCTTGCTGATCACGTGACCCAGAAACAAGAGCTCCTCGTACGCGAAGCGGCACTTTTCTGGCTTCAGGGTGAGCCCGGAGTTCTTGATTGCTTGAAGTACGGATTGAAGTCGCTGGAGGTGTTCGTCGAAGTTCGAGGAATACACAACGACGTCGTCCAAGTAAACAAGGCAAGTCTGCCACTTCAAGCCAGCTAATACAGTATCCATGACTCGTTGGAAAGTCGCAGGTGCCGAGCAAAGACCGAAGGGCATGACCTTGAACTCGAACAGGCCGTCCGGCGTTATAAAGGCGGTCTTTTCTCGGTCTCTCTCGTCGACTTCAATTTGCCAGTAGCCGGTCTTGAGGTCCATCGACGAAAAGTAATTTGCGTTGTGGAGTCGATCCAGGGTGTCGTCTATCCGTGGGAGAGGCTATACGTCCTTCTTTGTGATTTTGTTCAGGCGACGATAATCGACGCAGAAACGTAGGGTCCCATCCTTCTTCACTAACACCACGGGAGACGCCCACGGGCTGTTGGACGGCTGGATGATGTCGTCGCGTAGCATTTCATCGACTTGTTTCTTAACGGCCTCCCGTTCCCGCGTCGAAACCCGGTAGGGACTCTGACGGAGTGGTCGAGCATTTTCTTCTGTTATGATGCGGTGCTTAGCAAGGGGCGTTTGTCGGACCCGCGACGACGACGAGAAACAGTCCCTGTATTCCTGCAGAAGGCGTCGAAGCTGTTGCTGTTGGCGAGCGGGAGTACTTGGGTTTACGTCGAAGGGTGGCTCAGGGATCGTCGTCGTAGCTTTGTCAGAATCTGAAAAGGCAAACGCATCGCTGACGGCCAAGATTTCTTCGATGTATGCAATCGTCGTGCCCCTGCTCAGGTGTCTGTATTCCTGGCTGAAATTCGTTAGCATCACGCTTCCTTTCCCTTCATACAGCCGAGCAATGCCTCTTGCGACGCAAATGTCACGGTCTAGCAGCAAACCCTGATCGCTCTCGATGACACCTTCGATGCATTCAGCCGTTTCGGTGCCGACGGGAATTATGATGCTGGATCTAGGAGGAATGGTGACTTGATCCTTGAGCATGTTCAGGGCATGTTGACATGGATTCGTATCCGGTGGTGTCGCTTTCTCCGACGATAGGGTTATCGACTTCGTTCTTAAGTCGATGACGGCGCCGTGGTCACTTAGGAAGTCCATTCCAAGTATCACATCCCTGGAGCAGTTTTGTATGATTACAAAGCCCGCAGGATAAGTCCGGTTGTTGATAGTGACTCTCGCCGTGCAGACACCAATCGGCGTTATAGATGGCCTCCAGCGGTACGGATCTCGGGGCCTTCCCAAGCAGTCCTAACTTTCTTCAACTTTGCTGCGAACGGCCCACTGATGACGGAATAGTCGGCTCCAGTATCGACGAGAGCGGTGACGTTGTGGCCGTCGATCAGAACGTTGAGGTCGCTAGTCCGCCGTCTTGCGTTGCGGTTACGTCGCGGCGTCGGGTCACGGCTACGTCGGTTTGCACCGCTGCTTCCGCGTTGCGTCGTCAGGTCTGCTTCCGGTCGCAAAGTTTCGTCTTCGGGACGTCGACGTCGTTCGGCGTGCGGCGGGGGCTCGGAACTTCGTCGCGGTGTCGTCGTCGACGGCGGAGGATCTTCAGCATTTCGTCGTTCAGCAACCGCACCTCCATCGGTTGCTGCCCTTAGTTTTCCTTGGGCCAGTGTAGTGCCGGCGGTGCGGTGACATGTAGCGGCCGGGCGACGGTGAGCGGGAAGGTCGTCGTTCTTGCCACTGTGTGCCTGTGAGGTAGTCGTCGATGTCGCGAGGCCGTTCGCCTGGCTGCGGGCGCGGCGCGTTGACGGGGAATCCGCGTAGCCCCATCTGACGGTACTGGCAGCGGCGGTACGTGTGGCCGGCCTCCCCGCAGAGGTAGCAGAGCGGGCGGTTGTCAGGGGCACGCCAGACATCGGTCTTCCTCGGGGTGTAGCGCTGGCCGACAGGTGGGCGGTAGGGCGTCGGTGGCGGCGGCGGCGTCTGGCCGACAGGTGGACGGTAGGGCGTCGCTGGCGGCGTCTGGCGACGGTACTGCGGCGGTGTGTCGTCTTGGCGTGGGCGTGGAGGAGGAGCATGACGGCGGGCTGCAGCAGCATAGCTCATAGCTTGCGGCTGGAATCCACTTGAGGTTGCGACGAAGGTAGAATTTTTCGCAGCTCCTCTTGCACGATTGCTCGAATCGTCTCACGCAGGTCGGCGGATTCTAGTGCTTGAACGTCGGCGTAGCTTGTGGTCGAGAAGCTGCGGTTGTATTGCCGTGTTCGCATCTCAAGCGTTTTCTCGATTGTTGTTGCTGCGGAGACAAAGTCTTCGACGTTATTCGGCGGATTCCTCATAAGTCCAGCGAAGAGCTGTTCCTTTACTCCTCGCATGAGGAAGCGGACTTTCTTGTCCTCGGGCATGGCAGGGTCAGCGTGGCGAAATAGCCGGGTCATTTCCTCTGCAAAGATGGCCACGCTTTCATTTGGAAGTTGGACCCGTGTCTCCAGCAAGGCTGCGGCCCTTTCCTTTCGGACGACGCTTGTGAACGTCTCCAGGAAAGCGCTGCGAAAGGCGTCCCAGGTTTGAAGAGTGGACTCCCGATTCTCGAACCAGGTCCTTGCTGCATCTTCCAGGTAAAAGTAGACGTGGCGCAGCTTGTCCTCGGAGTCCCAGTTGTTGAACGCTGAGACCCTTTCGAAGGTCTCGAGCCAGGTTTCCGGGTCTTCGAATGACGACCCGCGGAAAGTTGGCGGCTCCTTGGGCTGCCGGAGAAGTATCGGCGCAGGCTCCACGGGGTCGGTCACCGTCGCTGCGGTCGGTGTTGGGACCTGGGGCTGCCTGGTGTTTTCGGGAAGGAGCCCGTACTCTGGCTGCAGTCCCTTCTGCCTGCGGCTTGTTCGACGATCCGGGTTTTCTTTGCCGTCGTCCTCCTCGCGGCTTGGGCTTGGGTCAGCGCTTCGCGGGGGCGTCCGGATCATGGAAAAAGCAGCACCTCCACCAGATGTCGCGTGGTCGTGACGTCGACGAACACAGCAGTCGGCGTTTGTAGGATGAAACTGTTTATTTGACCGAACTTGTGGCCGGAAAATGAGGACTAGAACTACAGCAATGCACGCTGTACAATGATAGCGGCGAACAGGGCGTCGTCCGTCGATCAACTGACAAGCAGTCAAGCGCGTCGGCTTTTATACAGGCGCTATCGAACTTTCCAGCGATATCGCTGGTGGCGGCGTTATCTCTCGACAAAGCTGGAACATTCTCGTGCGGCGCGCAATCTTAACAGATTGTTCCAAAACAATCGCGAAGCTTCCTACACATCACGGCGAGGCCTGCGCAGCGCGTTGCCCACAGTCTTTGTGGGTGAAGCTTACACTCATGAAATATAAGACTCGCGGCAATATAAATATAAAAACACAACGAATAGAACCAGGGAAACAATTCCAGTGCTTCATTAGCAGTGTTTTATGCGTTACCGAAAAAAAGTAACTAAATATGTTACTCGCTACGCTAACAAAAAAGGAACGCGTTACCGCCCTGCGTTACCCATAAAAAAGTAAACGCGTTACCGTTACCGTTACCGAAAAAAAGTAACGGACGTTACTTCTGCCGTTACTCCATAATCAGAAATTTTAATCATTGCATCTTCGCTGCAGGAACCCACAGAAAGAACTTTATAAAACCCAACGTACTGACTTAAGAAGAATAATTTGCACAAATGTGCCGTTCCTTGGCAATACTGTACATAGAGACCTATATAGTTGCTTGTATGCAGTTATATTTGATGGCTTCTAACTCTGTGGCACATGGTAAGGCCATTTTTCTCAATGTGACATTAAACATCAGACAATCAATGTCACCATCAACGCCCTCCGCAAAGAAAACATCACTGAACAAACTTGCAGTAATTATAACGGCGTGCTTCTAGTAACAAAATTATGCTCAAACTGGTAGCAACAAAAAAAAATGCTTAAAAAGCAACAATCCGCCAAAAAGTATTTTCGCGAATTTTTTTTTCAATTTAACGTGAATAATTACCACGAAAAATTGCGACTGTGTATGTGAAGCTGTTCAGGGTCAGCCTCACTTCCTCGGGAATTCAATAGCCAGAAATCTAATTGCAGCTGCAGATAGCAAGACGCAAACCTAATTTTGGAAACGAAGTTTATAAGAAGTGTCAAAGTATTTCACGAACAACTTCCTAATGTAACTGCAACTTTCTGAATGTAAGAAGCTGTTGAAGTTCAAAGCTGTCATCGGACAGCTTGCCTCGTTTCTTGGTGAATACCCCCGCACCTACGCTAAATAGGCGCTCGACAGACACGCTTTGTGGTACTCCTGTATTCACTTTCAGAAAAAGCTGGTGAACGCGCGGGTTTTCCTTGAACCTACTCAGCGCAATGTAATAGTGCACCAAAGGTACCGAGACAGTCGTTCATCTAGAGTTGGCGATGTCGTTGAGAATGCATTTCCGAAGAGGTAATTGTTGAGCTAAGGCAGGCCGCTATACCCCGAGTCTTGATCTCCGCAAGCCAAGAAAATCTCGACAGCTCGATTTTGGCGGTTACGAGGACCGCATTTCGCTTCAATTCATCGACGATCAACGACAACTTGAACCTCAATAGCACGGTAGCCGAAACTAACACATACAATTAAGAAATTTATAAAATTTGCTCCCAGATGCAATCTTCCCTGCGCAAGAAAGGACCCTGCGCGTGGTCGCTTTGTCAACGGTTGGCGGGCCGACAGCAATCCGCCACTGCGACGAAATAACATCGGAGAAAGCGCTGGGAAAGCAGCTCCTACAAGACGAAAAAATTTTGTGTAATATTTTTGAGATCATTGGAATAAAAAGTAACGAGTAACGTCACGCCTCGCGTTACCGAAAAATGGTAACGTAAGTACGTTACCTGTTACATTTATGAAATAGTAAAGAGTACGTTACTAAATTACTGAAAAAAAACATGGCTGATCCCTCTGTCATAGGAATCGATAGAACATGAAAGTAAAACGTGTCTTCACAGACGTTATTGAGCGTTGTTGTGCATTGTTTCACCCCGAGGGCGAAGGAATGAATATTATAGCAGCAAATTCTAATGTCACGCGCTGAACGGCAAGCAACTCGAAACTTTAACGTGCTGCTCAAGCACAAAGAACGCACGGAACGAACATACACAGGATGAGCGCGAACTAACAACTATCACAGCTCGACAGTTAAAGCGCGCTGTCCAAATACGAAGGAGGACGTACGAAACGAACGAACAAGGATACACAGGATGAGCGCGAACTGTCCCAGGTTAACTGTGACAGTTTGTGAGCAGCGCCCTCCTTTCGCAAAAGCGGCCGCTGCACTGAGTGAAGTGATCTTCGTGCTCTCTGTAACTTCAACACAATCTTGCGGTGAGAGCGCAAGACGAACAAGAAAAATCACACCCACACAGAAAGCCGAGGATGCCGCCCGGGTCCAAGGGCTTCAAGCTGTCACCTGACGCCGTCATCCTCGACAGAGAGTGGGACGGGACAGGGCTTAATCCCCTCTTCCCCCGCCTCGCCCGGACTTTTAATAAAGTTCATTCACTCACTCACTCACTCTCCGCTAAAGGGGACAATGAGGCGATGCGAAGCAGCGTTTCGGCATGTCGAGCCCGCGTTTCAGAGGGGAAGTGGAGAGGGGGAGAGAGGGAAGTGTAGAGGGACAAAGTGGGATAGGGGAGGGGAGAGGGGGATGGGGAGAGGGAGAAAGTGGGAGATGGGAATGGGAGAGAGGAGGGGAAGTGGAAAGTGGGAGAGGAGGTGTGTGAAGAGGGTTCGCGCATGCGCAGTAGGGGTGGTCACGCCGAACAGCACCACGGGATTGAACTCCGCCAAAGGGAACCCAAGCTCAAGTTTGCGGCGCGACGACAGCGCCGCGCTGGCCGCGCTGCGGCTCTGTCGGAAAGCTGTGGAGCTTATGCGCGGCCAACTCAGCCCCTTTCACGGTAGCGGTAGCGCACGTGCGCACGCGTTCTTCTGTCGGTGCAGGTAACTGGGGGGGCCGTCAGCTCGGCACGTTGAACAGAGATGCTTGCTGTGCGAAGCTGCGCATTTCCGTGAGTGCAGAAGCGACCCCATGGAAGTGGACGTGAGGTCGGAAGTATTGCTGTGTCGTGGGCTGCCACAACAGTGCGGGCAACACCAAGACACGCGATTCACAAGTGAAACTGTATTGGTTCCCGGTCGTGTCGCACGAGAAATAAAGGCGGCAAGCGTGGATAGCTGACAGCGCTGTCTCGCCTTCTATTTGGCTCTCTGAGTTCATCGCGTTCGTTTCGACTACCTGAATCGGTAAGTAACGCGGCGCATGCACGCAGTGACTCAGTCATGATTACTCGCTGTCTTCTCGCATTGTGAAAGTCCAGTTACGGCTGTACCTGAAACAACTTTGTGCTTTGATTCCCCGTGTTCGTGAGACCTACCCGTCGTTGTTGAACGTCCACACTCGCGTTATACCGTTAGCGTTGCGCGGTTGGTTGAATTCAACTGAACTCGGCACATCGTCAGAAGTTCGGCGCCTGCAATTCACGCGTCGGGAAGGCTGCTTTATCACGCCGGAACGGATGTCTGTGCATTTTCAGCAAGCTTTGACATCGTTCTGCAGGTTTGCTTTGTTTTTCGGTCACTTTATTAGTGTGATATATATTTGAGCCGCTAAATATAACTGGCACTTAATACATGCTTTGCAATTGCAACCTTGAAGTAACCACCTTCTGACTGTGCGATTATTCTAGCCGCGTTCGCGCAGCAGGTTTTATACGCCTGTCAAGTCGATATCATAAAAAGAGACTGCAAGCATGACGCGAGAGTAAAAAAAAAAAAACGAGGCGAGCAGTTCATCTTGCTTCACAGTGGTTAAAGCTCAGCTAGCTGCCTCGCGTCTTAATCGGCGGGTGATTCTCTAGCGGCGCGGAGGATATGACTGTAACCTTCCCAGGAAACAGTGCCATGGCCGTATAATTTCTTTTTTTTAGCGCACCGCAAACGTTTGTTCACGAAAGTACACGGCTGCTACTGTAAACATGCCATATCAAAACAATAATCATATGATTCGTAGTCTGCACAGCAGAACATCGATAGCGTGTACGGCTTCATTTCGGAGTGCATATGGACCATTACGCATCTTTTCCATGACAGAATGAGACTTACCTCGATGTATACGTCCTATACGGTGTAATCGCGACATGGAAAATGCATTTCGCTTTCAGTCGGGCGTCGTTGTTGTCGATCGTCTGCTCTTCACCGTTAACGTGATTGACAAGTCTTTCTCCTTTTATCAAGTTCGCTTTTCGGAAGTGCTTGTCCAGCTGTGAGATATTTTTGAACCCGCACTGTAGGCGGTACATTGTGAGGCGCCGCGAGAGCTCTGCACGTGACAGAAGCGAGCGGCAACGCGGTGGAGAGAAGGGAAAACGCGCGCTGCTTACACCCCAGTTTCTCTTTTTCTGCCAGAGATGGCGCTGCCTGTCAAGAGCAGCAGCGCCGCTAAGCGTTGCTTGGGAAGCCTATAAGATGCTTCGCATCTAATAAGCGCGGGCGCACGAGCGACCACGCCCTGTACAGGCGCACGCTCATCTCAATGCGTGGGGCGGCGACCTTTAAAGCGCGCCTCTCGAGACGTTCGCGCCATCTCGCTAGCGCTGACGACAACACGCCAATGTACCCCGATCTCTGACTACCGCCACCGGCAAATGGTGTATATAAATATCACGGCGTTAGTGTGACGAAGAACGTGCCGTCTGTGGCGGGGTCGTTTCGCGCTGCGCGCTGGAGATCGAGGGGTCGTAAGTTCGACTCCCATTGACAGAACTTGTCCTTCTAGTTTTTTCTTTGCCATATGTTAGTATTTATATTTTACGTCGTCATATCCGAGACGGAAATGCGTCAGTGGAGCCATGGTGGACCCCGTCATAAAACACTTTCGTGTTAAAAAGTAACGCGTTACCGGTAACGCCGTTACTTTTAACGCGTTACCGGTAACACTGTTGATTACAGAATAAAAGAACAAACGCCAGTCTTGCGCGGAACTCGCAGCAGAGCCACAACGTGAGCTTCAGGAGTGGCCTTCATGGAGATCACTGCAGAACTCTTTTGTGGCGCCTGTTGTACGTACAGTTACGAGCTGTTCACCAAGCAATAAATCATCCCATGTTACGAAGTAGCAAAGCAGCCACCACGCGTTTCTAAAGCGATTTACGCACGTACGTAGCTGCGCACTTTGCTGTGACTGTGATGAGGATAACAAAGAATTGTGACTGAGACCTTTGTAACGGCTTCGTAGCTTCAAAGCACACATCGGCTGCGCAGATCACATGGTGTGATGCCTGGTTCTATTCTGCTCTTATGAGGAGGAACAATATTACATTCTAACGAATCTCCTCGCCAAAGATAACACTCGCATGGGGTCTTTTTCCAAAAAAAAAAACGATTCATGCGTAATCTTGGTCCTCTTAGTGTGTCACTCACTCAACAATAGAGAGAGCTCTCCACAGACCAATTACCGATGTCTAAAACATCCGCGTCTGACAAAACTTCGGGGGAGTTTTATAAAAACTTTAAATCCTTGCTATCCCGTGTATTACTCGAGATATTTACACAGAGTTTTCATCTGGCGACCCTTCCTCAATCATTTTCATGAAGCCACACTCTGCGAATTCTAATATAATCTGACAGAGGAAAATTTCGTCATGTTGACGACAGCAGACCGACGACAATGTGTAACGTGGACTACAAAATTTCCGCGAAAGTACTATCAAACCGATTACAGTTTTCAATACCAGTACTTATTGGTACGCATTAAACTTGCGGTCTCAAAAGTCGGTCAATACAAACACACACAAATTGCCTTTACAGTATTGGAGCACTTTTCCCACTGGCATGAGCGACTCGCAATAATAGTTGCATTTAGCGAAGGTGTTTATTCGGGTCCATAATTGTTGTCTGTTTTCTGTTATCAAATATACTAACCTTGGCCCCACTATTCCTAAGGACTAAAACTGTGTTTCGGTGACTGTTCGGCACGTTTGATTGCTAATGGTCACCGTCAAAGAATATGTCTATTCACTTTTCTGTGAGGCAAGGTTGCCTGCTGTAGCCATCGCTTTTTGCCATTTACTTATACCCACTCTGCCTAAGTGTAGTTCCCATAGCAATGTTCATGGTTTCAAGGCTTATGGTATTGAGGTAAAAGTATTAGCGTATGTGGACGAAATATCGCTTTGTTACAGCGCATTCTAGAATCAAAATAGTGCTGCCCACAATTGGGGTATCGGGAACCAGGGCTATCGGCGGTGTCGGGATGAACTATCTAAAAGCTTTCGTTAGCGGTTTGGTTTATGCACTTTCATACCAACGCAATTCAATGATATTCAATGGTACTGTGTACCACCAAAATACTTAGCGTTCCGTTGGACGTCGATGGCTCGGGTGTAATGTACTGGAAAGAACGTGTACCAAACCTGACGCATTATACCCCATCATTTGTTCTCCGTAAGCTATGAATACTTAGCAGAGTTAAAGCATTCAGTTTGTTTCTGGCCACAAAATATTCGACGCGCTGCCAATACTCCTTTGTTCGTGGGTTTCTATTCAGAAGTTTCAACAAATATTCGCTACCTTTATTTGGTTATCATCGTATCAGTCAGTGACGTGTGACAGTATTCAGAAACCTGTTTCTGCGGGTGTTCTTGAATTGGTGCGCCTTTTCATTAGACAATTACTGCCCCGTATTTTTGTGTTTTCGATACATTTCTCCTCCACTGCTTCGAACGTTTTGACAAGTAAATCTCGCCAATCTTTTACCAAGTTTAGTGGTGAGTGCGCATTGCGCTTCGCTTCCTCATTTGCAAGGATTCACGCGAGAAGTATATAAATCAGTGTGTTTTTTTCACAGTCAGGTCTTCTAGTGACCATTTACACTCTAGTTCAAGGAAATATCTATGTTACGCTATATTAGATATGGTGTTTCCTGCAGCTTGGCACCGCTCACTATATATTGGATCGCCTGGACACGACGTGATTATGCGTGCGAAGAAAATGCCTATTTCACGAACATCACAGGCATTTTTCTACAATGTGGATGCAGAGACGCCATTAGTAAAAACCTCGTTAAGCTGGAAAATAATAATTGTATATATAAGTGTCAGAAGCTACAGGAAATTGCTTTATCAGCTGCAAGGTCGCTGTCTTATTTTGGGGCGTTCTCCAAAGGACCTTTAAAACGCAACTCGACGCAAACTCTCCCAGCATACGTCACCTCGGGCCATGCAAAAGCAAAGACATGCCTACTGACATGCTTCTACTGGACGGTATACGGAGCTTATAGAAAAGACGAACGTTAGACAGGCATGTGCAACCAATAGTATCATTTCGGCCATATATGATACAAATGGCTTTAGAGCTAAAATAATTTTATGACCACCCAGAGTTCGAGACGGATTGGTGTTCTATATGGAGTTCCAGATGGACTCGTGGTCCCTTTGGACCGCGGCCTTACGCGTCGGAGGAATGAAAAGTGACGCGGGCATTGTTTAAATAGAGTGGATTTCGGAATCGACGGCGGGCGTCATTGACAGGCGTGTTTTCGTTCTTCGATAGATCGGCACGTCCCTGCCGACTCTCGTGCTGGCAGTAGTGATGTGGGAAAATAGTGAGCACCGCTTTCTGACAAGACGTAGGTTACTCTCGTGCTAGTGACACGGGCCAATCACTGACATTGGCAAATTGGCGATACCTACGCAACGCCAGGCCGAACCTTCTCTTTCCGTCAGGTTTTGCGGTGGTGGTATGACGTCATCTGTGACGTTCCTACTCAACGGGAAGCTTAATAATTATCTCTGGGGTTTTGCGTACGAAAACCACGATATGACCATGAGGGACGCCGTAGTGGAGGGCTCCGGAAATTTCGACCATCTGGTGTTCTTTAACGTGCACCTAAATCTAAGTACACGGGCCTCTACAATTTCGCCTTCATCGAAATGCGACCGCCGCGGCCGGGATCGAACCCGCAACCTTCGGGTCAGCAGCCGAGCACCGTAACCGCTATACCACCGCGGCGGACAACGGGAAGCTTCGCTGCTGCTCTTTTTAGCGTAAATAAAGGCACTGCACAGAAGCACATTCTCTCTACTTCTAGCAACATCACCCACTCTCTCTCTTCTTGTATTTTGATTTCCAAGCAAGTTTCTTTTGTTTATTTATTAGACACATCCGAATGATTCGAACAGGTAGTTGGACCAAGGAAAGCAGAGGGGACAACATTGGTTGCCTTTAACTTTAGTGCAATCAATTGAAAGAAATTAAAGTGGAAGAAAAGTCACCCTTTCCGTAGGCGTAATTTGTCCTAACTCACAACATTCGAATTACTCGTCCTATGCTCTACTACCAATTGCCCTAGAACGGAAGGCGCTTCGCCGGCCACTTTGTTGGTTATTTCTGTGCGTGTAATCCCTGGGAGGTCGGATCACACTTACGGTAAGTAAAACGCAGAAAAGCAATGCCACAGCAATATGACATGACTCGTGTTTCAGGCAGTTAGATGGAAGCGTGCAAACAAGCACACAAGAGAACACAGCGAGACCACGAAAAGGCATTTTGCTGCATTGCTGTTTTTTCTTAATTGTGTCCGCGTTTGCGCACCTTTCCTTGTTACACGACGAATACGAACAAGTTGGCTCAACTTTCTGCCGTTCTGAGTTAGATCAGACAGATAGCTGAAGGAAGAGGCAGAACCTGGTCACCTGCAGCAGTTAAATGCTTCCGTCACAACGATGAAAATAAACATGGTTGCAGAGTAAACAGCGTTGACCTAACGCCTGTGAACAATGAAGCATGAAACATGGCCAGAGGTGCTAGACATTACGTAGCTGTTGTGTCAGAAAATATATCAATTATTTCAAGTTGCCTCTCCGGACATATATGCATTTGACTCACGGCTGTGCAAATATTGAAGAAAGTATTCCGGGATACCGATGTTAAAATACATGTTCCAGAACATTAACATATGATACTGAGATACATATATCTCTAGTTCAGCAGGATACTTCTAAGATACGTTTGCGAAATGAAGAAAAAATTATCCCGGAAAACAAATGCAAAAATGAACATAATGGAATGTACTGGAATACCTCAAGGACCTCTCACAGTGAGTCCGACTGTAAAGAGGCACTAGGGCAGTTGCCGTGAGTTGGTGGTGGAGCTCAGAGCTCCACACCAACTCACGGCAGTCCAGAGCCCCAAGAACTGGCGCAACGCCATCACGTTCACGCCCCGACTCAGGCGTCGCCTACAATAGCGGCTGCTAAGGTGTCCCCCGTGGATCTCTCGGCGGCTTAAACTCCTAAGGATTTATCAATAAAGTTGCTGTCTGGCTGGCTGTCTGGCTGGCTGGCTGGATGGCTGGCTGGCTGGCTGGCTGGATGGCTGGCTGGCTTCACAAACATATTTATTATGTGCAGCACAGTATTATGAATATTGTTGCAGCAATACCTGCTTCTCAAATGGGTTCTCTTCTAGACAACGTCGGTTCGGTCTCAACTGAAGACTTGAACTCGCGAATTCCCGAAATGGCTGGTACCCCAAAAAGTTAGCGATGCGGCACGAGCCTTGAGAGGCAGCGACTTTCCGTGGCAACGCCGGCAATACTGTATCCGCGATTGTGCCGTCAATAGTGCTGACTGATTTACCATATGCGCTATTCTGTGTGTGTGGGTGGGGGGGGGGGGACCTTCCCCTCCTTTTTTGTCTTGCCGACTGGCGGCTTTTATTTTCTTGGCTTAACGAGAGAAAGTTATTGCTCCCCCCTCGGAAACACGTCTCCTCTTTTCAAGCTAAAAATAAGTAAGGAGATATTCGAGTCGCGCACATTGTCACGATACAATCGATACAATCGCTTGCTTGGGTGCCGTAGTAATGAAGCAAATACATTGGCAGAGATTTTCATAGACGGCAATGTAATTTCAGGGGTGGACTTAGCTAATACATTCAATAATTACTTTGTATCCCTCACAAGTCAAGCCCATGATTCTAACTGCACAAAATTTCTGATTAACAGGCAAAAGGAAAGCGCGTTTCTCTCTCTTATATCGGAAGACGGAATAATTCATGTCGTTATATCTATAAAAAACAGTAATTGCAGTGACATTGATGGACTTCAGATCCGTCCTATTAAGCATGTCCTTGAGATCATTGCCCCTGCACTGGCATATGTTTTTAATGCTATTTTAGTTTTTCCAAAGACATTAAAGTTGCTACGTTCATAGTTCTAAATAAAGGCGGGAATAGGAACATGCTTTCCCAATACAGACCTATATTCATGTTACCGGTATTTTCAAAGGGTTTAGAAAAAATAATTCACGTACGCATGACTTCTTTTATGAACAAGCACGGCATATTAACACCGTCGCAGTTTGGTTTTTAGAAAGGACTCTCGACAAAAGGTGCTGTTTTCGCACAAAAAGAAAAAATTCTGGATGCCTTTGAACGCGAGCAGTGTGCACTGGGTATTTTTGTTGATTACTCCAAAGCATTCGACCTCATTAATCATCTCACTTTGAACAAAACACTAAGTCACTACGGTTTCTGTGGTGTGTTTTTAGGATTACTTCGCTCTTAGCTTCTTTACCGCCAGCAGAAAGTGATCGTAAGCAACCATTCTTCTGACAAGAAAGCATTCTGGGACCGCTCTTGTTTTGCTTATACAATAATGACCTCGTGAACATTGAAAATTCCGTTCACTTTGTTATTTACGCTGATGACAGCACCATATTATTTACATCAAGAAACCCAAGTGATGTACTTATGATGGGTAACGAAGTACTAAAGAAATTATCAGCCTGGCCTACAGCCAATTCCCTTGTCATAAACGCTACTGAGACAAGGGCCGTTCTCTTTATACCGAAGAATCGTAAAATTGATAAAGAAGCTGCGCTCATGTGTTAGGATTCACATATTATTTAGCACGCACAGTTAAGTGTCAAGGTGTTTTTTTCGAGGAGCACATGTCATGGGATGCTCACGTAGAGGCTATGGCAAATAAATTAGCTCGAGTTGCCGGTATATTGTGTAAGGTGCGTTATTCACTTTAACAAATGTGAAGCTTCTTATTTAAAACTCTTTATTTATGTCAGTTTTAAGTTACTGCTACCTAGTGCGGGATACTACAACTGCTTCGAACATGAGTAAACTACACATAATACAAAAAAAGCCGTTCGAGCCATTGCGAATGCTTCGTACGAAAGTCATTCAGAACCACTTTTCCGTGTGTTGCATTTGGTTTCACTTCCAAACTTGTATGAGCGTATCCTCATTAAACGCTACGAATTTGAGCTCAGAAAAAAATACCAGTCCCTTGAAAGCATCGCCTGCTTGTCACTTAACCAAAATACACGTGACACCAGATTTCGCAAAATGTGGGATGTTCTGCGTTGCAGAACTATGTATGGGGAACAAAGATTGTGCATACAGTTGCCACGTCTCCTAAATATATAAGCTTTGTAGCGCGCGCATCCTAACGGTTTCAGTTTTTGCGCTTCATATCTTTTCTCTCTTTTTTTCGTTTTTTTTTTCTTTTTTTCTCCAATGATGGTTGTCGGACGGAGCAATGCGGCGCCTGCGACTCGCATAAACAAAACCGAGCTGCGGGCGAATGCCGGGGGTCGGCACGTATATCAGCTGGCTTCGGCGGCGTTTTCCTGGAGGCGCGCCTTCGGAAACGCGTGGTGGTGTTGGCCGGAACATCTCCGTCAGCGCCTCGTACGACCGTGCAGTGGGCGCAAACCATTGCGGGGGACTCGGACCGCGACGGCAGCGAGCGTCTGCTCAACAAGCTCGGAGCTCAGATTTACGACTTCAAGTGCTCGCCACGGACTGCGGCTCTGCCGAGCTAAATGACCCGGCGACTGCGGTGTCGTTCTCGCCGTGCTCGAACCGTGGGAACGTGACCTCCGCTCGAGAGTGCCGTGCCTGAACTTGTGAAGACCTCGTGCAGCAGTGTTTTAAGAGACCTGAAGGGAGGGTCCGGGGAGACGGATTTCGGAACGCGCTGAGTGCGCATCGGAATAAACGAACTGCATTTTACCCAGTCTAAGTCTCCTTTCATCAGCGACATAAGAGAGCCGGCTTTCTCGGTTCACACCGGAGAAAGGGCAACACGAACCTCACTATTGTTTTAGGTGCAGAATTTTTGAACGTAAAGCTCAGCTTGTAAAATTTCTTTAGGGTATTGACTTAATTGAACACTTTATGTATAAGGAATACACTTTCACTTTTGTCAAAACGTTTTATTGTTAATTGGGAACATTTATTTCATTTTGTACATTGCTATTTTTTGTTTTACTGCACTGCTGTTCTGCATTATGCTACTTGCTACATGATTTCTTAGCTTTCATTGTACTGCTACCTTTCGAAGGCTATGGTCAGTACACGCTTTCAAGACCATTTAGAGGCTTTTTGTCCACTGCCCACACATCATTGTACGTTGTAACTTGATGTTGAAAATAAACTAAAACTTGAAACTTGAAAAGTCGTGAAAGTGTTTGGCTACATAGACATTATTTCATTTTTCAAATGTATCTCTACACAGGAATACACAAACTGAAAACTGTCGCTGAGATACAATCATGATTCTATCCAGCCCCGCATTGGCTCAAGTTGTGAATACTACAATAGCATATTTGTCGGGATAGGATGGGGCAATGAATCTCTATATTCGAGGAAAAATTAAGCAATGTCATTCCTATGCCAAAACGTAAAGTCATTATGTCATAGTGAAGAACAACAGTCTTTATTGCAAGTAAAAGAAAACTTTTATTCTGCGGCACTAGGTGGTTTAGATGTACTTTTGACACCCCTTTAACAAACCTGGGACTGTGTCGCACCCGACCAACCTTGGGGATTCGGCTGCCTCTGCCTCAGCCCGCCACTAAAGCCTCACCCGGGTGGTTGCAAAGGATCAGTTCCTACCCCCGCAGCCGCATCCACTCGGAGCCTGATCCTGTCTTGCGTGGGTACATGCCCTGCCAATGTAACGCCACTGAAGGAACTCCCTTCAGAGGGACGCTACTCTGGTGGCCTCGCTCCATAGCCGAGCCACAAGAAGCCAACCTGGGCACACGAGTCCGATCGGCAGAAAGACTGTGTCTCACTGCCTCCCAAGCGAGGTACAGCGATGCTTTGATCACTCGTACACTGCTTGGTTGCTCAACGTGGCGCTTATGCGGTATATATACCTGGTCGTTTAGATGCGAAGCATCTTATGGCGAAGTTCAATGCGACGGTGGTGGTGGTTGTGGTGGTGTGCGGCGGGACCACCCTTACTGCACATGCGCAAACCCTCTCCACGTGCCTCCTCTCCTACGCTCCCCCCTCTCGCGCTGATGCGCTTCATTCTCTCCTGCTCAACGCCGCGACGAGCGCCAGTGCAAGCGCGTTCCCTCCCCCTCTCTCTTCTCTCCTACGCCCTACCCCCCCCCCTCTTGCGCGCCTGTCGACCGCGTTCCCCGCTCTCTCTGTGAGAATTAACGGCCAGGCTAGAGGGACGACACGACGCGCGTAGTGTTCCTCTTTGCCTTCCACGACGCGAGGTTGGTATCATACCCGAGGTCGGCAGCATGCCCAACGAACGCCAACGGAACGTGATCGTGCAAGTGCTTCGGCTTAGCATCACCTCATGGTCCCCTTTAGCGGGAGATGGTGTAATTTTTGGGGGGGAAGTACCGCTGCATCAGGTGCGGTAACAAATTGAGACATGTGAAGCGCCATCCAGGACAGTTCGTTAACATTTTGAAACATTTAGCAATATGTTATTCACAAATCATGTAACCACTCTTACGTCACTATACGATGTGCTCTACATAGACCAATCACTGACTTGCCTCTTTTATTTCGTAGCGAGGGTCCCTTGCAGTATCCTTCAAAAAACACTACCATCGACATTTAAAGTCATACTTTCTGGATTGCAACGATGCTCTCACTAATGATATTTGCGTACCACTTATTACTTATGCTAATTTGGCGCTGTACTTAAGAATTTAGAATGTTCGCCACCACAATTATATCGATATTTTTAACTGCGTCATTTTCGCATTTCCTGCGCTCCCTTACTCTTCCAGCAATTGTCTGTAAAGTTTATTCAGCCGTCGAAAAATTTCGAGCAACTGAAACGCTTTCATGGTAGACGAAGGGCCACTCACTCTGCCTCACGTAATTTGAACCTCACGTTCCATTCATAGATCGCCGCTAGCGAACATTAGCGGTTCTTTACCCAGACTCTGTACTTACGTACTGGACGTGGTATTGTTTCAGCGGAAACCCTTCAACCCTAAGTTTGGTTCACTTCATTTTTCTTCGGTGCTGCATCTTGTTTTGCCATGTGAATAAACTGAGTCAACGCATTCCCTATGAACGTAACTGACCAGCTCATATAGCAATGTAATTTACATTCAGACTGGGACAAACGAGGACAATTCATAACGTGTAAAACTCTCCACATGCATAAGCTCTAGAGATTTAGCTCTGCTTCTACGTATAAATAGGGTATGCACAGTGGTGCAATCTCTGCAGTTTGTTCATGCTTTTCATGTTCATGCGCATCTGAGTAGAAAGCGGTTAAGTGAATTAAAAAAAAACATGCCTCCAGCCATATACCAGAGAGTAAATTTCGCCAGTGCGCGGTAAATAGCATACAGCAACAGCTGTCTCTCATTCAGTCTGCCCCTGTATGTTAATACCTTAATCGTTTCCATGCGCCATATGTCGACCTAACCGCCTTAAACAACCTTATCGTGGAGTACTAATCCGACTCGCCTTGCTAACGCATTACCGCCGTGTACACTGTGGATTTGACTTTCTTAATATTTGATGGCACATGTACCCTATGCCGTGTGTGCGTAAAGGTGGCTATCTGCCCAAGAGATTTGTACGCATTTTGAAAAGTATGGACTAGGCCTCATGCATTAATATGTGACGAATAATAAACATACCAATTGAGAAAACAGGGGATAAGTTAATCCTAACCATTAAGCTTTGTTTATGTTCTCCCAAACGATAGATCCAATCAGTTTTACTCTACGCTCAGCTACGCTTGCTGCTCCGACACAGGTATTGGGGCAAAGGAAATGAAGGTGTACATTTTGGTGAAATCGCCCATATCTCAAAATTCGCTAACGACGAAACAGCCTTGCATTTTGAGCATTCGAGTAAGGAAATATTTCCACTAAATAAGCAGCCCTAAGTATGTACTAAACGGTCGTAGCGGCCACAATAATTGGCCAGAACGCAATACGCAAGCGGTGTTTTAAGGCAGGTAAAACCTCAAGACTTAAAATCATGCCAGTGGAAAACTTGCGCCTTATTTATCGCTACGATCAACAGAAGGTGGGTATAATGTTCATTCTAAATACTGAACCACTGGCTTTATCGTGTCATTTAGAATGGGAAGTTCGTATAGATGTTCGTGGTTTGATGAGACTCTGACCCTGTGTACGAGTCGTCCGAATCCGGGAGGGAACACAGGCGTAAGTGTGACAGCTGGAACACGTGGACGTATATTAGGTGTGCGCTGCAAATTGTGGTCTATTTGTACTTCTCGAACGCCTTCTCTGCGGCTACTTAGTTTTTGAAATCTGCAAGGTGCTCCAACGGCCCTACTTACATGAAAGCCGGATCGAGACTACGTCGTCATCCCTGACGATCGCCATTTTTCTTGCCAACGCTGTCGACGTTGAATTTCTGACACCTTTAGCTCACACAAGTTTGCCGGAGTATTCTTGGGCCTATCGGCCGACAGCGAAATCAATACGAACATCATTCATCGCAAAGGTAACGGATTTTTGGTGTGTACCACATATAGGCGTCAAACACACATAATTACAGGAGTATTGAAGCAAAAAACTCACAGAGTTTTTCATACATTTGCCTAGAACGACTAAAAGGAGAAAACCCTCCTTACAATCGTGCCCTACGATTGCAAGTGGACACTTGCAACTGAACTGAGTGGGACCTGGTGGTGGTCGGCGAAAGGAGTAACAGTTTGGAGGGACTGATATGGTGGTGTGAATGTGGCGATAAGTGTACCGCCACATCTACACAATAAGCAGGCGATAAGTCTATCGCGCAACCTTCGGTAGCATTGCAAAAAGCCGTAATTGGTTGTCTGGACAATGACCTTAAATGACTGTCTCATTAAGAGCAGCTTGGGCTTCTTTACTCGTAGTGCCCTATCCTTTTCTTTTCCTGTTTCGGGCTTCGCAATACACACATCAGCTGTCAGCGAGCAATGTTCGGCTTCGTCTATTTTGTGTCCTCGTTTGTAGTGCTATTTTTTTTACATTGCTTCTGTGCTTCTTTCCTTCGTTTTAGAGCGCTGAACGAGACAGCGTATGTGCAAAAGTTTTTATTAGGAAATTCTACATTGGGTAGATTTCATTAGAATGCTATTTATTGTTGAACTTACTCAGATGAGTACATTGTATTGCTTCATTTTTTTCTATTCTTTCTCGTTTCCTTGGCCATGCATTCCCCAATTTGAATAACGAGGGTATTCGTTGAAAGCTGGGGTCGTTTTTTTTAACCGATGAGCGTGCTATTTAGTAAGGGCAATCCAGCTGACGTGCAAGTCCTGCCGCATGAATATATGAATATGGCACAACGTTCGCGCTCTATTTGTCTACAGAAATTTTCCGCTGAATAAAAAAAGGGCCGGGCTGACGGAGCGAGGCTAGGCATTCTATCGAGGTTTTTCACGCAGAAGCTTCAGACAACTGAAACAACAGCAAAAAAAAGCCCAAGCTAGCAGGTCTCCCGGTCAATGACGTAGTTTACGTGAGTACATGAGTAAGTGTACCGCAATAAGTGCGAGAAGTTTGCAGTAAGTTTCGCTAAGCCTGCTACTACAGCGAAACTTGTTGATCCTCAGCTTGCCGTGCTACAGCATGGGCAACACACCGCCGGAGCCAATTGGATCCAGCGTGCATGACTGAAGAAGCGGCAGCCAAGAGACGGCGACAGGCGGATCCGTATACGCATTAAGCTTGCCCCTCTGAATGTGTTGATGTCTCTGTCTCTGAGCCACGGTCTCAGAAACTGTAGCGGTTGCTAGGCGACGGCTCGCCGGCTCCTGCTCCTCGGTGCGGCGGCGGCTTAGCTATTTTTAGCACACGTGGCGTGCAGCTGTGGCGGTTGCTATGGCAATGGCGCAGCAGGGGTTTCTTGCTAACGGATGTCTGACTGCCAGCTTTAACAGCTTCGCTGTTTAAAAGGCACGAGTATAAGACAAATACCAGCACTACGAAATAAAAAGCCAAACACGCACACATACAAAAGCAGCATAGCTTAGTGAATTAGTGTTTTACAATCAATCAACATCACTGGCACAAAAAGATACCGAAAGACGGGCGTACGCAAAATATTTTTCTTCCGTTTATTTTGAGGAGCAAGAAATATAGAATATGTGAGCACATGCAGATATTCAAGTTGGAACATTACCACATAGAGTGAAATCTCTGTGAACGGTTGTCGAAGTAACGAGATCGCTTGTCTTTAAAAAGGGCCATGGCACACTGCTAGGGCGAGCACTTGTTTGATTTTATCGGTTAAGCTTGCGGGTTCCGTGAAGCTCGCTGGTTCTGTGTCGAGCCGAGAGTTCACGCTATGGCCAGCCGAGTAAATCACGCTCGGGCACTCCAACCCGCTACCCAGTCGCGTCGCTGGCATCGCCTGCAGGTGACATATGGACCTATTTTGTTCCGGACTTGTGGGCCAATTAACCGTGGTCACGTTTTATTGATTGTGGCCGCCCGATCGAAGTTAGGCATCTATTCCCGACAATAGGGACGGGCCGTCCATCTTTCTCGGAACTGAGCAGCGGCTGCAGGGGGCACTATTCGCGCTGATTGCTTTGATTAGGGAAAATGCGATTACCGCGCCTCTGTTCACAGCTATGCCTGCGCACACCGGCTTTTAATAGCCGTACGAACGCATGCTTTTCAGTTCTAGGCGCATCCGCTAAAAGTGAGTCAGGTACGGTAGCAATTAGGCGCAATAATAAGGTTTAGTTACTCACCAACTGGTAAAGTTGAAATTGAGCTCGAAAAACCTTACGCAATAGCTGCTCTTAATTAAACCGCTAAAATGTCACTGGACTCTTGAGTTCTGCAAGTGAACCCTGCTCTTGAACAATGGAACAGATTTTTTTTAAGTTACCGCGAATACAAAAAAAATGATGAAGTTAAATTCGAGGCTTTTGTAGCCATAATAAATATTTTGCCTTATTTCACTGGCATGATGTATTTTGTATTACATGTCTGGAAAAACAAACCCAAACTTCCTTATCTCGATATTGCTACGACAGGGGCTGTGATTACCGGCGCCGCTTCCCATTTCACTACCTGGTTTCTTTAATGTGCATTTTATTCTCTTAACACACTAGAGGGGCCGCCTCGAGGACCCCAACCCCCTACACCCATTACCTCACAGCTGTGTCAAATATTGAGCAGATAGCGATGCCGGCATGTTGGTTCCATCAGGAACGCCGTAGTTGTAGCGTGAACGCGATATTCATTGAAAAGTAGGCGTGCAAAATGCCGTGTGCGTGTTTTCCTTAGGTGTCTTCTGTTGTCTGTGCGCTGCAACTAAGGTGTGCTTTAAGCGTGTAGCTATGTAATGCTTAAACGCGTAGCTATGTCACGTGATGCGCCACTGCACCCAGCACCCTTGGTATGTAAACACGACGTTTCATGCACCCCACAGTGGTCCATACGACACCTATGCGGCCCGATCAATTTTTTTACTCGGTTTATTTTCTACTTTTTCGAGTCACGTATGTACTTGCCTCTACGTATGCATTCGCGATATGGCGAGGCAGCTTGTAAAGAAAAGAAGTTGGGGAAAAAAAAACATTTCGATTCCTCTTGAACGAACTCGAAGGCAAACGACATTCCCGGATGCAAGCATGAAAAGCCATTGAACGTCTTTTCTTTTGCTCGCTGACAAAGCTCTCTTTGTCGTTTCATATTTTTTTCCTCGCAATATGCCACCTACGGTTTCTGTAATAACGATGTCGGAAAGGAAAGTTTTTTTATTTATCTTTTTTTGGAGGGGGGGGGGGAGGGGCGGGCGCTCTTCGCACTGCAATATCTCCATTCACGACTTCCAATCCCAGCAGCGCGAGTTTGCTCGAAACTCTACAACGAACGCGCGCCTACCACCGATTCTATGGAATGCCGGAGCATCACACAGAAAATTGCTTTGTACACGATAGAATCAGCGAACACAAACCAACGAAAGATCATCGCTCGATGACAGATGGCAGAAGGGACCAATAGAGCATACAGAGAGAGGCTCGTGCATCTCCTGGTTTGCTCGTGAGCAGTAAATACTGACAAGTTGCGTCGCTATGAAATACTATGCAGCTCGTAGGATGGAACTGCATAGGAATTCGGGAGCCTTACAGGATGCCCTGAAATATCGCATTTTACTACCTGTAAGTGCTTTCAGAATCAGACAACTACACCGATGTTTGCCTTTATTTGCTGACTCGCGTTTCCCGTGAGGGGGTATCGTACCCGGCGCAGATTTGTCGACCGTTTTTTTTTTGTCTTTAATCAATACAAAGTAAGAAGAACAAGTTCGTGGGTAAGCCAAATGAATGAACACTATTAAGCGACATTACCTCCTCTGTCGCAGCTGTACATCCTTTCACATGTAGGTAACGTTCTGACAGTGACGTAAAAACAAACGCGAAAAGCAGGGTTTTTTTATTTGTTCCACTGATTCCAGCAACATGGACCTATCGCCTCATGGTCCCATTCAGCGTCCCAAAACCAAACATCTTGCTCAAGGTGTGCTTTGCGTTTTTCGTATACATATATTCTTTATCATGTACATTTAGACGAAAAGTTGAAAGCTCCCTAGAGTATATCGCCCGCAAAGTATGTCTTTTAGTGTGATTTAACTCTCGTATGGCAGGGTCCTCGCGCCGTTGCCGATCCACTTCGCCCGTTGCCGATCGGGCGAGGTGGCTACATACTACTACAGAGGAGGGAACGACCCACACCCTAAGGAGCTTCGCCCCTAAAAAAACAAGCTGTATACTGTCAGCTAGTATGCTGCCTGTATACTAGCTGTACACTAGCATATTGCCACGTGCGCAGTGTTGTATGCGTTGCCGATAAAAAGTAACTAAATACGTTACCCGTTACGCTAAAGAAAAAAGAACGCGTTACCGCCCTACGTTACCCATAAAAAAAGTTAACGCGTTAACGTTACCGTTACCGAAAAAAAGTAACGGACGTTACTTCCGCCGTTACTGCAAAATCAGAAATCTTAATCAGCGCACCTTCGCAGCTGGAACGTACAATAGCAACTTTATAAAGCTCATATTTAGAGTTAAGATAAACGTTCTAGCCCAAACAACAATTTTACTCGAAGTCCTGATTTAATTTTAACGAGAATAATTTGCACAAGTGCGCTGTACCTTGGCAGTACGGCCTAAAGTTGCCTGTATAGTTACATGTGACGGCTTCTGAGTCTGTGGTACATGGGGAAACCATTTTTTCGCTGTGGGACAATAAAATAAAAGTGATCGATTTCATCGTCAACGTTCTCCGGAAAAAAAAAACGTAATTGAACAAATCTGCAAATCTTTTGACGGTTACGAGGACTGCATTTCGCTTCAGTTCATCGATAATCAACGACAACTTGAAACTCGATAGCCGATCAACAACTGAAACTCGATAGCAAGGTAGCCGAAACTATAGCACATCCGTTTAATAAATGTCGACAATTTGCTGCTTATTGAAATTTCCCCCGTGCCAGAAAGGACCCCGTGCGGGGTCGCTATGTCAACGCTTGGCGGGCCGACAGCAGTCTGCCGCACCGACAAAATAACTGAAGCAAAGTGCGAGTACGGATGAAGAGAGAGAGACAAAATAACGTCGGTGCGAGCTCTGAGAAAGGCGCTGCTACAAGACGAATTATTTTTGTGTAAGACTGCGAAGATAATGGAATAAAAGTAACGAGTATGAGACCTCACGTTACCGAAAAATGGTAACGAAAGTACGTTGCCCGTTACAGTTCCAAAATAGTAACGAGTACGTTACTAAGTTACTGAAAAAAGTAACGCGCTACCGGTAACGCCGTTACTTGTAACGCGTTACAGCCAACACTGCACGTGCGTATCGTTAAGCGGTTTATCGCGCGATGAGGGCTGTCGCTTTTCCTTGCGTTTTTCATACTCGCTCAGGGTAGCTGCCCTAAATGATGACGTGCACGTCTTATCGAATTCCGCGATAGACGGTAGATGGGCGGAGAATGGTCTCATGCCACTGTCTTAGAAAACGAGCTGCGGGGAGTGAACAGCATTCATTCTTTCTTCTTTTCTGTAGACGGTCGCTCGCCATAACAGGCACCGCTTGCGGCGAAGCCGTTGAGCGATATTTGTTTTTCGTTGAGGTGGGGGGGGGGGGGGGCACAAGTTCGCTCCGAATAAAGTACGTTCTCTTGTTCCTGTGTCGTCCGTCGACCTCACGTACGTGCCGTACGTGAGACACATATGCTGGCATTGACGATATATATGTGATTTAATTGTATATTTGTACCTGACAAGCAAGCTGTTTTGGTCAAATGTGTGTGAGGTTAGGCCGAAATCATGCGATTACTAATTGCTGCTGTGACGACTTTGATGTGTGACTGATTTGATTTAGCCCTTTATTAGCTTTGACCTCATTTTTGCCACAAGAACTGGCATTTTATGTGCATAGATCATTTAGCTTATTTTCTTTTCGAAATTTTCAATGCTGGCTGTTTTGGCAGAATATGAAAATAAGATATTGAACTCGTAGCGATCATTAAGTCTCCTTTGGCGATAGTTACATGTCATTGTGGCTACTTTTGTAATTTCGTGCTCAGCTTTATGGCTTTTATATAGTTTCTGCCACAAGTACAGGTGTTTTAAATAAATGCTGCTTAACTTACTTTTTTTCAGTGATCATCCATCTGCTTAATTATTTGCTTCTTTCAATTTCCTTTGATTATTGTATGTGCAATGTGTTTAAGGATAAATATTAATGTTTATGAGGAGCTTAAACGATGCTTTAACGTCAGGGGGTCGTTTGGAATATTTTTCCATCTGCTACGGAAACGCCAATAGCTCCTCCAAACTACCATTCTTTCAGCTCCAGAATCTGCTCCAAAAATCAAATTGTCGCTTCATCACTGCAACTGTGATATTGAGCACGCTCATGCAGTATTATTTTTATTGTCGTCACAAGGCTTGTACTTCTCGTCCTTTTTATAAACGTCACCCAGTATTTGTGAAGATATATATAGTGTCATTTCTGAAAAAGCACAAGAAACTTCGTCATCCTGCACAAAATAACTGCTGAAGTCAACAATTCATGCCTTAGTCTCACGAGTTATGATTTTGAAGATTTTTTACTGTGCCTGTGTACACTTCCACAAAAATGCTCTCGCATTTATTCGTTTAATTAAACACAGCGCAGTTCTTTTCATGCTAGCGTGGCTATTTTTAATGCAGTTGGCTTTAGTTAGCTACTTTTTAGCTAGTTTTTATTGTTGAATTTCTCGGTTATTTTTTTATCTTCTTGATCTGCAAATCGTGGTCTTGCGTATTACGATAGATGGATGCAGAATGCTGTTTTGATAAAGCATGTCATACTCATATGCCCTATATATCTCCAGTTTTCCTTCACGTAGAGTTCTTTTTTTTTTCACTGTGGTCACCATGCTCAGAGGAAGCATACACAATCTTTACTCCAGTAGCTACCTTACGACATGGCCAGCGCAGGGAGTGTGGATTCTTTTCAGGTAATAGGTGATGGTGAGTAAACAGTGGCGGCCTGAGGGCTGTAAACACAGGCTGAAGGATACCCTGGTCGCTAGTTCTACTTATTCCCGTAGTCCACAGCATAATATCGCTCCCACCTGATAGCGGTGAACGCTCTGATGTGTAAAGTTAGATCACAAAATCATGCTGGAATATGAAGTAGGCATCGCGTGTGCCATAAAGTATTTAGTAAGCTTTTTGTCACTTCAGTAGTGTATATCTATGAACAAATGTGTTTCTCATGTTTGTTTTTTATTTCTACACTTGTTGCAGCATTGTTTTTGTTTGCTTTCTGCATATTTTAATTAAGTATGCTGAGTGTGCCTTTAATATTAGAAATCGCAGGTACTTTCGCACTGATTCTTTTTGTGCCGTTTGAGTGCGTTCCTTACTGTATAAAAAATAAAATGTAATGTTGATCTGTATACACTGTAAGGAATATCCGAATCTCCTTCTACTGAACAAAGCGCCATCTTTTCTTTGGGTCTCCTGAATGTTTTTACATGACGAAAAATGCAATGACATTTACTTGAAGAAGTCAAGCGCGCAGTCTCTTCCATGAACACGGCCACGGCCTTCTGAGCACGGATCACGACATATGTTCACCGAAGGGAGCTACGCTAACCGCACAATGTGTTGTAACGTGTTGTAGAATTGACTTGCCAACGTCAAACTGAGGTTGGTACGCAAGCAAGAGCGCCCAGCTTTACAATTCGGACCCCCCCCCCCCCCCGAGCTCTTGAAATTGCTGCGCCGTGGCCATGGTCAACCGCAACAGCGATAATTGGAAAACAAGAAACAGCGCGCTGCCGCTTGACCAAGCCTCAATGGCTAAGTACAACGTGCTCGGCCGCCACAATGCCGTCGCAGTCCTTTCACCACACCCACTCTGCAATTAAAAAAGAGGCACGGTCGGCGTACTTCCTGCCACATCGTATCTTGCCGAGCGCATGATCGAGTTTCTATTCACACTTTTTTCCAGCCCCTGGCGCCAGGTTCCTTCACCATCGATTTGTTAATTGCGTCACCAAGCTTTCCGCAGTGTGCCGCCAATAACGTTCTTTAAGATGAATCGCGTACCCTCATATCTTGCTACATACTCGCGACCCTACCCATAATAATGAGGGAGAAATATTCGATGTCCGCAGGCCGACAAAGGGCAGGCCATCTTTGAAGCAGTCGAAAATCGAAGTCGGCAATCGTTAGGCGATGTCGAAGTATGTGTCGCATTCGAGGGCAGCCAGGTTTTTAATGCGACAACGTCACGGACGCTACTCAACTATTACTTCTCCTAGGAAGGAGGAAGAATGGTAAGATAAGCGCAAGTAAGGGAGCTCAAGTACCTTAGTTAGACAGCGAGTCTGAATTGGATTCTGCCCGGTTGGCAATCCTGCACTGTGGAAGGAAAAAAACAGAAGTAAACATACGAGAGAATAACAGCCAGTACGACGCTCAGGCCGCTGACACATACCAACGGTTTCCTGGTTCAAGCAGATATGTAGTTTGAGGAGGCAATTTTTAAGCGAAGCTTTCATAACTCGCATATTTCTGCGGCGGTGTCGCACGAAAAAAATCCGGCCCCGACGAGGGTACAAAAATGTGGCCATCGAAGGTAAGCCTGTCGCATGCGCATTTGCATACGCTGCTTTCCAAGATTAGCTGTTCTCTCGATCGTGGGCTTGTCGGCAATCAGGCGTATTTCATATCACAATATTGCCACGTACGTTTTGTTATCATTAGTTTTGCTGTATTCAGTTTTTCGCCCACAAAGGCTGTCAGCAACGCTCAGCGCAAACTGCGCCTCATTGTTCGAGGAGCTTCGCGGTTATTTTAGATCATTTTGTTAAGATTGCGCGCAAGACGCGAACACTCGAGCTTATTCTAGAGATTGCGCAACAACCACCTATATCGCTAGAAAGTTTGATAGCGTCTGTATGAAAGCCGACGCACTTGACCGCTTGTCAGTTGATCGACGGTCGACGCTCTGTCCGCCGTTATCAGTGTATTGCTGTAGCTTTCAGTTTCTCGGCCACAAGTTCGGCCTAATAAAGAGTTTCATCTCGACTTGCCGACTGCTGCCTTCGTCGACGTCACGACCACGTGACATCTGGTGGAGGTGCTGCTTCCTTGATGTTCCGGACACCTACGAAGAGCCGGGAACCAAGCCCACAACGTGAAGAAGACGTTGAAGACCTCGTGCAACAGCGATCTAGCCGCAGGCTACAAGGCTTGCAACCCGAATACGGTCTTCTACATGACAAGCCAAGAGCCACGGCGACGAATACAACGGGCACGATGACAGCCGTAGCGTCCCCTGCAGCTGTCGTGATGCAGCCGCCCAGAGAGCCGCCCACCTTCCATGGATCACCAAGTGACGACCCCGAAACCTCGCTCGAGACGTTCGAAAGGGTCTCAACCATCAACAACTTGGACTCCGAGGAAAAGCTGCGCCACGTCTACTTTTACCTTGAAGGCGCAGCAAGGACCTGGTTCGAGAATCGGGAGTCCACTCTTCGAACCTGGGACGTCTTTCGCCCCGCTTTCCTGGAGACGTTCGCAAGCTTCGTCCGAAAGGAAAGGGCCGCAGCCTTGCTGGGGACATGGGTCCAACTTCCAAATGAAAGCGTGGCCATCTTTGCAGAGGAAATGACCCGGCTGTTTCGCCACGCTGACTCTACCATGCCCGAGGACAAGAAAGTGCGCTTCTTCATGCGAGGGGTAAAGCAAGAGCTCTTTGCTGGTCTGATGCGGAACCCACCTTCGACAGTCCAAGAATTTGTCTCAGAAGCGACGACGATTGAGAAGACACTGGAAATGCGAACCCGCCAGTACAATCGCCGTTCGTTTGAAGACATCCCAGCTGTTCATGCCCTCGCCTCCGACGACCTGCGCGAAACGATCCGAGCGAGAGTTCGGGAGGAACTGCGCAAGCTGTTACCCTCACCACAGCCTCAAGTGGACTCGATCGCAGAGCTCGTTCGATCAGAAATTCAACAGTCACTGGGTGTTCCTCAGCCAGCGCCGCCTCAGCCGCAAGCCATGAGCTACACTGCAGCAGCCCGACGCTACGTTCCCCCTCCGCGCCCACGTCAAGACACCGCGTCGCCACAGTTCGGCCGCCAGACGCCGCCGCCGCCACCACCACCGACGCCCTACCGTCCTCTTGTCACCCAGCGCTACGCCCCGCGCTACTCACCAAGGAAGACCGACGTTTGGCGCGCCCCAGACAACCGCCCGCTCTGCTACCACTGTGGGGAAGCCGGCCACACCTACCGCCGCTGCCAGTACCGACAGATGGGGCTTCGAGGATTCGCCGTCAACGCGCCGCGCCCGCAGCCAGGCGAACGGCCTCGCGACATCGACGACTACCTCACCGGAACACAGTGGCAAGAACGACGACCTTCCCGCTCGCCGTCGCCCGGCCGCTACATGTCACCGCACCACCGGCAGTACACTGGCCCAAACCGGGGCCGGTCGCCTAGCCCGTATCCGGGAAACTAAGGGCAGCAACCGATGGAGGTGCGGTTGCTGTACGACGAAATGTCGAAGATCCTCCGCGGCCGCCGACGACAACAACGCGACGAGACCTGCCGAACACGACGCGAAGCAGACGAAGCCCTGACGATGAAACCTCGGTCGCTGAAGAAGACCTGTCGATGCGACGTACAAGCAGCGGGACAAGACGACCTAGCCGTCACCCGACGCCTCGATTTACCCGCAACGCAAGACGACGAATTAGCGACCTCGACGTACTATTCGACGGCCACAACGTCACCGGTCTCGTTGACACTGGAGCCGACTATTCCGTCGTCAGTGGACCATTCGCCAAAACATTGAAGAAGGTTAGGACCGCTTGGCAAGGCCCCGAAATCCCGACCGCTGGGGGCCATCTAATAACTCCGGCTGGAGTCTGCACCGCAAGAGTCACCATCAATAACCGGACTTATCCTGCGAGCTTTGTAATCTTGCAGCATTGCTCCAGAGATATGATACTTGGGATGGACTTCCTAAGCCACCACGGCGCCGTCATCGATCTGAGGTCTGAGTCAATAACACTAACCTCAGAAAAAGCGCTGCCGCCACACACGACGCCAGAAAACGTCGTGTTGAATGTGATAGAAGAGCACGTCACCATTCCGCCTCTCTCCAGCATCATCATTGCCGTCGGCACCCAAGAACCCGCAGACCTTGAAGGTGTCATCGAGGGCGATCAGCACCTACTTCTGAACCGTCAGATTTGCGTCGCAAGAGGCATAGCCGAGCTGCGTGATGGCAAAGCAAAGGTAGTGCTGACAAACTTCAGCCACGAATATAGGCACCTCAACATTGGTACGACGGTCGCCTACATCCACGAATTCGTGGACGCCAGCAACGCTTTCGCCCTCTTCGATGCTACAGAACCTGCTTCGACGGATCGACGAACCCAACCCGATTTCGACGTCAACCCGAGCCTCCCGAAGCACAAGCAAGACCAGCTAAAAGCCCTGCTCCTACAATTCAAGGACTGCTTCTCGTCGTCGTCGAGAATTCGACAGACCCCAGTCGCGAAACATCGCATCATAACAGAAGAAAGTGCCCGACCAATCCGTCAGAGCCCGTACCGAGTTTCGACGCGAGAACGCGAGGCCATCAAGAAACAGGTCGACGAAATGTTACGCGACGACATCATCCAGCCGTCCAAGAGTCCGTGGGCGTCACCTGTGGTGTTAGTGAGGAAGAAGGATGGAACCCTACGTTTTTGCGTCGACTATCGTCGCCTGAACAAGGTCACGAAGAAGGACGTGTACCCTCTCCCACGAATAGACGACGCTCTAGATCGACTCGACAACGCCAAGTACTTTTCGTCGATGGACCTCAAGACCGGCTACTGGCAAATCGAATTGACGAGAGAGACCGAGAAAAGACTGCCTTCATAACACCAGACGGCCTGTTCGAGTTCAAGGTCATGCCCTTTGATCTTTGCTCGGCACCCGCGACTTTCCAACGTGTCATGGATACAGTACTGGCTGGCTTGAAGTGGCAGACTTGCCTCGTGTACTTGGACGACGTCGTTGTGTTTGCCTCAACCTTCGACGAACACCTACGGCGGCTTGAAGCTGTACTTCAAGCAATAAAGAGCTCCGGACTTACACTGAAGCCAGAAAAGTGTCGCTTTGCGTACGAGGAGCTCTTGTTCTTGGGACACGTGATAAGTAAGTCCGGAGTACGCCCTGACCCCCAGAAGACAGTCGCCATCGCTACATTTCCGCCGCCTGCCGACAAGAAGGCCGTGCGTCGATTTCTCGGCCTGTGCGCCTATTACAGGCGGTTCGTCAAAAACTTTGCCCGCATCGCCGAGCCACTTACTAACCTTACCAGGACCGACGTCGAGTTCAAGTGGGAAACGCCGCAGGAGGAAGCATTTCAAGAACTAAAACGACGCCTGCAGACGCCTCCGTTACTCGCGCATTTCGACGAATACGCCCAAACGGAAGTGCACACCGACGCAAGCAATGTAGGACTCGGCGCCGTTCTTGTGCAGAGGACTGATCGATTAGAAAGGGTAATCAGCTATGCTAGCCGGTCGCTATCAAAGGCGGAAGCCAACTATTCCATGACAGAAAAGGAGTGCCTTGCCATAATCTGGGCAACATCAAACATCGGCAGGCCCTTCAAAGTTGTGAGCGACCACCACGCCCTGTGTTGGCTAGCTAACTTGAAGGACCCTTCAGGTCGTCTCGCACGATGGAGCCTGAGACTTCAAGAATTCGACATTACCGTCGTTTACAAGTCCGGAAGAAAACACTCTGACGCCGACTGCCTTTCTCGTGCCCCCGTGGACCCGCCGCCGCAAGACGACCAGGATGACGACTACTTCTTGGGAACCATAAGTGCCGACCGTTTCGCTGAACAACAGCGATCCGACCCGGAACTCAGAGGCCTTATGGAATACCTCGAGGGCAAGAACGCCGTCGTTCCTAAAGTGTTCATGCGAGCACTGGCGTCGTTTTTCTTAGGCAACGGCGTTCTCCAAAAGAAGAACTTCTCACCACATCGAGACAAGTACCTCCTCGTGGTGCCTTTAGAATTGCGGCCAGAGGTCCTCCAGGCCCTGCACGACGACCCGACAGCAGGACACCTCGATGTTTCCCGAACGCTGGCAAGAATACAGGAGAAGTACTACTGGCCGCGCCTTGCCGCCGACGTCACTCGCTACGTAAGGACATGCCGAGACTGTCAGCGACGCAAGACACCGCCAACAAGACCAGCGGGTTTTCTTCAGCCGATCGAGCCACCTCGGCAACCATTCCAGCAGATCGGGATGGACCTCCTGGGACCGTTCCCAACGTCGACTAATGGTAATAAGTGGATCATCGTAGCTACCGACTACCTGACCCGTTACGCCGAAACAAGGGCCCTACCTAGAGGCACTGCCGCCGAGGTAGCGAAGTTCTTCGTTGAAGACATCGTTCTGCGTCATGGCGCCCCTGAGGTCCTGATCACCGACAGAGGTACGGCGTTTACTGCAGAGCTAACTGAGGCGATCTTGAGGTACAGCCAGACAAGCCACCGCCGGACCGCTGCCTACCACCCTCAGACCAATGGCCTCACCGAGCGGCTAAATAAGACCATCGCCGGCATGCTGGCCATGTACGTTGACGTCGAGCACAAGACGTGGGATACCATCCTTCCGTACGTGACCTTCGCATACAACACCGCTGTGCAAGAAACGACGCAGGTGACGCCTTACACGTTGGTCTACGGAAGGAGCCCAGCAACGACGCTCGACGCAATGCTGCCAACAGCCACCGACGAAGACAATCTCGACGTCGCTTCCTATTTGCAACGCGCCGAAGAAGCTCGACAGCTCGTCCGCCTGTGCATCAAGACCCAGCAGCACACCGACAGCCGTCGCCACAATCTTCGACGACGATTTGTGGAGTACCAGCCCGGCGACCGTGTCTGGGTCTGGACGCCAATACGACGACGCGGACTGGGCGAGAAGCTTCTGCGACGATACTTCGGACCGTACAGGGTACTTCGACGTCTCGGCGCACTCGACTACGAGGTTGTCCCCGACGGCATCACGAATTCTCAGAGGCGTCAAGCTCGACCTGAGGTCGTGCATGTGGTGCGCCTTAAACCATACTATGCTCGTTAACGCAACTGAGGAATTTAATGTTTGCTTGCTTAGTTTTCCTTAGTATTGCATGTATTCATGTTCTGTTTCTAAGCATCGGGACGATGCTTTTTCAGAGGGGGGCATTGCCACGTACGTTTTCTTATCATTAGTTTTGCTCTATTCGGTATTTCGCCCACAAAGGCTGTCAGCAACGCTCAGCGCAAACTGCGCCTCGTTGTTCGAGGAGCTTCGCGGTTATTGTAGATCATTTTGTTAAGATTGCGCGCAAGACTCGAACACCCGAGCTTATTCTAGAGATTGCGCAAGAACCACCTATATCGCTAGAAAGTTCGATAGCGTCTGTATAAAAGCCGACGCACTTGACCGCTTGTCAGTTGATCGACGGTCGACGCTCTGTCCGCCGCTATCATTGTATTGCTGTAGCTTTCAATTTCTCGGCCACAAGTTCGGCCTAATAAAGAGTTTCATCTCGACATGCCGACTGCTGCCTTCGTTGACGTCACGACCACGTGACAATATGATCTTTTATCGTGGTCATTTGTCATTTGCCGCTGTCTCATTTGATTGTTGCCTAGATATAAACGCGTGGCAGCCGTTGTAGACTAGAAACTGAAGTGTCGGGTTGCTAGGCAAATGCATGAAGGCCCAATCCAGCGTGGTAGAAGGAAACAGTTATGAAGCGCTAACTTCCTGTTAGGTTTATTGTGCAGTACACGAAAATATTTAGACGACAAAAAATCACAATGAGCAATAACACGTGACAAAACATGAGCGGTGCGGAAATATATATTATGTATATTATTATATACACGTTTATATATTTTCGTGTTCAGCGTAATAAACCTAGTTGGAAGCTATCTCTCGTCCTCGTGTGTGTCATTGTACAAGTCCTAGTTGCCGCTACAGCAATCACCATGACATTCCAACTAGCTCAAGACGCCTCCATTCTAGTACCAGAGGTTCCTCTAATATTTATTCTAGTACGACCCTAACGTGCCATCCACGATCGCCCAACAAATGCGCGCGGCCGACGATCGCGGAGGTCACGCTTCAATCTGCAATGCTCACAGTTTCTTCAGTGCAATTCCACGCACCGTGTAAGACAGGGTCTCAAACACTCATCACGGGAGCCTCGTGCGGCACGCGGACCTTCCGCTAGCGGCATTGCCCGCATACGACTGCCTTCGTCCAATTTATTTTTTCTTTATAAGTATGCTCATGAACTACACAGACATGACTGTTCTTCGTAATCATTTTTTTTCGTGTGGCTCTAAATGCAGGCGCCATCTGTGCAAACATAAGCGTGGAAGAAAAGCTCCATACTTCGGAATCTGCATCACATTTCAGTTATTCTGAAGGCCAGTACTGATGTGTTCCTGAAATCCTTACGTCAAATGACACCTAGAAATGGCTCATATATGAGCTAATGGGAAAAGCTTTTGAAATGGCAACGTTAGCTGACATGTTGTTCAAGCTACCGCCGACCTCCACCCCCCCCCCCGCGCCGCCCTTTCAATCAAATGTCACAGTCGTTGTGGAAGATTAAATTTCATGACTGCGGCCCGCTAACTCAGGTTAGTTTGAGTATATGAAAGTTTCAGTATATAAGTAGAGACCGGAAGTTCAGGCACCAAAAAACAAAGATTTAGGCGCCTATAATAGGCCCTAAAAACTGTCATTTAGGCATATATAGGCGTTAAAAACAATCGTTTAGGCATATATGGGCGCAATTCATAATTACTTCAGCAGCGCGTTTCAGGGCAAATATTCGACTTCTAACAAACACGGCAGGCATATCCTGTGCTTTGGAAAAGTTAATTTATTTTTTTGCATGAAAAGAATTCGGTGAATAACCATTTGAACAGATTTAGGTGAAAGCTAGGATGATTGGACACTGTGAGAAAGACTATGAAAGCAGTGGCATACCAGCACCATGTCAAGGTTTTCGGGCTTGAAGCTGTGCCTTCTTTCAGTCAGTATTTGTTTGTATGCGGAAAAAGAACGCTCGACGTCCACTCAAGTTAGTGGAGCGTACTTGTAGTCCGGCGCTTTCGATGTTCTAACTGCATCTGGAATCTTTGAATCTGCACCGCTCACAACTTTAGACACTTGTTTTAGCACACAAAATCCGGAATTCTTGTCCAAGACAGATTTAGGTTTCGAGGTGACCCTATGAGCGACAGGTCCATTGGGGGCGATGGCGAACCTTTCCTGCACGCCCAAATTAGCTCAACACTCTGAGTCAGAGTGGTGCCCGAACTTTCAAGTTTCTGTATGCTTTCTGCAAGGAAAGTAAATTAGGCACACTTATATGCCAAATCAGATTCAAGTGTATCGTGGTGTAGAACAGTCTGAGCTCTTCTCACGGCGATGCTCTCGTCTGCTGCAAAGCTGTTAATAACAGCCTCAACACCAGCGAAGTGTTTGTTGTAGTAGTCCACTGCCTTCAGCCAAGTTCCCCAGCGGGATAATAACGGGCTCTGGTGGAAGAGGCACATTCGGCAACTGCTCTTTAAAGGCACGAACGCGCGAAGGCGCCTTAAGGAACACGGCCTTGCCTGCAGCTATTAGTTCGTTAACAGAACTGAACGACTTTCTCAGTTCTTCAGACCCGTCAAATCCCATGGACAATACAAGTGACATGCAATAATTCTGGATAAAAGACCATGACAAGTGCAGCAGTCTTGTGCATATAAGCTGCTGCATCTGTGTAGAGCAACAGTACTCGGTCGTCATGGGATCCGTAGGGGTACAGTACCCTCAAGGACGAGTTCGCGAAGTAATCGATGGTATCACCGCTCATTTTTTCTAGTTGTTTCGAGCATACCAAGAAAGGTGTTTTCTCTTTTGCATTCAGGTTTCCAACAACAAAATGTCCAAGTAATCGTCCGGTCGCAACTGTTGTTTCGTCCACTGAAGTCCATATGTATGATTCACCGAGTTCTCGTCTGATTTTTGCTGTGTCCTCGTACATTGGCCGCAGGTACTGCTTGCGAAGAGTGGACTCTGAGGGTATATTTTGTTTGCGGTACTTCTGCAAAAAATGCTGGAGTGTCTTGTTTTTGATCTTCGCCCAAGGGATGTTAGCAGCGACCAATGCTTCGCGTAAGTCTGCGCTGAATTCACTTCTCTTTCCTTCAGCAAAAGTTTCAAACAAGAGCGACTTCCTCGGCAATGAAGCTTGGTTGCGCAGAGCGTTGGCTTGACGCAACGTTGTTTTCTCGTGGTGCTCCAGATGACACTTTTCTTCACACGTTACCTGCGCGAAGAAAAGAGCGAATCGCACCAGGAAAGTGCGTTAGATACGTAGAACTCCTTCAGCGCGCATGCGCTTGCACTTTTTCTTCCTTGCGCTCTCGACAAACGCTGAGGAAAGGCGAAGTTAGATAGCAGGAGCCCAAGCGTGCATTTTAAAATCGAAATGCTTATACCTGTATCCGACCGAGAATGCGCTGTACATTTCTTGTTGCATGCGAGTTCACAGATGCGGATATAAAAATAACAAAACAATGAATATGAGTGCTCGTGAAATGACCACGAAATGCATGTCATTTGTGCAGGGTCATTCATATTTGCAGTAGCGTAGGCAATGTTGGTAGCTTTATGCCTATGCGTGGTTCAGTGTAGACGTCAAACGCAAAATATTGTTGACCGTTCCAATGTCTTCTCACATGCTTTCCACATGGATGGCAAAATACCCTTTCTCCATCGACGATGTAGCACTGCGATCCACTGGTCCATTGCCTGACAAGGACACTTTTCGGCGTCTTTTTCTTCGGCATTGCTCAGCAGACTCCTGACAGCTGCCTTTGAAGAACATAAATGCCAACGAAACTGACGTGTAGGCTGTAGGCTGCAACGCTAGCCTAGCTTAGCTTTGGCTCGCTAGGGTACACTCTAGCCTACCTTAGGCAACAGCCGAGATGTGCTACTCTCGAACCAAGCAACGGAGATCTTCAAGGGGGATGGGTGTGGCACTAGCGCTAGCCTAGCCTAGCCTCGCTTTGCGTCGCTGTGGTACACTCTAGCCCCGCACACGGATAGGCGCGTTTATAGTACGACGTTATCGGTGCGTTGGCCAGCGTCACATGCGTCGGAGCGCATTGGCCGAGTTCAGTTATACGTTCGCTTGGCATTGCGCCGAACTATGGTCTGTTTTCGCCGACGTGACGCAGTGCATGCTCGCGTGTACTCTACGTCGCACTATAATCGGGCCTTAACAGCAGCTAAAAACCTGAACGAAAAAAAAAACACAACTAGCGCAAAATGCGCGTGTTGTAGTTAATATCGCCACAATAAATGCTTCTTGTTTTCCTCCACATTAACAGCTCATTTAAGCAAAACTTGTACTCGACCAACGCGAAAAGGCATTTTTAGGGGCTGAAAAGCTGATATAGGCACGAACCTCGAAATAGGCACTTATAGGCAAATAAATGTGTGATTAAAACGTTTCCCTTCCCTTAGTTCGGGCTTATATGTTAATAGGCTCGAAAGGGACTCCAGGGGAAGAAAGGCATTTTGCCTTAAGTTCCGGTCTCTATATATAAGATTGAATATATGAAACTCCTGCAGTGGCGTTCCTCAACGCACCAGCATACTGAAAGACCTAGGTACCAGTTCTCTTTTATCTAGTCAACAGCAGCTGCCTTCCGTATAATACATAGTTAGTATAGCCTAATTGAGCAAGTTGATACGTCTTTGAAACAACAACAGGGAGTCAGCGCTTCTTGAGCCGTTTTTTATTGCCCCTTGTCGTCCTCGTTGTTTACATTCTTCAAAGCAGTTCCTATGGGTGAATTGTCGCGGAAACATGTCGCATCCAGCTGCAGTTAGAACATAATTCGAGGAAATCCAACGCAAAGCTGAGCCTTCATTCTGCTGTGAAAGTGCTCAGTATATTTGCGTATGAAACCTCTCAACGCAAGCCCATATTTATACAACGGTGAGACGGTTTAAATACTGACCCTCACATCAACATTTTCTTTTCTACCTCGTGTTTTCGTTGTACGCGTTTCATCGAGCACTGTCAAGAGTTTCCCAGGAGTAAGTAGGCTATATCCTGCAAACACGCTATTGAATTTTACCTAAGGCTGTGTGCCCACGAGCGCGCGAGCAAGGGACAGCCATCGTTTAGCCAAGCTGTCCAAACATGCCTGAATCGCACGATCTCATTAGAGGCCTCTAATTTCATCACGACGGGGTGGACCGGTTTATGTTTGAAGAAGAGTTGCTCACTTTAGCTAAAACAAAGCCAGTGCATTGGAAACTACATATTCTAAGCTCGTATCGTCCAGGCCGATCGAGCTGTGAGGTTCAGCGTCATCAAAGACGCGCCGCGTTAATTACCACAGAGTACTATGAACCAGAGGCACCGGCTGGACAACTTAGTCCAGTAATTGGCCTTGTTCCCAATTTCATTTACGGACGGAATATATATATATATATATATATATATATATATATATATATATATATATATATATATATATATATATATATATTACAAGCACTGCCTTGACAATCACTCATGCTGCTGGGAACAAAATTATGCTAATTTTCTGCCCTCATAGGCGCCAACCTACAGAGAGAATACGTCTGAAATCTAGAGTTCGACGGAAGCCCGTCCGGTCGGGACGAAGCATGATGAATAAACGGCAACCACCGACCAGACAAAAGTTTCAAAAGAAGCGACGTTTCGGCTTCCATACGGAAGCCTTGTTCACAACGTCGTTTCTTTTGAAACTTTTATTTGGTCAGCGGCTACCTTTTATTAGAATAATGAGCTGCGTAGCCAGAGCCATTTATTCATTTCCGTCTATTTCCAATGTTGCATTTCAGCGACCAAACATTCCTCCACGTGATATTACAGCCATCCACTGCTCACAGATCAAATAACAAGACGTATAAATGAGACGGCTGTGGTTTGAAGGCATGAATTCGTTCTCATGAGTTTTCGTTTCGCCTGAGTATGATACTGATACGTTAAGACCAGGTCCAAATGGTATGTTGTCTAATGCGGAGAACAAAACAGCATAATTCAGAGCATTTGCGATCATAGGAAACATAAATTAAGGCATTGAAAACTTCAGTCAGCATCACTGTGGTGGTTCTTGGGCCCTCAGACGCAGGAAAACCAAGGCACGAACAAGAAACACATTTATCGACTTGACACACACAATTACACACGCTTTGTCCCACTGAACACTACAGATATCCCTAAGTCCTAACTTTTAGAGTTCTAATCACACGCGAGAGAATCGGCGCGTCCTGCCGTATAGGCCCGTCGAACGTAACTCACATACCGCAGTCAGGTAGCGATGATGCCAGCACGAAGCGGACAGGTGCGTGGTGCGGAGGTGCACGAACATACGACGACCTGCTCGTCGCGGAACGTACAGGCCCACGCTGACGACGGCCGACTCGGACGTGGCACCACGGCCACGATCTCGGCTCGGGAAAAGGTCAGTTTGGGCGTGGCACCGAGGCCATGATCTCGGCTCCAGAACGGGGTCAGCTCAGGTTGGGCCGGAACCGCCTGTACGTGGCACCGAGGCCACGATCTCGGCTCCTGGCCCGCACGCTTGCTCGTTCCCGGGACACAGCAAGCTCGTCCCGGCTGGCCTGGTCGCACGAGCTCGGTCCCTTTTTCTCTCGGCCCAACGACCGGCGCTCTGGCTGCCTGGCCGCGTTCTTTCAGCCCGGCGACGTTCTCCAGCTCTCGCGCTTCGCGAGCGTCTCGCTCGCGCACACCGTCGTCGTCCTCTTTGGTTCCGTTTTCTACTTCGGTTGTGGGTTACAGTCTCTTACTACACTACAATCACGTACAGTCGGACAAATCTTGAACAAGCGTGCGCGAGCGGCAATTTTTTTCGTATCTTCGCCATATGACTGAATTATGTTCCAAAAAGAGTGACGGCAAATGCATGCCCATAACGGACATACCGACTATACAATTTTTTGCATCTTTGTTCCATCACATAGCGCTGACCTGCACAAACGTCGCCGCTGCGCACGCTAGTTAAAGATTTGGGGGGCTGTGCAAACCAAGTACGGTCGTCTCCAATCAAACGAAATGTGTTCATTCGACAAGTATATTAAGAGATCCCCTACTGAGTTGCCAGCTGTCGCATGTATAACGAAAGTAAATGTGGCATTGTATTGTAAAAACAGGGCAACACAAACGATAGCAAATCAGCGAATGACGTTCTATATAACAGAGAGCTGAGCTAGTTGGTACGTATTCATTCTAAAAAGAGACAGGGCGTGCAAACACGGACACAAGAAAGAGATCAGGACACCACAAACGCCGTTCTATATAATGTGCATGTGTTCCCACAGAACGGCGGAGATGTCATCACGCGGTTACACGCTCAAGATAGTCATGAATGCTTTGATCGCTTGGATCCGAGGGAATCAGACATAAATTTCGTGCTATGAAAACTCCCACAAAATGAATTCAATTAAATCAAGTGTAGCATCCACACGTACGTAAAAAAATGTGAACTTCGGGTCAGTAGTCGAGCACCATAACCACAAGACCACCGCGGTGGGTAGATTGACATTGCAGCTACGTGCCATAAGAATCTCCATATTTTTCCCCTTTCGTGTGACTTCCACCACACTGCGTGCATTTTAAGAACTGATTTGGGATGTTAAAAAACCAGAGGCGCGTCCGAATGACTTCCCTGCATTTATTTTCCAAGCTATTTTCCTATTTCTCACTATCTCGCTTGCTCGCCGTCACTCTCTCTCCCTCTCTTGCTCTCTATTTATTATGCAATTATTTTTAATTTTTCTTTTCACATAAAACATTTCTGTTTTGGTTTCGGTTGAAGGACAAAAGGTCGACGGCCTAGGACGACACAGGAGCACCTGTGTGGGCCTGTGTCGTCCTTTTTTTTTCGTTATTCTATGTCACTTAGTGTGCTCCCGTTTTACCGTCAAGATGGACACATACCAACTACAACTACCAACTACAACGGCGAATGTCAGTTTTTCCGGCGTCTACTTAGCGTCATCGCTAGACGACGTCCGCAAATCCTGCTGTTTGCCATTACGAAGAATATTAGCTTCTATATCTTGCCACATATGCTGTCCTAAATATTGTCGATGACTCCAGGCCCTGTCATCCACAAATTCCATTTTAAATAAAATACTTCACAACTGCGCTTTAATTCTTTGAGACACAAAATTAGAACGATTTAAGTGCATGTTCTTAAGTTGGCATTTTACACTTAAGAACGCGATGTAGAAGGCATACTGAACTTGAGTCGACGACTGGGTAAGGTAGCACAGGAATGACGCGTACGATCAACGAAGGATTCAAGACAGAACCGAAAAGGGCGTCCTTTTCGCCCTTTCCTGTTCTGTCTCGAGTCGTTCCTTGATGGTACACGTCTTCTTTTGTATTTCAGTAAGCATGCACCAACTAGCCCAACAATAAGTTTTACTAGGTTACGTCGGCTTTTATTTTAGCTGCTATTTCCTTTCATTGATAACCTGTAGCGAGACTATCGGTACAATGAGAGCAAGAAAAGAATAGAACATTGCGCCAACTGCGCCCTCAATGCATTGGCGTGCGCCTTTTTTTCGGACCCACGTACCCACGTACTCGGACGCGCGTAAAAAAATTTATTCTAACAAATCGAAGCTTCCATGTCATCGTGAGGCAAAGAGAAGTGGTAGACAACAGAATAACTTTGGCTGATAGGCGGGCTAGTTGGTATGGGTTCTAGGAGAACTTGCGTTTGGCCTAGCTGGTGCTTACTGTTTGACATTTTGACCGCACAAAAAAGACGAGGACAGAGGGAGGTATGACGACACGGGCGGTCCGTGTCTTCGTACCTCCCTCTGTCCTCGTCTTTTTTGTGCGGTCAAAATGTCAAACAATGGTATGGGTTCATTATCTAAACTTGACAGCGCAAACAACCGTGACACAGAAGGAGCGCAGTGCACTTGTTTGCGTCCCACTACTTCAGTGTCCCGTTTGTTGGCGCTGCCAACTTCCCACAATAATTTTTACCGCTTGAGTGTTTACTTCTTTTTTCTTGTTCCTGATTCGCGTGCATCTGAATCAGTGGTCCGCGACAGGAATCGATACCATCGACTTGACCTCAGAGGCAGTAGCGTGCTTTGCGTAATACCACTAAGTACCGTTTGTCTTTGAGGTCATCGAGGTAGAGTTATCGATTAGACGAACATAGTTGTGTATTCAGACAACGACGGCCAATATTTTTAACTTGCGAAAGCAACGAAGTAGATGCCGTTCACGCTGAATAAATCGTTATTTGTTCCATAAGCATTCTTTGTTCAGAGCTGTGGGGGCGTCCAAGTGGGTTAGATGTTTATATTTGCTGAAGCAGTTCATTGTAAATACTTATAATAACTGCTGAGACAACACGCACCGCTATAACGTCCGATACATCGCTGAGGTGCAAAACCGAAAAACGAGGCATTCTGCCGAACTTTGGTGGCACGAATCTACTGCAATCGGCAATGCTTCATTTAAGGTACGCTTTGCCTTCCCGCCTACGCATTGTCTTGCAGTACATTTATCAACTTATTGATCACTATGCACCACAGAAAAAACTGCGCAGCTCCTGAAGCTCACAGGCAACATGTTTCTGTCCAAGTTTTTATGGCACCATTGTATTGCGTCTTCATCGGGTGTGTGTTTGTTGCATTATTCGGTTTCGTTGTCGTAAGTACTTATTGCTGCCGCTTTATTCACATGTGCAAGTATTTGAGCTGTTTAGAAACTTATATCTTTGCTGACAGATCAATACATCAGACCGAGGTTTAAGAGCTTGATTAATCAGCATAGTTTGATGCTGATTATACAAAGCTTATTTCATAAAAATTTACTCTATGCGCGTTGTGTGCGTATAGGTATGACGTGCAGTGGATTCTCTTTGATACGTTTTCACGGGATCCGAAAAATGAAACGTATTATGCATAAATCGTACTAACTAAAGTCGTTAAAAGAAGGAGGATAATATGAATACTCCATCAACAACTAACTATTATTTAGCAACATTGAAGTAACTTGTCAATATGCGCTGCACGTTCTTCTTTTCAGCGTGTAGAAGTTCTTCTTTACAGCGTCTTATACAGGACAGACTGGACGTTGTATAAATAAGAGGTTCGGGGAACATAAGAATGACCTATGCAAAGGGATAAGTTCCAAGCTTGCGAAGCATTGCAAAAGTTCCGGCTGCCAGCCTCAATTTTAGACCGGGAGTGTGTTGGAACGTCATAAAGATAAGCTAACGCGGGAAATCATTGAGGTGTATTATATTACAAAATTTTGACGATGAATGCGTGAGCCGGCCTTCGGTGGCTTTGCATCAAAACTAATTCGCGCTTTTCGATAAAGGTTAGTCTGTTAATAGTTATCATTGTACATTCGTTTAATCGGACATTCCACCGAAATGTGTCACGCTACTGACGTCTGCTTGATAAAAGATTTCACCCCAGCTTTGGGCTGCCCAGCAGGCCCGCGAAGCGGCCGACAGGCTTGGCCTGACGGTCCCGACGTGGGATTCGCCCACTGCGCGATAGGGCGCGTCCCGCAGGACCTCATTAAAGTGATTTCAATCAATCAATCTGTGTATACATGTGTAGTACATGTGTGTCGTCAAGAATAAATCAGTTGGTAGTCAGCGCTCGTGTCGTCCCTCTTTGCTTTCCGCTCCTCGCTTTTACGCCTTTCATTCAGCACTACCATGCTTTCGCTGCAAACCCTTTCAATATAAAAAAAGAAGTTGCTGTTTGCTCACTGGTTTCTGCATTAGCGACGAAGCTCCAAAGTGCGTCCAAGTGTGGCCGCGCCTAGTAGCGATGCCTTCGCCGCTAAAGCGACGCTGCTGCGGCCTCAACGGCTCTGGAAAGCGCTGATCGTGGGTTTTTGGAAGGCGGTCCGAGCTAGTACACCGAAGAATAAACGTAAGATTTCAATCATGCGATCCCCTATGGCGATCGTATGATCCAATCTCGGGCAAATATGTGATCGTATTAAACGCATGAAAATACATCATTTCCAAGGGCCGTGGGCCGGGAATAAAAAGAAAGACACCCGCTATTGGCCTGGTGTGCGACCGATGGCGGCGCTGCGAACGGCGCCTGTCTGACGTAGGAGCGGGGATTCGCGCGCTTTCAACTGCTACGTAGGCC